>NW_004955459.1:15352881-15406473 GCF_000276665.1 Chinchilla lanigera | reverse complement strand
GAAAGAAGCGGGTCCGGGGGTCCAGACTGCCCCACCGTTGAGCGAAAGCTCCTAGCTCCATTTCTTACAAAGTGCACCACAGAACTGAGAATATCCCTTTCTGGGGAAGACGACAGCAAAGTAGCTTGAAAACACTTTTTAATTCCCAGAAACATTTCTATGTAGACTGAATCTTAGTTCTTGGAGTTGTTTGCTGTGTCTTAGAGCAAGCTGCGTATCCTCCTGCCCCTCGGTTTTCTCATCCGAAAAATGGGACTAATGATGGTACCTGCTCTATCTAGTTTTTGTGTCTATGCCAGGATTATGTGAATTTACAAATGTAGAGGCCTTGGATAAACTCATGATACATAGCAAGCTCCACAAATGTTAGCCTTATTAGAGTACAGAGATTTTTTTCCTTAAATACCTTGAACATCTAATAAATGAGTGGCCAGCATCCTTGTATTATTTAGAAAACAAAAGCGAGATTTAAGGATTCTGCAGTTTTAACTTGAACGATTGACACAAATACATTGTTTTCCATCTTGAGCAGATGATACAATGGAATAAACGTTTCTTACTCCTGTGGTCATGATGTAGTGTGTTCCTTTTGTTTCACTGAACCACATACTTCAGCGACTAATAATACCAATGAAAGTATCTCGAGATAAGGGCTGGGAATATAGCTCAGCGGCACAAGCACCTGCCTGACAAGTGCAAGTCCTGAGTTCGATTCCCAGTTCCAAAAAGAAAAAAAAAAAAATCCAAAGATGATCAGTTTCCAATAAACTATTGGCATCAAGCACTTGTAATAAGTTATTTAGAAACCTATTGTGCAGAGAAGAAAAACTATAACCAATTACTTGAAATTACTTCTTCAGCGAAATCTGACACAAATATACAATGTATATTGCTTTGTGCTTCCTAGCAGTCCCCTCCACATCATCCCTTCTTTTCCTCTTGCTTCCTGACATGCTGGGCTCTGATTGAGCACTGTACTACTCTACACTACTGCACTGTTCAGTAAGCACACAGCAGCACACATGACAATGTCCCCCAAACGTGAGCTACATCCACGATTTGTTTGCATCTAGTAGTGTTCCTAATTCAAGCTCTGTTTGTCAGTATGCACATCTTGACACCATAACATCAAGTGAAGCTTAAATATGCATGGTTTCTGTTATGGGTGAAAGCCAAAATAGACATAAGGAACAAAATAAAAGGGAGTTGGAAGTAGGGAGGTTGCTCTTTTGCAAACGGGAAGAGTATCAAGAGATGGGACAGGGAGGGATGGAGGAAGGAGATGAAAAAAGAATTAAGTTGCATTATGTACATGTGCCAACTCCCCATGAGGAATGCAATCGTTATGTACTGCAAACATGCACTAATAAAAAACTGGAAAAATGCATGGATTCAATAGTGTCATATGACATCTACAGTAGTGCTTATTACAGAGTTGGCAGGCAGTATTTGTTGAATGAACTTGAACATTCTGCTGCCTCTTGACCTTTTAATTATACCTAATACTTTTCCCAAGTCTCCATTTATGTTGATGTAGCAACATAGTAGTAGATCTTTCATAGATTTTATATTTTATTTTTATTTATTTTTTATTCTTCAAAATCAATCACTCTAAACCCTTTAGAAAGCTCTCCATTGTGGTCTCTTATGATTCATTGGATATTGTCTCACACCTTCAGAATAACCCCCCTATAACGCTGTGCAGATAATGTAACTTTTAGAAAAAATACATGCCACAATATGAATACAGAAGCAGAACTTTGCATGTGTTTAGATCAGACACTAGCTAACTGTCCAGTATACCAGTCTCAGAGACTACAATTTAAATTCATATGCTGGTAAAATTGTAAATGATTACATCATAAGTATTTGGAGTCTAATTTGATAGTTGAAATCATCGATATTAATTCTCTAAATTCCAAGTATAAAAATAAAGGAGAACAAGCAAAGAACGCTTAGAGTCAGCCTCTGTATGCACAGGTTCATATTCGTGAGATCAATCAACCACAGACAGAATATTCAAGGAAAAAAAGCGCATCTGTACTGAAACTACAAAGCCTCTTTTGGTCTCATTATTCCCTAAACAATACCACATAAAAACTATTTACAGGAGCTTGGCGTGGTGGCACACACCTGTAATCCCACACTCAAGAGGCTGAGGCAGGAGGATCGTTGCCAGTTCATAACCAGCCTGGGCTACAAAGTGAGCTCAAGGCCAGTACGAACTCCTTAGCACCCTGTCTCAAAAAGAAAGACACACCCCCCAAAATCATACTTACATAGCATTTACTTTGTATTAAGTATCATAAGTAATCTATAGATGATTTAAAAGATGTGGGAAGGGATGTATAGGTTATATGCAAATTTTATTTGTGGGACTTGAGCATCCTCAGATTTTGGCATCAGTGGAGTTCTGGGATACCAAGGGACAGCTTGCATTCAGTACTTGCTGCAGCAGACAGCCACTATCACTTTTGTTTAATGGTGATTTATAGGCAAACAGGATAGTGCCATGATTTACAGCGGAGAAAGAAAAGGATTCAGGTATTCCCTCCCACCCAAATTGGAAGTTACTGGCATGAATTTAGCTTCCTCTGCTTAATCCTAAGTGGGAAATGGAACCAAACTAAGGAAATGGGCAGTCACCAAACAAGCCCAGGTCATTTTGTGTCAATCACTTCAGAAAGTGTGATTACCTTTCTGGACTGGTTGATACAGATTGTAGGTCAGAGTTCTATTTTTATATATGCTCTGGCCATTGTTCATGAGTTCAGTTTCTGACAAGATTCTACTCTGCACCATCATATTCCCTGCAGTACGTACCAGAATGCTGGCCACATGCTCGGCTTGATTAAACCTGTGTTGATTTGATACGCTTGTGAGATGATTAAGTGCATTGAGATTCACAAATTTTAAACAAAATATATATTGTATATAAAATACTCCTTTGGAATTTGAACCTCAGTGCATTTTATGGTAAATAATATGCTCCAGTAAGTCATAAACATGGGAGGTTCTAAGATAGCTAAGGTATTAAGGATTATTGTGTGCAGTCAAGCCCTAGACTTCATGGAGGTTATGGGCAAACTGGACAAGCAAGATACAAGCACGGATTTAAATAGAAGTTTCCAACATCTTTGGAATAAGCATATCTAAACAGTGCAAGATTGACGCCCATTCATTCCCATGTTTTGAGCGCAGGACAGAGTTCTAAAGGCATGATCTTTTCATATATATATACATATACATATGACTTTAGAAAAGAGATAGAATCTGAGTTTGATTTTAACGGTGGGTATATTTTATAAGGAAGAAAAGAGGTTTTCTTCCTGAGTAAAAATATATGTCCATGAGAAAAATGTGTATCTAGAGACAAGCTATAAAACTGGTTTGGCAAAGCACAGTGTATGCGTGGTGAAGCAATAGAAAATAAAACAGGTCAGGTGAGTTCTGTGAAGTGAAGCGTGCTAGGGAACTAGGCAAAAGAATGTTCACCTCTAATTCATATGTGATGAGAACCTATGGCCTTTTAGGTAACAGAAAAACACCTTCAGGCAAATACTGTACCACTTAACTACACCCTCAGCTGGAGAGAAACACTTAGTAAACCGTGCATTATTGAGCATTCATATGCTTCAGTGTTGTAATATTTTAGGAGGACTCATGGGGCCTGCCCTCAAGGATATCACGTTATAAACAAAACTGATAATCTACTTAGGGTAGATATTTGCTAAGCTGGAAAACACTGACTCTAAATGCATTTTTTTTGGGTCTCCTCTTAGCTCTCTGTACCTTAATAAAGGCAAAATCAATATTTGTTTTGAAAATGGTCTCACTTGAATGTCACTTCTTTTCATATCTTACTACAGAAGACATGATTTGCCAGGAATTGGATAAAAAAGTAAAAGACCCATCTCATTAGTTTTTGTACTGGGGATTTTTTTTTGTGGTACCAGGAATCGAACTCAAGCCTTTGTGCTTTCCAGGCAGGCGCTTGTGCTGCTGAGCTATATCCCCGGCCTCATTGGTTTTTGATCAGTTCAACATAGCACATGCCCACCTTGTGTCTCCAGCCAGTTGGCCCAGCTCCCTAGTAGACTAGCCGCATTTCTAGCAAGGAGCACTGAGAATGTTAGTGACAGCTATACTCGCTCCCTACCATTCTCTTGACCCCTCGGCTTCTAACTTGCTCACTTATCTCCTATGTAGTCTGCTCCAGATACCGGCTAGCACTCACGCAGTACAAACACTGGCTCTCTTCTCTTTTGTATCAACACTTGAACTCTTTTCTGCTTCTAGCCGCTCAGTGAACAACCCAGCCTGAGCCGCTAGTCCCTGGAACCCCTTCCCAGACCGTGTGGCACATGTGTAGCCTGGATTGCTTATCTTCACACAGAAGAAAATTTGAATAAAAAGTAGACTACTGCCATGACACATATAATAGGTTGTTATGTCACTTTTCCTTTTGTCTCCTGCTTTGAGCAGAAGCTGCCAAAGCATAGAAAAAACAATGATTAACAAAGATGGTCATGGGCCAAGGTAAGGTACTAGATCATCAATGTAGGAGTGTTTCAACCCAGTTTTACCATCAGGAAACACACATGTCCAGGCTAAGTAACAGAGAACTACTTGAAACATTTGTGAGGGGCCAGGTAAACATGACAAGACTCATGTTTCTCAGCAGAAACACACCATAAAAACAAAGATCTCCATTTGGAATACATCAGGCTTCTGAGAAGCAGTATTCCATGAAAATACAGATTTATATCTGGTGTTCTGGTAAAAAGTTTAACATCCACATAATACATCTCCAGAAGAAAAGCCCAGATTTACTAATGTTTCTGGTTTCCGTGGTATAAGTCCATGATTCCCGACTCCCACCATAAGCAGCTTCTAACTACCAACAAGAGTTCAGTGAACATGTAGTTGGAAAAAGGTGTACAGTAAGACCCCATTACAGAATATTTTCATCATGCAGATACACTAGAAATAAGTAAACAGAAAATAGTAAAATGTACAATAGTTAAATAATTAGGAAATAATGATATCATATTAATGGCGTTTAATATAGTTATTCAATTATAAGTGTATATACAATTTAATTTTTAATGAAGGCTGGCTATAACAACCACCCAGAAAAGTTCCTAATAATTTAACTATCAGCTTTCTTGAGTCAGTACAGACAAATTCCAGCACACGACTATAGCATTCCAAGGAGACACTGATGACGATAGCAACAGCCAGACCCTTCCTCCTTAACTGGCGTCCTCCTATTACTTCAAAATTGATGTGGGCCAGGAGTTTAATGTTTAGTTTGGTGATTCTAGCTCAGGATCTCTTTGAAAGGTTGCTGTCAAAGTATTGCTGTCATCTGAGGGTTTGACTGAGGCAACAGGATCCTACTCAAGAAAGGAGGAGCAAATTCTAAGCAAAACATTATATTTGTTTCATATCATTCCTTGAGGCTCACTGAAGAATAGGACTGAAAAAGGGGCTTCATTCTGTAGAAATCTGAGGAGCAAGAGCAACCCAAACGTGCACTAATGGATAATGGATAAACAAATAGTAGCACATGTATACAATGAAATCTTATCTGGGAAAATTATTCAAAAACATGAAATAATTATATATACAAAAGGATGAATTAATGTGAATGTACCTTGAAAATATTACACTGAGTTGAAGAAGCCAGATAGAAGAAGGCTTATATTTTATGATCCTCTTTACATGAAATAGCGAAGAATATATAATCCATATAGATGGCATAGATTAGCGATCATCGGGCAACAGGGAAAGAAAACACGAGCACGGTGGGCGGCAGCTGCTTGGTGGGTATGCAGTTTCCTTCAGGAGTGCTGATCATGCACTGGAAACTAGTGGAAGTGGTGGTTGTACAACACTGAGAATATCACTAACGTGTCCTACTTTGAAATGGTCCATTTTATGTTCTATGAATTTAGCCTTAAATATTAAAAATACTATTGGTTATTTTTAAAAAGACAGAAACTTTCATGTTAGCACAAATGAGAAGAATCTAGGGATCACAGAACTAGAGGTGAACAGGCGATCTTTCAGAGAATAAGATTTTGTATGTACACAGGTATTGGTACAACCACTCAAACTAGAGTTATAGCTGCTATGATATTTGGTTTTTTGTTTTGTTTTTGTTTTTTGAGACAATGTCTCACTATGTGTATCTCAGACTGGCCTTGAGCTTACTACATAGCTCAGGCTGACCTCAAACTTGCAGCAATCCTCTTGCCTCAGCCTCTCAAGTGCTGGAATGACAGTAACTGCTGTTATGAATGTGTACCCATCTGAAAGTTGGAGTGAATTCAAGGTATGAGTGAAGGACAGCTGAGTAGCATCTTTAGTGTGAGCTGCCCCTGCTTTGCAATGCATATCACAGAAATTCTATTTTTCCAGGCCCCACTGGATTTGTGAGGAAAGGGAAAAACTGCACAAGAGAAATTTTTCTTCTTAAAACTCTGTTCTTTTTGAAACTCCCTCACTGTGTAGCTGCTCCACAGCTCTGTAATTACTTTCTTGGCCCCTATAAACATGAGAGTGTGGCTGAACATACAGGATGCCTGATTGTAACAAGCTCCTAGACCACTAATCTAGCCTTGTAACCGATGATCTCCCCCTGCTAGCTAATCAGAAGCTGCTTGGTCTCACCTTTGTACTTCCTGCCTATGTATCATATAAAAGCCCCAGAACACCAGAGATTCAGGGTCTGATATTTTGGGAATGATCCCAATCAGTGCCACTGACGTAAAATAAATCTGCCTCTAAATCCTTAGTGTCGTTTTAGTGCTTCTGCTTGCTGTAGCAGTGAGATTTATTTGTCAGGTAGAGGCTGGTTTGTAGTTTGGAGTCATACAAGGATCCCTCACCTTTTTGGTAAAATTAGTTCATTAAAAGACTCAACCCTCTCATACTAGGAACCTTAAGGAAGAAAAGAGGGAGAATTTTACAGTTGGTGACTTCGCAAACAATTGAGTCGATTTCTTATTAGCTAACAGCTCTGTATGTAGCCTTCTGTTATGAATTAGATGTAGATGTCCCCCAAAGCCTCATGCACTCATAGTTGGGGTTTTGGAGATGACTGGATCATGGGAGCGTCAAACTCATCCATGGGTGAGTCTCATGATGAGTTTACGGCTAAATGTGACAGTGGGGTGAAACCTGGTCCCTGAGGGTGTGGCCTGGGAGGGTCTCTCTCTCTCTCTCCTCCTCACCCTTTGTCCCTACTTTGAGTTGCCACATCAAATGCTCTTTCTCCTCTACTCTTCCCCTCTGCTGTGCTGCTCTGCCTTGGAGCCAGCCGACTATGGTCTGAAACCTCTGCAAGCTGTGAGCCAAAGTAAACTTTTTCTCCTTCCTTAAGTTGTGGGTGTTGGGTATTGTGTCTCAGCAACGGGAAAGTAACTAAGATACTTTCTGACCCATGATTCACTTGATTTTGACTCAAGAGTGTTTGTGAGGACTGGAAACAAGTATCTCACCTCTACACTTCACTCCCTATCGTGTAAACGCTTGTAGAAAGGAATTCTTTTGAAGGAAGTATACTTCTGTGGCCAGAGTTACACCCCTTAAGAAATCCTAAGATGACTCATGGACCTTTTCTTCAGGTAAGGCTTTGTTCTTATCCTCCAAACCTCAGATAGTGACATGGTAGTGGCCAAGTTCATTTATTAAGTCATAATTTTTTTAAAAAATTGTAGTATCTTTATATTACAAAAATTCATTAAAGCCAGGTATGGTGGTGCATACCTGTAATCCCAGCACTGTGGAGGCTGAGGCAGGAGGATCGTTGTGAATCTGAGGCCAGCCTGGGCTACATAGTGAGTTCAAGGCTGACCCTGCCTCAAAATACATACATACATATATGCATAAATAGTATGTTCAAATTTGTAAAAAAAAATCACTAGAAATTGTTGCAGAATGGGTTTGTACAGATGGATGTGTGAGAATAATCCAGGTGGAGGAAACAACAGGTTTAGGAAGAAAGGCCAGGTGGCTAAAATATTAATCAGCAAGGGAAGGTAGGAGAGGGACTGAAGAGGTAGGTAGTAACCTATATATGTAGTCATGAGGATTTTGGTAAAAGTCAGTATTTCATTGTTAGTACAATGGTATGACATTTATAGATCTTGAACAAGTAAATAATAATATTCTGTATGATTTTTTTAAATGTGAGTTACTCTGGTTGCAATATGAAGAATAAATAGAAGTATAGGTCAAGATGGAAAAGAGGACTCTGAAAGTTATTGTAGAATTCAAGAAACTGATGGTAATGTCTTGGACTTGATATTGAGTAAAGGAAAGGCAGAGAAATGGACAGATTGAGATAGACCTTGCAAATAGTACTTGCTGATGAACTGGAAGTGGGATTGACATGAAGATTATTAAATATCATCCCTGACAGTGCATATCTTTAGTGCTAAACAGAGGACCTGGAAAATGCACATATTTAATGAATAAAACAGGTTAAGAGCTACAAATATAAGAATCAAACCATAAACACAGAAGAGTGTTATCTAATCCTACTCTGTTTTTCATAATAACCATCAGAAAATATTAGAGATAAAACTAAAGCCAGCTCTTTCCAGTTTAGGGAGAGAGAATAACAGAGTAAGAGTGATATGTGGCTACTCATGGGATGAATGTAGAAAAATTGGCTGAACTTACCCCAAAAGTTGCCTTGCAAAAGGTAGGAGCATATAGGTCCTGTTGATAATACCCTTGATTTGCCTGCTAAAGATTATATTACTTTCTCTATGTGTCATTTGTTAAAGTAGTGAGCTATTATGTGTGTGGACATCAGGATATTGTTGTTATATTTTAAAAGGTAAACTTTGCAAAATCTAAAGCAATCAAAGTGCTGCTTCTCCATCTAATGCCCTCTTTATTACACTTTCAAAGTAGCTCAGCTGCAATTCTATTAAGATATAAAATTGGTACTTTCAAACTCAGGAAACTGTGAGTGGCATGAAGACTGGGTAGCAAAGTTCCCAGTTCTCATTTTAGAGTGACATTAAATGAGCTTCTCTTCTTGCCAGGAGTTTGCCTCGTTAATGGTTTCTTGGAGCAACTTTTATCACAAAACTAGTATGATTTTGAGATCATAAAATGTAAGAGAAAGGCATAGAAAGTAGAAAATTTGAAAAATGTTAGCGTCAACTCTGCTTAGTATTAACATGTTGACAAATATTGAGATAATATCTTTAGAGCAATTTTAGTTTCACAGCAACATTGAGTGAAAGCCCAGAGTTGCCATATACCTCTTATCCTTCATACATGCAGCCTACCCCATGCCTACATCCTCCATCCCACACCAGGTTAAGATAGATTTTAAAAGTGGTGATTTCAAACACACACACACACACACACACACACACACACACACACACACACACACTTTGGAAAATGAATGGAAATACTTTATTCATAGATTTATGAAACAGTAAACTAAATCTTCTCTGGGGAGTCTACCTGCTGGGAATCCTTATTTAACATGAAGTCAAACACACACACACACACACACACACACACACACACACACACACACACACTTTGGAAAATGAATGGAAATACTTTATTCATAGATTTATGAAACAGTAAACTAAATCTTCTCTGGGGAGTCTACCTGCTGGGAATCCTTATTTAACATGAAGTATTTGAGGTCAACATAAACATCTCAAAACTGCAAAGAGAAACAGGTCAACCAACATCAGAAATACACATAATGATTAGAAGTTGGTTTTGCTTATTGTAATGTTTTCAGATTCTAGTACAATGATTTTCAATTTAGGAGACACCATAGCAACACACAGGAGTTTTAAAAGCTTTTGGAGACCAGGTTGCACCCTCTACTCAGTATCTAGTGGAAAACAGCACCGCTTAAAACAAGAGTTTTAGGCATGTAGGCATGTAGGCAGACTCTAATCCTACATGTTCTTCCTTCCCGCTCTCTCCTGCCTTCCTTCCTTCCTTTCTTCCTTTCTCTTTAAATTCCTTCAGTACTTACAGATTAGTTCATACTTGTTTACCTTGAATCTGTAACCTAGTTATTTTATTAATTAAAATATCTTTCCAAGACATGAAATAGTAGAACATTTCACCTCTACTTCCTTTTGTCATCCTCTGACTCCATAAAATGTTAACTATTAATACATACTAAATATTTGGTGCTTCATGACTTAAATAAAGCAATGAAGGACCTGTATCTTAACCTAAAAGCTCATACACACAGAGATAAGAAGAGAGAAGGAGCATGAAATTGGTCATAGGATGGCCAGTTAAACTCATTTTAGTAGATCAGAAGAAAATATACTATAATAAATAGTATAGCCTCCACCAAGAAAAACTGTATAAAGCTAATACACAAATTCAGTAAGGTTTCAGACTAAAAAATCAGCACATGAAAATCTGTAGTGTTTCCGCACACTAACAACAAACTCTAAAAAGGGTATGAAGAAAAATTTCTATTTATAATAGCTACAAAAAATGCTTAGGCATATTTAACCACGTAGGTAAAAGACCTGTACATTGAAAACTATAAAACATTATGCAAGACATTAAACAAGACACAAATAAGTGGAAAACACCTCATTTTCATGGATTGGAAGAATTAATATTGTTAAAATGTCCATAACACCAAAATAATATATAGATTTAACATAATCCTTATCGACATTGCAATGTAATTTTTCGTAGAACTAGAAAAACAATCCTATAATTCACATGAAACTACAAAAGACTGCAAATAGAGAAATTTTGAGCAAAAACAATAAAGCTGGAAGTATAACATTACTTGAGCTCAAATTATACTATAAAGATACAGCAATAGAAGCAGCATATTCTTAAAAATTACTGGGCATAGATTTTAAATATTTTCACCACACACATATAAAGTTACATGAAGAAATGCATGTTAATTAGCGCAACTTAGTCATTCCATAATTTTTACAAATTTCAAACATGTATATGATAACTATATATAATTTTATTTTGTCAATAAAGATAAGTGAAATGTTAAGGAAAAATATTATAGGAACAGTATACAGAATCTGAATGAACCATGCATTAAGTGATAATTTCAAATCAAATTTAAACTTACTGCATTTTATTATGTTCTGGGGTTATAAAATAAAGTATCCTTGTCCACAGAAGATGTGTCAGGAAAGGGGAAAAATCATGGTTTCTGCAACTTCCTCTTTGGTAGTTCAAAAATATCAATAACAGCAATAATACAATGTGTTCATGCATATTTTAGATAGATATATATAAAAAGTTGAAGATAAAGTAAATATGGTGAAAACTAATGATTAGAGAATCTACAAGATACATGTATGAAAGTTCATTGTTCTATTCTTTTTTTCATTGTACTATTCTATAAGCTTAATTGTTTCAGAACAAAAACTTTAAGAATTACACACATGCTTAAAATGTTTTTTAACTTTGTATTAACTTTATTAGTACATGTTTGCAGTACAAGCAGTTTCCAGTCATCTTGAGGACTGAGTACATCTACATACTCTGCTTGTTTCTTTTTTAAAATTTTCTTCTCCTTCCCCCTCCTCTCCCTCCGTCCTCTTCTAATTCCCCTACCCAATTTTCATTCTTGTTGATTTTATTAAACTTAGCCAATGTTATAGCAGATAGTGTTTACATTCATTGAGTTCATTAGGTTCCTTGTATAGCTTATATTTATTCTACTTGTTTCCCCTTCCCCTCCTCCTCATCCCATGCCCCTATTCTCTTCCCTATTGTAAGAGATCCATCTCCTTGCCTGCTTTATTCATCTTTCTTATTCTCTTTGTACTTTGCTTCATTTAAATGAGAGGTACCATACAGTATTTAAGCTTGTGTGTCTGGCTTATTTCACTGAAAATTATATTTTCCAAGTGCATCCATCTTCCCACAAACATCTTAAATTTGTCATTATTTATACCTGAGTAGTGTTCCATTATATATAAATACCACATTTTCTTTATCCAGCCATCTGTTGATGGGTATACAGGCTGCTTCCAGGACTTAGCTATCAGTAGTTGTGCTTCTATAATCATTGGTATGTATGTATCACTGTAATACGATGTCTTAAGCACTTTTGGGAAGATATCTAGAAGGAGGTTAACTGGGTCAGATGGAATTTCTAATTTCAGTTCTTTCAGAGATCTCCATACTGGTTTCCATAATAGCTTTATTAGTTCACGTTCCATCAATAAGGAAGGAGTTCCTTTTTCAAAACAGCCAATCTAGCATTCATTATTTTTTTATTTCTTAGTGATCGTCATTCTTTCTGGAGGAAGATAGGATCTTAGTATAGTTTTAATTTGCATTTCTCTAATGGCCAGAGATGTTGAAAACTGTTTCATATATTTGTTGACATTTGTATTTCTTCCTCTGTGACATGTCTGTACATTTTTCTTGCCCATTTCTTGACTGAGATATTAATTTCAGTGCCTTTCTTTTTTTCAGTTCTTTGTATATTCTAGATATTTGTCCTCAATCTGAGGAGTAGCTGACAATTTTTCCCCATTCTGTAAGTTGTCTCTTCACTATGCTAATTGACTTTTTTTGCTGCATATAAACTTTTTCATCTGATATAGTCCTATTTGTTGATTTTTGCTTGTATTTTTCATGGAAGTGAGGTTCTGTTTAGAAAAATCCTTTCCCACACCTATATCTTCAACTATTTTACCTGTTTTATCTTCCGATAGGTTTAATGTTTCTTTTTTAATGTTTAGATCTCTGATCCATTTTTATTTTAATTTAGTATATGATGAGAGGTAAGGGTCAGGTTTAAATCTTCTGTAAATAGAAAAACTAGATTTTCCAGCACCACTTGTTGAATAGGCTGTCTTTCCTCCAGCATATGTTTTGGCTCCTTTTGTCAGAGATCAAATAGCTGAATGTGTCTGGGGATGTTTCTGTATCTTCCATTCTGTTCCATTGATTCACATATCCATTTTTAGTCTAGTACCATGCTGTTTTTGTCTTTATTGCTTTGTACTATAGTTTGAAGTCAAGTATTTCAAGGCCTCCTACTTTGATCTTGTTTCCTAAAATTGCTTTTGCTATTCTGGGTCTCCTCTGGTTCCATATTATAATGATTGAGATACTGTGTCAACTTGAGGAGTCTAGAAGCTTAACTAAGTAACTCAGCAGATCTACATTCTGGAGAGTAGAGGACATGTCTTCAGTGCTCTAGGATATTGTTCATTGTGCCAGCTTGAGAAGTTTACAAGCTTAACTAAGTGATTCAGCAAGGAGCCAGGGTCCTTACTTTGTAAATATCCGGAGCCTGCAAGAGGAGGTCATGGACATGGTGTGAGTTAAAGGAACCCCACCCAGAGTGGGTAGCCTGCATACAATAAAAGGAAAATAGGAAAGACTGATTGTTGGTTCTTCAGAGGAGCTCCAGCCTTTGCCTTCAGCTTGGTCCTTGTCTCCTGGCTTTTGGCACAGACTGTTCAGCTTCCACTCTGGACTCTTCAGGTTTCTGGTGTAAACTCTTCAGCCTTCCGGCATAGATTCTTCAGCAGTAAATCACAGACCCCTCCTGATACAGACTTGCACAGAACACTGCAGTGAGCTCCAGACCTTGGACTGTACCCTTCAGCCTCCAGTGTGCAGATACCCTCTGCATGCTTCCTCATCCAACTCTGTGGCTGACCATTGTAAGCCAATCTTGTAATTTCTTGTACATTTGTATGTCTTGTATTATGCCTGTTTTTCTAGTAAACCCTTACTCAAATGCATATGAATTTTAGGATTGTTTTCTCTAGTTCTGTAAATTATGCTGTTGGCATTTTGATTGGGACGACACTGAATCTCTTTGAAAGTTTTGGGAGTGCAGCCATTTTGACAATATTAGTTCTGCCTCTCCAGGAGCAGGGGACAACTTTCCATTTTCCCAAATCCTCTTCAATCTCCTTTCTCAGGGTACTGCATTTTTCTTTGTAGAGATCTTTTACCTCCTTTGTAGGTTAATTTCTAGGTATTTCATTTTCCTTGAAGCTACTGTGCATAGTATTGTTTTCATAATTTCCTTATCATTGAGTTCATTATTGTTGTACACAAACGCTAATGATTTTTATGTGTTGATCTTGTATCCTGCTGGCGTAGGAGATTAGGGCATGGCAAAGCTGGCCTGGTCAAGTAAATATAACCTGTTAATTACAAAATCCCAGAACACATGCACAGAACATGTCCCAAAGCCCTGCACACAGACTTCTCACAAGAACTTGAGGGAGTTTTCAGTAGGATGGCCTAGATCTGAAGTCAGTCTCTCAGATGCCATGTGTAAAGATTCTCAGAGGTTTCTTTGAAATTTGGACAGTGTAAAAGGACACAGATGCCAAGAAGAGCTTGCTATCCTGCCTTTGCTCAGGTACCCCTTCCTGCTTTCTCCAGGATGTTCTTTTATCTCCCTTTTTCTCTTTTACTCAGCCCAAACTCACTCTGTAGAGCCAATTTTTCTCTTACTCTTCACTTTCACTTTTTCAAATAAACATTGGCACTGCTTGTTGCTCGTTTCATTCAATTCCTTGTTCACGATGATACAAAACCTGGAATTAAACTCCAGGAGGAGAAGTGAGCAACCCAAAACTCAGTAATGTTTATTTAGTGAGCTACTTTTACAAGAAGCTACCCAGTAGTCTAAGAATATTTTGGTGGAGTTGAGTCTTCTATGTGGAGTATTGTGTCATCTGCAAATAAAGATAATTTGAGTTCTTCTTTCCTATATGTATCCCTTTTATTTCTTTCTCTTGCCTGATTGCTCTGGCTAATGTTTCAAGTACTATGTTGAATAGAATAGGTGATAGTGGACATCCTTGCTTTGTTTCTGACTTTAGTGGCAATGCCTTTAGTTTTTCCCCATTTAGTGTAACGCTTGCTTTTGGTTTGTCTTCAAAGCTGCCTTGGTTACTTTTCTTGCTGAGACAAAATATCTGACACCCTAAACTAATGGAGAAAAGGTTTATTTCAGCTTACAGTTTGTAGGGGTTTCAGTTCATAATGTCTCTAAAGCAGGGTGGCAGGGCAGAGGGGCATCACAGAGGAGAAACAGTACCTGGCAGGCAGAAGACAGCAAAAGCAACAAGCAGCAAGTGACAGACAAGTGACAAGCAATAACAGAAGCCCCCTTTCTGTTCTTTATATTGTATCCAGGCTACATGCCCTTTGGGCAGGTAACACTCACACCCAGGGTGGGCCTTCCCATTATCCACACTCAGAACTATTCCAAATCAATCAGTGGATTAGTTTAGTAATAATACACCCCTAATCCCACCATTACACACTGTACATTCAGCTCTATCTATAAAAACCACACCTAGGACCAAATGAGGCTTTGGGGGACATCCAGACACAAGCCATACCAATAGCTTTTATCATATTCAAGTACGGTCTTTCTATACCTATTTTCTTCAAGGTTTTTTTCTATCATAAAGGGATATTAGATTTTGTGGAAGGTCTTTTCTGCATCTACTGATATGATCATATGGGTGTTTATCTTGCTTCTGTTTATGTCATGTGTTATGTTTATTTACTTACATAATTTGAACCATCCTTGCATCTCTGGGATGAAACCTGCTTGATTGTGATGTATGGACTTTTTGATGATGTTCTGCATTCTATTTACTAGTATCTTATTGAGGATTTTTACATCTATGTTGTTAAGAAGATTGATCTATTTACTAGTATCTTATTGAGGATTTTTACATCTATGTTGTTAAGAAGATTGATCTTTATTTTTTAGTTGGGTCTTTGCCAGCTTGGGGATGAGGGTGATATTGGCTTCCATAAATGAATTTGGGAACACTCCATCCCTTTTAATTTCTTTAAAGAGTTTGAGGAGTATTGGTGATATAATATCCACAAAGGTTTTGTAGAATTCAGTAGTGACTCCATCTGGTCCTGGGCTTTGTTAGTTGGTATATTCTTTATTACTGTATCAATTTCATTGCTGGTTATTGGTTTATTGAGCATATTTATGTCTTCTTGGGTTAATTTTGGTAGTATGTGTCTAGGAATTGGTCCATTTCTTGAAAATTTGTTAATTTGCTGGAATATAATTTTTTTCAAAGTAGTTACAATGTCTGTTGCAATTTCACCTTTTCATTTCTAACTGTATTTCTAATTTCATTCATTTCTAATTTCTCTCTTTCTTTTAATAAGTATGGACGTGATTATCTATTTTTTTATTCTTTCAAGGAACCAGCATTTGAAATTCAATGATTTCCACTCTCATCATTGTAATTCCCCTCCTTAATTTTGGTTTGGGGCTGATTAGTTATTGTTTCTCAAGTATTGTTAGATTTCTTATAAGGTTATTTATTTGGCCTTCCTCTATATTCCTAAGATGAGCATTGACTGTAATGAATTTTCCTCTTAGAACTGCTTTCATGTTATCCAATAGGTTTCAGTGGGTTGTACAGTCATTGTCATTAACTTCCAGAAGTGTTTTTTTGTTGTTGTTGTTGTTTTAGTTTTTTGTTTTTCCAGTACCAGGAATCAAACTCACAACCTTGTGCTTGCCAGGCAAGCACTGTGCCGCTGAGCTAAATCCCCAACCCCTTCCAGAAGTGTTTCAATTTCTTCCTTGATTTCTTCTGTGTCCCATTGGTTGTTTAGCAATATGTTATTAATTGTCCAGGAGCTTTTGCTATTTCCAAAATTTCTTATCATTGATTTATGTTTTTATTGCACAGACTGGTCTGACAGTGTGCATGGGGTAATTTTAATTTTTTATATTTACTTAGGCAGACTTTGGAGATTAACATTTTATCTCTTTTGGAAAAAGTGCCATATGGTGCTGAAAAGAGTACACAGTGCTCAAGAATGCTCTCATTTGTGAAAAACTGGGTTTACAAGCAAAATTGTTTTGCAAAAATTTTTGTCTACAAACTGCATCAGGTGATGAACACAAATCTGGCCTTCTTTTCAAGAATCATGGAATGAGTTAAGTTAATCATGAATCAGGGTACCACTCTATATATCTGTTATAAAGAGGTGGAATACCCTATAGATATTTATTAAATCCATATATTTAAAGCTGTGCTTCAGCTTTGATATTGTTTTGCTTTGTTTTATTTGAAACAGGGTCTCACTATGTAGTTCAGGCTGGCTTTGAATTCATTATACTGCCCAGGCTGGCCTTGAACTAGTGGTAATTTTTCTGCCTCAGCCTGCGAAGTGCTGCAATTAGAGGTGTGCACCACCATGCTCAGGTAGCTCTGATATTTCTTTATTGATTTGTCTGTTTAGTTATTTCTTTGTGAAAGTAGGGTGTTAAAATCTGTTACTATGATTAGTGGCTATCTGTTACTAGTGTTAGTGGCTATCTGATCTTTTAATTTCAGCATTTTTTGTTTTATGAAGTGTTCTAGTAATTGATACATATATATTTATCAATGTTACTTCTTCTTGAATTGTTCCTTAACTAGTAATAAGTGGTGTCTATCAGGGTAAGTTGAGAACATACCATGAGACCCAAGTTTGGGTCTCCCGTTTAGCCTATAGAAGAAATCCATAGTTATAGTGTAAGCATCATAACAGCTCAAGTATTGACTCACAAGTAATATGCACTAAATTTTATAGCTGTGTCTCCTCTAATGGTAAAAAAAAAATTCAACAATAATTTATAGAATCAATTATCTAAAGCCCAGTAGGCTGGGGACTGGGTAATGGCAGAAGAGGGGGATAAGTATTTTTTAAAAGTCTTTGGCTATGTGGTATGGGAAGGAGGAAATAGGAAGAGGCAAAGAATCTAAATGCTGAGGGGCTGGGGATTTAGCTCAGCGGCAAAGCACCTGCCTGGCAAGCGCAAGGTCGTGAGTTCAGTTCCCGGTACCGGAGAAAAACCAAAAACAAAAAAAAAAGAATCTAAATGCTGGTAGAGGTATGATATATATTTACATGTAGACATCAGGGAGAACTGGGTACAAAATCAGTAGTGAGAAATGAATGCGGGAAAAGACTCTATGACTAATACAAACATTAGAGAAAAAGTTAAATGTAGAAATGAAAAAGGGGGAAGTAAGAAGTGAAAGAATAAGAAACAGGAGAAAGAAGTCACACAAAAAGATGTAAAGTTAAAAGGAATAAAAGGGACAAGAAAGAATTTCCTTTCCCTTTATAAACTATATTGAAAGAAAAGGGCAAGAGGAAGAAACATACATACACTCATAAAAGAAAAAAGGGTGAACGATTGAATGAAAATGGGGGAGGGATGAACAGAAGGAGGAATACAGCAGGAAAAACAAGAAAAGAAAGGAAAAGGAAACAAAGGAAAGGAAAGGAAAGGAAGGGAAGGGAAGGGAAGGAAAGGAAAATTTTCTATTGTTTTGGATGCATGACTCTTTTCCACATCCTAGGAATAAAAACCAGAGCTCAGACCAAGATGCGTCTGCTCACGCTGGAAGCCTAACGTGGTGGTTCACCCCCTAGTGGTGCTGGATGCAGACATCTGCATGCGGTGAGGACAGGGCACAAAAGTAGGTTTCCAGTCCTGAGTAACTCAAGCTGAACCTGACCTCTGACCACACAAGCCAGGACTGTTCACCAGCTCCAGCTCCTCAGCAGGACTCCCTTCAGCCTGCTGTCCAGCACTGCCTGTCTCCGGTGCTGTTCTTCCCTCATTCATTCTGGGAACTTGATAGTGTAGAGTGTGGCTTGAAGCCAAGGGTTCACACACTAAGCCCTGCAGTACAAAGGCACCCCCACCAGCTCTCACTCTGCAATTGTAGTGGCAGATTCTGGACCGAGGTCACTCATACACTCTTGACTCTGGAGGGCCATTCTGGAAGTAGTATCCCACATTTTTCTTTGATGTTCCAACTGCCATTGATTCTCTCAATCCAAGTGAAATTCTCTCTTCCTTATAGAATGCTCTACAATTGTCTCTGAATAGTGTTCTTTGGGTTAGAATCTTTAAATCAGAATTCAGACATGGTCACAACATTGTGTTTGGTTGATCCATATCTTATACCTCTTTCCATTTAAGATATTTTCTCTGACATGGCTCCTCCTATACTCAGACATGTTGGATCGTCTTGAAGTGTTATGAGAAAAATTAACGTGGGCTTGGCAGTTGCTGAAAGGCAACTTTTAGAGCAAAGAATAATGAATGGTTTCTGGATGGAAATTATACTTTTACCATCCAGTATAAGCATCATTTACTTATGTGTCTACAGCAAGATCATGTGTGCAACAGAGTTAAGCCAGATAATAAAAGCTATGCTTTTTTAAATCAGGCAATATGTGCCAAAGCTACATTTGGATGATAACTCATAGACTATATAGCTCAAAGGAAGAGATTGTCTAGCTCCTTGCTCCAGCTGGAAGGATAGAGTCCAGTAGATTGTTCTTACACTTCCAAGGAAAAAACTTTTCTTTTTCATTCCTCTCAAATCTCTAAAGTAGCAGATGAAGAGAAATGTCAACTTTTCTTTTTTCTATCCCTTATCAGAATTTTAATCTGGTGCTAAGACTCTTAACAATTGCATTCAATTTTTTTTCTCCTGTGGTAGTCCTAAATACTCTTCTTCACAGCTTGTGCTTTAGAAACTCTTATCATGACTTTAAATGATGTCAGATTGCTATCTGCTTATTATCTCATAATAGTGAAAAAGTAAACAATGTAACATCCCCATCACCCCGAATTTGTAATGTCATTAATTACTTGACTCATTCACCCATTCAACAAATATTTAGTGAGTGTCAAACCTATCCTCTCCTAGCCATTTATCATCTCAGTAAATGGGGCTGCCGTTCACCCTGTGGTTGGGGAGGGTGGCCCTATTCACCTCTTTTCATACTCAAGTATATCCTGTGGCTTGAGCAGTGATCAAAACGTCTACCAGATCCACCTTTAAAATACCTCTTGAGTCCAGGCACTTTTCATAATCTCCACCCCCACACCTTAGTTCAAACCACCATTACCTCTTACTTGGACTACCAAGCTTCTTCTTGATGGGTCTCCTTTATTCTTGTCCTATACTGACTCCTCCAAACTGTATCAAGTAAGAATCATGTCTGGTCAGCTTTATTCTTAAAACTATTTCATAGTTCTCAGCACAGTGAATAATAATACATATTTCTTCAAGCATACAAGGCCCTACCTAAATACATTGGGTCCTAGATTCCTCTTGTGCTACTTGACTGCAGCTCACATGGTTCCAGCCACATGCTCTTCTTGCCCTCCTTCCGTTGTTCCTAGCCCTTTTTGCCTTAGGGTCTTTGCATTTGCCAACTCTACACTATTTCCCCTGTACTATTTCTGACACACTTCAACATTATTTTCCCAGAGAATTTTTCCCAATCCAGTCAACCTGAAATCATTGCTCAAGCCCTACGCGCGCACGCACACACACACACACACACACACACACACACACACACCCCTACCATTATTCTTCTACCATGCTATATACTTTTTTCAGAGTACTCATCTCTAAAAACATAGTGTGCCTGCGCGTGTGTATGTGTGTGTGTGCGTGTGTCTACATTTCCACCAATGTGTCAGCTCCATGAGTGCAGAAATACTTTCTCTGTGGATCACTGCTGCATTTCTAGCACCACACAAGTGCTTAAAGCATAGAGGGAATTTGAATAACATTTATTAATGAAGTAAATGCATGACAATGCTCTGTTAACTTTTCTTAAAGAAGTTTCTACTCCAGAGTAACTAGCCTACCATTAAAACATTGTAGCCATCATCCATAACCTTGTTACTGTTTCCTAGTCCTAGGAGTTTTTAAAGGCTGGGAATGGGGGGAGGCAGAGAGAATGATTAACTATTCCGGGGGATCCATTCACTTCTCAGCTTTAGTACTACAAGTCAGTGGTACAGTAGGTGTCTGAATGCGTGTGGGATTACCTGAAATGATAGGAAAGGCAACTATGACAATATCTTCTTTCCTGGATTATCGCCTCATCTGAAATCCTACTCTTAAAGATCAGTTGTTAAATTATCTAGGTTAGGTATTAATTCATCTTCACTATTTCAAACCATTAACATGTTCTCAGGAAACAGTGTAGCTCTTTGTCCTCAATGCCTAGCCCATCCTTTGCACAGAGATACTCGATAAATATTTGTTCACTAAATAGACTTTCCCCTCTGCATTTACTACTTCCTTGTCCTTCATTTAAACTTCCATGCTTTATGTCTTGCCTTCTCCACTCCAGACTCTGAAAGTTCATTTCCAACTTTAATCACACCACAAGACTTTTCCCAGAAATACATACACTAGCTACTGGTTAACAGCAAGGACCTTGGCAGCCGAGATGAAGGGCACAGATGCTTTGCTGAAATCTAATCTCTTCAGCCTAATACTTAAGCTTGCCAACAAGCTTGAGCCCATGTGTTCCACGTGTAACTGCCCACCTTTCCAGACAAAAACCTGCATTCCACTGGGGCTGGGCCCCCATATTCTCCATGTCACTGTGTAGCAGAAGATGCTTCCTCCCCTAGCCACTTTATTTCAGTTTATTGGTTGCCCACGTAATAGTTCTAGTTATAGTTCCATTACTTCTGTTTCTTAGAAATGGCTGGTCACTGTGAGGCATAGCTGATCGCTATGATACATATTGTAAGAACCAGTCCACAACTGACAAGCCATTCTACTTCCTGCTTGCTTATCCCATATAAGCCCTACACCACCAAAGATCAGGGCCTGATATTTTGGGAATGATCCCAATTGGTGCCCATCAATGTAAAATAAATCTGCCTCCAAATCCTGGGTGTCATTTCTGTGTTTCTGCTTGCCTTTGCAACTGCAACCCCACCTTTACAACTGCTCAAGTGTTTTTTATTAGGCTCATGGAAAAGGCACCCAGTTGTTAGGGTTGAATCCAGGAGTAACTTCTCCAAAAATGTACACCTAACCATGCTAAGCTATTGCGTCTCTTTCTTCTCTGAAATGCTACATTAATAAGCATTAGTATTCCTTGTGTAAACATGTAATTATACATTTTCCTTAGTCATAATCTAATTGTTCTTGGATTTATTTTGTCTCTTCAAAATATGTAGTATATTTCTTCTAGATTTCATACAAAGTCTAACTGGTTGTTTTATTCAGCACTCAAATACTATTTGGTGAATTGAGTTGATCAGTTAACTAAATACATTTGGTTCCAGGAGAGATATAGTTAAGGTTATAAAAGTTTTACTGAAGTCAGTGATAAACTCTAGCTGGTGATATTGATAGCAAGATGTCACATTAAAGATCCCTGCGGTAAGACTGGAAATGTGACACAAAGTGTGACAGTGACCTTCTCTATCTGAGATTATCCCTCATCAAATATTGCTTAGGTTTCCTTCTTAAATAGAATGAAAACAGTCACACCTCCATACTCAGGGATTTTTTGTTTTGTTTTTGATTTTGACACAGGGTCTCGCTATATAGTTCAGGCTGCCCTTGAACTCACTATGTAGCCCAGGCTGGCCTCAAACTTATGATCCTCCTGCCTCAGCCTCATGAGTACGGGGATTACAAATATGTGCAACCATACTTAGCTAGTAATTTGAAATATTAAAGCATATTTTTATATACAATTTTTCCCATTAACAAACTTATTTAATTTTTCAGCAACTAAAAGTAAGCTCTCTGCAGATACATTAAAAAATAAATGGCCTTGTGTTATGACTGGGGTAGAAAATGTTCCCCAAAGGACTCCCTGTGTGAAAGGCTTGGCTGCCTCCTGATGGGCCTTTCAGAAGGGAATAGAGCATGAGGGCTCTAGCTTCATCAAGTGGAGCAATCCTTTCATGAGTTCATATGGACTTATTAGGAGATGGGGCCTAACTGGGTAAAGCAGGTCACTGAGGACATGGCTTAATTTATCCATGGCCCCTTCCTCTCTGGCTTTTTCCCTCTCTCTGCTACCATTATTAAGTGAGCAGCTTTCCTCTGCCCTGCCCTGTAGTCATGATGTTCTTCCCGGCCACAGGCCTAAACCAATGGAGCCAATCAAGCACAGACTGAAACCTCTAAACATTTCCTCCTTTAAGTTGGCTTTCTCAGGATTTTTGTCACAGTAACACAAAGCTGAGTAATATAACCTCCACCACCAGACCCTTCTACACTGTGTAAAGCTGAGTACTTGGCAGCCTGGCCTTTCCAGGCTGCAACTGCCACATTATCCTCAGCTTTTGAGGGCTGGATTTGAGTGGTGTTGTGCCAAAGTCAGGGCTTCCAGGTTGAACTTAGGCTGAGTTGCTCATCTCCACTCTATCCAGTGTCTGTCCTCCTCCTTCAAAGCCAGCCCCGGTCAAAGTCCTGTTAGCAGCTCCTTAGATGACTCATCTCTATGTCCCAACTCAGAGATAACTTGGTGGTGCCATGTGTGGGCTGACAGGTTTGAACTTAATTTTTTAATGAAAAGCATAATGGAAATAAAAATTATTTATTATCCCACCAACCAGAAACATCAATAACAATGCTTGATTTCAAGCCTGGTACATTTTGTTCCACCAGAAACAAGGAAGTTACCCAATATGACAGTGGTCATGTCAAAAAGATTCATGAGCAACTTTATGAGCTCATACTGGCAAAAGACGTGATAATTTGAGCAATAATTACAATACTAATTACCATAGATTGAAATATATCAAGTATATTTGAAGTCCATAAATAAATTGTAAGAAATTCTTTAAAATTCATTCGTCACCTTTCTGAAATTCTAAATATCAGAAAATTACTCAGAAAGAGTTGGTTAGTTTCTTTTTATGGAAATATTCTAGCTAATTAGTAAAAGAAGAGGGGCCGGGGATATCGTTCAGCGGTGCAACGCCTGCCTGGCAAGCTCAAGGTCCTGAGTTTGATTCCGAGTACCAAAAAAAGAAGAATCACTGTATTAGACTGTTATACTAAACCTAATTCTTCACCCTCTCTGGTATCAATTTCCCTTTCTATATAACTTTGCAATACTATTCTGTTAAGTTACTGTATGTTGATGTGGTCAATTAGGACAAGTTACACTGCAAATTAAGCCTTACACATTTGCTGTGAGGTAGAAGATAAAGGCACCATCTTCTCAGTGCTCCAGTTTTTCCGTGGAACTATGCTGGACCAGGGTCAGATGGCTGTAATGCACACAGGGAATCATCTCATTGCTGAGGGCCCGTGACCCAAAAGCCCTAAACCACGGACTGGAAGGAGGAAGAGAGGGAAGGCCCAGAGTATAAAGGTATTGAGTCAAAGTGCACAAAAAGTGCCTCAGCCAAGGCCCTCAAGAAGGGAGTCTTAGAGGATGCACCTGGGAAATACTGTAGCTGAGGCACCCAATAGAGAGCTCTGAACGCAGGTTCCGGCCTAGGAGTGGAGACATGCGCAAGAACATGGCGGGCCCCTGGAGGCGTGAGTCCCTCACTGGAAGGCCCTCCAGAGATTGTGATGCGGGGCAGCGCCCCCTAGACGCCGCCCCATGAGGCCGACCTGGTAAAGCCTTGCCGTTGCCTATGGTCAGGTCTGAAAGTTCGCAAATAGATTTTCTCTTGGAAGCTGACTGCTCGCCTCCCACTAGAGGCAGGATTATTTACCTTCTCTCCAATGTGGCCAAATAACTTGCTTTGGTCAACAAGTAAGTAAAAGTGATGGTAACAGGTAAAGTAAAAGCTTACTATTGTATGCTGCTGAGATTCTTTGATCTTTGCCTCTATAGTAAAAGCTTACTGATACAATCTCCATTTTTAAATTACTTGTTGCAGCAAGGCAAAAATTATCAGTAGCTGTTATCACAGAAGAGACAACTTTATATGATGTGCCTCCTTATAGAAGTATACACAACCACCTATGAAATAGCCATTCCCAAAATCAAGCTTGAAATGCATTGTGTCTCTAGAGCTAATTAAAAATTTACAGGAAGCCTTTAATCCCAGTACTTGGGAAGCTGAGGCAGGAGGATCACTGTGAGTTTGAGGGCAGCCTAGGCTACATAGTGAGTTCAAGGCCAGTCTGAACTATGTAGCAAGCCCCTGTCTTCAGAAAAAATAAAATTACAGGAAGCACATGTGGTGGACTGTACAAAACAATAATGAAATCTAGGTTATGGGGCACTTTGATGAGAAATAGTCCAGTTTCTTAGACAAATAATTATGAAAGTGGAGGCAGAGGAGAGAGAGGAAGCAAACAGATTTAAAAAGATTTAAACTGGCTCATGCCTGTAATGACGGCACTCAGGAGATTGAGGAAAGAGGATCCCCATGAGTTTGAGGCCAGCTTGGCCTACATGGGAGCTAAAAGACAGCCTGAACTGCATAGCAAGACCCTGTCTCAAAACAAATAAATAAACAAACAAACAAACAAGTGGGAAATATAAAAAGCAATGACCATGTATGGGCATTATTTAGGTCCCAATTTAAAATATGAGACAATAAAGGCTTTTTGATGTGAGCTCTGGCTATTTAATATTTTAGAGAATTATTGCTATTTTAGAAATAATAGTTTTGTAGTTGTTCCACTTATCTACTGCAGCACAACAAATAGCTGTGGAACTTAGTGGTTTAAAACTGTAGCCATATAATTAAATCTCACAACTTGGTGGATGGGGACATTGAGCCAGGCTCAGCTGGGCAGTTCTGCTTCAGTGGCACCACTCGGTGGTACGCACTGGCAGATAGGAAGACCTAGAAGATCCATGATGGTTAATTTCGTGTCTGGGGCCTTTGCCAGGAAGACTGGAAGGATGGGCTCAAAGGAGCACTTGCATGTGACCTGCTCGCTGTGGCACTTCCTGGGTCATCAGATTTTTTTTTATATGGCATTGCAGTTTCTCAAAGAATATGTCCTTAGAAGTCCAGATGGAGCTTCAAAGACACTGAAGAACTAATTTTGGAAGTGCCAGAAGGCTACTTCAGCCTCACTCTAATGGTCAAGCAAGTTACTATGGTCAGCTTGGATTCAAAATGAGGAGAATTCAAAGTGAGGGACATCCGTCCCCCTGAGAGGCCATATGTCATCCATCTCAGTGTTTATGCTTTTAAAAAGAGACATTTTCTAAAATTATAAACATCTGGAAAAACTAACTAAAGTAGTCACAGATTAAAAGGTATGTTGCCTGGGATTTACATAAAAATATTTGGTGTAGGAAAGGGATAGGGATGTAGACAAAAACCTGACACAGTATTAGCCAAGAACTTGTCATAATTGGAGCTGTATTATAGGTACCTGGAAGTTCATCACATTATTCTATTTTCATACATGTTTGACATTTGCCATAAAAAGAAAGTTATAAATAAATTAACTTTTAGCCAAAATCTATGTAATATAAAAGGTGAGACCACCAGAAATACCTCTGGTACTATGTGTGTAATATAGTTTTACTGACAGCAAACATTCTGAGAACCTAAATAAATTACTATTACGGATAAGTATTTTGAAACTGAAGGACAAGGTTTCATGCCCTTAAATTACTAGGGTGCAAATATGCACACACACATATGATTTAATTTAAAGACATCTATACTTGAAATATTGTCTGTCATTTTCAGTGGTCTATAAAGTGCTTTCAGTACCTCATACAGTACAAGCCTCAACTGGGCACTTGATTATGTGGTTTAAAAATAATTAGAGACTTTTATTGGTCACGTCCTTCCAGGGAAACAGGCAGCTGTTTTTCAGTTAAAAATTAACATGCTTTAATTACCACATTTTCCTTGAGGCACAATGCCATGACTGAATTTTTCCTTTGGAGAGATCTGGCACTTACAAAGTCTCTAATCCAAGCAGAACGCAAATGAATAATTAAATGAAAACAGGAATTGCATAATATACACAGCATTTTCATTTTCCCTAAACTCTGTCTAACACTCACTTTCATATTCACTATAATCTATTATTGAATGATCTGCACCCTGTAAACAATGTAATTCTTGTACTGTATGTGCAGAGATACAGAGGCTAGGCTAGCATTTACATTCAAAGCTATCTAACCAAACGTCCGCACTACCAAGTTGGTATTGAACCTAATGTGACATCCCATATCCACCCAGTACCTGAGAAATAGCATTTGATGCCAACACCTATTACCACACTGGAGTGAGTAGAGGTCCCAAACAGTAATTGCAGGGACTCCAGCCCTATTTGACAAACATGAAGTGATTCAGAGGAGGAGCAGCACGGAGAGGAGGCAAATGGCTTCCGAGTGCATGCACTTGCTCTCCCCCATCCCGGCACTACCACAGCCCTACACAAAAGATTCTTCTTCCTGTGGCACTTCCATGTGATGCTGAAGCAGGAAAAAAAGAGATTAAATTGAACTCATTGCCATATAACCTTGCAGAAGCTACTTACTCTTTCTGTACCTTAGTTTCACCCTCTATAGATTATAATCTCTATCTTACTACATGGGACTGTTAAGGCCATTGATTTATATAGTAATCTCTCAAATCACTTTGGAAACCTGATAATCTTCTATAAATATATTATTTGGGGTAGTATTTTGCGTAAACATATGTTTTGGACAAGAGGTGTAGCTCAGGGATGGAGTGTATGTTAAAGGCTGAGGGTTCAATCTTCAGCACTGAAAAACAAAAAAATATCCCCACAAAACAAAACAAAACAAAAACAAGCAAAAAAAAAAAAAGAAAACCTTTTTCACTTTGTAGTGTGTTCCATCATTTTCTAAAACATAGTCGGACACCATCAATTTTTAAATAGGAAAAATATTTTTAATTATAAAGACATAGAAATGACTGCCTGTCACCTACTCAATGTGCAGTGTCTCTTTCCATTCTAATAAAACTAAGATTTCTTTTTTTTTTCTTTTTTGCTTTTTGAGATGGGATCTCGCTAGGCAGTTCAAGCTGAACTTGAGCTCACTTTGTAGCCCAAGCTGGTCTCAAACTCACAACAATCATCCTGCCTCCTCCTCCTGAGTGCTGGGATTACAGACATGCACCACCTCACCCAGTTTAAAACTAAGATTTTATCCACAGTGCCAATGTGCCCAAGTAAATAGCTATATTTCTTATCCCATATTATAGCTAGTTATGAGCTTGTGAATAAGTCCAAGATTATAACAGCTTATTTAGGGATTTGTAGATAAACAACAGAACAATAAATAAAAGGGTTTAAATCACATTTTATTCCACTCTTTCTTCATTGTGTGTCTCTGTTAGGCTTCCTTTTTGTATAGATATCAAACTTTTTCCAAAGTCTCCTCAATTAGTTGTCAAATTTGGAAAAATGTGAAGGATTCATTCATATTAAATTGCTCACAACTAACAGTATTTTAATATTCAAATCTCTTAAAACAAAATTTGGGTGTGATGATGCATGTCTGTAAACGCAGCATTTGGGAGGCTGAGACAGGGGAGTATCACATGTTCGAGATCAGCCTGGGCTACATAGTGAGCTCAAAGCCAGCTTGAACTGCATAGCAAAACCCTGTCTTAAAAATACAATAACAAAATCTCAATAGTGTCTAAAAAAGTGATAAATGAAGCAAATGTTAATGTCTATTTCATGGCCTGTTTTACTCCTTGTATTACACACTTATTACTAAAAATTGTAATGATAGCAAAACATTAATGAACAGTATAATCTTTTTTTTTTTTTTTTTTTTGGTTTTTCTCTGGTACTGGGAACCGAACTCACAACCTTGCACTTGCCAGGCAGGCGCTTTGCCGCTGAGCTAAATCCCCAGCCCCCTGAACAGTATAATCTTATACATATATACATATGTTACCGCTTGTCACAAAATCACAAAACCATGTTTTGAACTTCTAATCTCCTTCCCTTTGACACTTAAAATTAAAAATAACTAAGTGGTATTTCCTATGCATACTACAGTTCAACTTGAGGAGAAAAATGACTTAATCAGTGAGGGAAAAGAATTTTTCAGGAAAGAATCAGTGCTTTGTCTTTCAAAACCGTGCTCCCTCTTTCCTAAATCCTCCTGAGTAAGCAGAATATGCTGGACTGATGATGTCAGAAAAGAAGTACAGCCTTGGAAGCCCTACAACAACCTCACTGGATATCCTGGAAGAACATTTCCAGGTATATTTTATGATCTTCTTGGCAGACTACTTAATTCTCACTTAAGGTGACTAGGTAAAAGACATAAAGCTATTCTTATTTCTAAAAGTTGACCTTAAATGTATCATTGTCAAGCAAAAGGCTATCTTTTACAAGAAGACAAAAGGAAACCCACATACAAAATCTAAGGACAGCATTTCTGCCTGTCCAAGGAGCTGATCAATTTTACTGCCTGAGTATAATTCTAAGCACTGTAGCAGATAAATACACAGAACATTGTCAAATTAAGTCGTGCTCTGTGTGTAATTACTTTAGCTAAGCATTTAGTATCTTTCCGTTATCATATAAATGTACTGTAGGGGCTGGGGATTTAGCTCAGCAGCACAGTGCCTGCCTGGCAAGTGTATGGTCATGAGTTCGATTCCCGGTACCAGAGGGAAAAAAAAAACAAACTTAAATGTACTGTAGTTTTAAAAGCTGACAATATAATATTGAATGGGAAAGCCTTTCGAAGTATAAAATTTGCACCAAGATGAAAACTTCTTATATTTGCAAATGTGGTGGTGGAAACGTGGTGAGAATTTAAATTGTCTAAATTAAAATAACAAATTTTAGCTTCAAGATATATATAGTAATGCCGTTGCTAATGCCTACAACTGGCTCTTTCTGTCAATATAGTGAGCAGTGTGTTTTTTATTCCATGAGCCTGCTGTATTGATCTATGCAGGTTGACCCTTTTTGGCCACTGTAGCAGCTCATCCCAGTTATATTCCCATACACCCTTGCACTCAGTTGATCATAAGACTGAGTTCTACCAAGGCAACATGGAGTTGGGTCTTCACCATACTTTCATTATACTCATCACGTGGGGACAATGATGGCAAAGCACCAGGAAACTCTTAACCACAGGAGCAAGAGCCTGAGTCCCCACTCCATGGAGAAAAATCATACCAGGCCAGGAACCTCTCACTTGACAGCTACATGAGCAAAAATTTACGTTAAACCTCTGTGATTTTACATTTTATTTGTTATAGCAGCAAGAGCTATTCTAATATAGTGATCTACGCTAAGTAGTATTCCACCCTATTGGATGAAAACACTTACATATACACTCATTATATATACAAGGATACAACTAATGTACATACATTAATGGATGATAAAATCCCATCCTTTCAGGAACATAATTGACAGTATATATCAAAACTGTTCATTAGGTGCTTAATTATGTGATTACCTTGATTTATTCCTAGCAGTTTAACCTAAGTAAACAATATAAGCTAAGTGCATATTTAAATCCAATCATGTTTAAAGTGGCATTTTTTTATACTAGGAAAAAAAATCAAATGTAACAATCCGAGATTCATGCATGATTGAAATTCACTTTGCTACTTTAGACAATAGCATCTTTAAAATAGTTAAAATATTCTAGAATATTATTGCATGAAGAGGAAATAGTAATGATGTGTTATTAAATGAAAGCAGGAAGAGATAACAGGTATAATTTGGGCCAATTATTTTTTCAAGTGTATATCTTTGTGTCTATACATATGTATTTTTTTAATTCACAAAAATACTGAAAGGAAATACACCAAGATTTACCAGAAGTTATATATAGGTAGTGTAATTAAAAGGTATTTTAAAATTCTGTTATATTTTCCAAATTTTCTTTACTGAATATGTATATTTTTGTTATACACATTTTGTGTGTATGCATAATATATATACACAATTGCATTATTTATATGTATATATACACACATGTACATATTAAAGAGTGATCCTCCTGTCAAATAGACTTGCAGAGTATAAAATGAAGACACCAGGTCCCTGCAGTTGTAGGGAAATGGGAGATAGAAGCAGTTTACTGAGAAGTGAAGAGGGAAGAGGGTATATCAGGTAGAATCTATTCTACTCTAAGTTGATTCCAAAACAAACTGCAGAGGGCACTAACAGAATAGTAAGTGTTTTGAACTATTTTTTTTGTCTTTTTGAGACAGGGTTTTGCCATGTAGTCCAGGCTGGCCTTGAACTCACTTTGTAGCCTAGGCGGGCCTTGAACTCACAGTGATCCTCCTGCCTCAGCCTCCCAGTACTGGGATGACAGGCCTGTGCCACCACACTCAGAGTGTTTTTAATGATAATTTTTAAAGATGAGTCCTCATAGGACCTCCACAGTGGTTTTGGCCTAACATACACATAAATAATTCCCATCTTAACTATTACTTCACAATATTGCAAAATCCATGCCCACATCCAAGAGGCAACGGTCATCCTGACAACTATATATTATATACTATATACTATGTAGTAACTATACACTATACTATAGCAACTATATACTCTACTATACAACTACATACTATACTATATACAATATACTATATGGTAACTATACACTATACTATAGCAACTATATATTATACTGTAACAACTATATACTATACTATATATTTTTAATGTCCCCCTAATTCTTGATTCTTTGTCTTTCTGCTCTCTATATTTGTTCCTTATTTCATAATAATATTGCATAAGTCATTTAAGGGTTGAACTTCCCTAACCCCAGCTTCTTTTCAAGTTGAACATGTTGCACAGAAAATCATTTCACCTCTAGGGACTTTGTCCATTTCCCTTATTCAGTAAGTGAATTGGATCAGGATTTTGTCCCACTCCAAGGTTTGGAGATTCTGTGGTAATGAATCACCACATGAAACTGAAATCCAAAGTCCTTTTTCCTGGGCCTCTGTTTCTTAACCTACAATATACCTAATTCCCAGACGAAGTCTTTAAGAGTCATCTTCCCTCCATCCATCTGTTCTTTCCTCTTTTTTCCTAACCATTAAAACATGTTTAAAAATGTTTCTTTACACATTTTGTGCCAGGTATAATGTCGCATGCCTGTAATCCCAGCACTTGGGAGACAGAGGCAGGTGAGTTTGAGACCATCCTGAGCTACATAGCGAGACCCTGTATTGAATGAAAGAAAGAAAGAAAGAAAGAAAGAAAGAAAGAAAGAAAGAAAGAAAGAAAGAAAGAAAGAAAAAAAGAAAGAAAGAAAGAAAGAAGAAAAAAAGGAAGAAAAGAAAAAAGTTCCACTAACCCATTTTCTCTTGTTGCTTGTGGTTTAAGCCTCTTATATAAGAAACCAGTGACTAATCAAGGTCCACTTCTAGGTTTTCTTCTAAGAATTTAGTAGTATTACCACCTACATTTACATCTTTAATCATTTTGAGGGGGCTGGGGATTTAGCTCAGCGGCAAAGCGCCTGCCTGGCAAGCGCAAGGTCATGAGTTCGGTTCCCGGTACCGGAGAAAAACCAAAACAAAATCATTTTGAGTTAACTTTCATATATAGTGTAAAGTAGGGGGTCCTATTTCATTCCATTGCATTTCAATACCTAGTTGCACTAGCACCATTTGTTTAAAAACACATTGTTTGTGTTTAAATTTCTCATTGAATCTTCTGAAATCATCTATAAGAGTGTTGGCTGGATTTTGTTTTTCTGTCATTACTCTAGAGAGGGTCATGAGACTGAGTGAGTCAGAGTCAGCAGATTAAAAAATAAAATAGACTAGAAAACTGTCAGATGGCTGGACTGTAGTTAGGACAGACTTACGTCAATGAAGCTCAGTTGTGTGAGTATGTGTGAGCACGTTCACATGTACTCTTGTATGTGTGAGCACGTTCACATATTCTCACGTATGTGGGAGCATATTCGCACATTCTCATGTATGTGTGCATGTAAGGACTAAGGTGAAATGGAAAGTGTGTTCCTTACATGCTACAGTTTCTACATTTACAAATAAATTTGGAAAATATTGACCTGGAGTACAGTGTCTCCCTCCAAGTAATAAATAAATGGGTAAAAGGAACTGCCAAAGTCTGACTCTTCATTGCCTGTGGGTGTTTTGCCTTCTCCAGGGATGCGCCTGTTGAGTAAACACAGTATGAACCTGGAGTTCAAATATCAAGAGTCCCAGTTACCTCACCTTCCAAATTTAGAGTACAGTGGACACTTTTGGGCAGGATTCAATTTGTCTTTCATCTTCAGCATTTTCAGGTGATAATGAAGATTTTTAAAAATGCTCATTTCCAAGGGGGATATTGTTTTTCTGCTGGTTACTGGAGAAGTGTAGTTCCAATTTTAGATAGATAGTCTGAGTCACAGAGTTGGCTTCCCTGATTTGTAGGGCAAATCTTGTCAATCCTCTGGTCTGGACACACCTTTCTAACAATAAGCTTCCCCTTAAAAAACAGCAATGTGAAATTGTCTAAAGGAGATATACAGAGACAAGAATTATAGAAAGCCCCATAGAAATATTTAGGAGCAAAAAGTGTTATCATTTTATTTACCAAGTGATATTTGGAAGAAGATAACCTGAAAGTACAACAGTAATTAAGTCTGTAGGAGTACATTACAGTTCTTAATATTTTAGTTAAGAGATATGCTAATATGTAATCTGTGGTATCTGGTATAGACTGCTGAAAAGCACATATCTTAGTATTCTATCAATAAAGTCTGCTAAGAATCTTCAATCAGAATGAATCAGAAATGAGGACAAAGCATAAGCCACAATCTAAGACTTTAACTAGAATATAAAATTCAGACTTTTAAAAGTATTTAGGGAGTTGCCTAAGGTTACATTCCTTATCAATGAAAAATAAAGGACAAAGCTAAAACCTAGGTTGCCAGCTCCTCTTCCAGCGCTCCTTCGGCTTCATATTCTCTACTCTATGAATTGTTTGTAGACGGCAATAATGAATATCTTGCCATAACAGTAATAGAGCAGGGCTTTCAATTTTGGGTTAATAGGAATTTATGAACATGGTTACACTTTCATAAATAGAAAATATAAATGGAGTATAAAAGTCCCACATCCCAGCTGGACTCATCTTCCTCCATCCTAGGTGTTTAACTGCTCCCAAAGACTGGAAGATATTAAGATTTAGTTTCTTGCCAGCCCTGGGGCCACTTTGTCTCCCTGAATTGAAGAATTTAGGAAGGGAAATTATATCATAGGCTACGGAATGCTTCAGAGTTGCTGAAACCAAACTGCTTCAGTGATTAGATTTACCATGTTTTAAATTCCCCCAAAAGGAAAAAGATTTGCAAGACAAATAAATAACCTGGCAACCCCATACTCAACTATCCATGTCCATTTTACAGTCCATGCAGGAAGAGGGAAAAACTATTTGGAGACACTGTTGTTTAAAGACATGGTACGTAGCACCCCTGAGAAAAAGTGAGCATTTTCCAATGACAGAAAAATTCTAGCACCAAAAGAAACAATCAAGCAAACAAAAACAGCTGGAGAACTACTGTAGTCTCGAGCAATTCCAGAGGCAGAAAGATTTGCTCTATCAGGCCCAGAACCACCTTCCTGAAGTGGAGCTGCTTTCTTAAAAGACAGATGAGTGACCTACAAACAATGAAGCAGACCAAAGCTCAGCACTGGAAGACCAAGGTTGCAAAAGCAGAGACTTAGCTGCCTTTCCATAGGACTACAGTCGCTGAGGTTAACATGGTAAGTATTTTATACAGAATTGGCTAGCAACAATCTTGGAATTTACAGAGAAACAAATTTTTATTCCACAGTTAAATTCAAAAATAATTTCTTGGACAGAAAGTATTTAAATTTTCCAAAAATAGATTTTTTTATTTATAGAAGGAATTAACATTATGAATACCTTCCTCATAGGTATGATGCACCTTGCTGAATACACAGGTACATAACACAATGCCTGGCACAGGAGTAAGCAGTCAATAACTTTTACCACTTGCAATGACATCAGTAGCAAAAATAAAATAGACTCCCAGTGGTGGAGCTGGATTATTTGAGTTACTCAAAACCACTCTGGCAAAGGTTTCTGAAAACCTCCCCAAACCACAAATATGTATAACTTCAGGCAGATTTTTTTCCTGACAAATAAATGTAAGGTAAGAAGTAACAATTTCAGTACATGTAAACCAAGCCATCGTGGAGCATTTCTGATGTCAAACTTAATCTGTAATGCAGCACAAATAAATTTTAGTGTGAAGCATTTACACTATTTCAACTTGTGTGCATAGAGGGAGGCTTCAATAATATTTTTCACTTCTTACTGTTTTATTTATTTCATTCGTTTTTATTTTTTTTAGTGCATGCTTACAGCACAGAATAATTATACTCCTTATGAGGAGTTGTTATATGTACGGAAGATATCTTAATTACTTTTGCCTCCTTCCCTCTTACTCCCCCCTACATCTCTTGATCTCCTTCATGAGTGTAAAATATAACTGCAATGTTTATCCAAAGACACTCAGTACCACAGAGAGGTTATTGTAAAAAACAAGGCACAGGGGAGTGTATTATAGCATTTCAAGATATATAGTCTAAGTAAAGAAGGAAATAGCAGGAACTGTAAAACCTGAAACACTCAGAGTTTAAATTATTAGAATTTCTTTTACAGCAGTGAAGCCCATAAAAGATACATTTTATTTGTAAAGAAACCTACAGGTGAATGCAAAATGATGGAAAATGAGCACCTCCCCTCCTCTTCCCGAGGCATTTGCTGTGATGGGAGGGGCGAATACAAAAGCATGATGGGAAAACTCCTTACCAACTGCTTAGGCAAAAGCAAATTTGTAATGAAGATTTATGAGTGCACCTGCAGGACTTGGGCTCACACATTTAAGCTCTGCCTCTGACATTCAGACAAAATCCCCATCTAGGGGCCTTACCTTTAGATTCCACACATAACACTATACTTCTAGTCACATACTTGTCCAAAGGTCACCCTAAGTCAATAAGGTTTTACTGCTATGATTCTACCGTCAGGAACTGGGAGGGGAAAAGTTTGGGTTTGCTTTTAGTTTTTATTGGAAAGAGGGATTTTTTTTCAGCTTATGAATCATGCTTAGATCTTTAGTTATTCCTATTTCAATTTTCAAAATGGGATGTAAATATGTAACTCTCATGGCAGTGGGTTATACTCGTGGGATAAGGTCATACAAACCTTACATAATTCCAAACATGCCTTATTCTATACAGTTTGTTCCTCCAGGAGAATAAATATAATGTAAGGAATAGCATGCTCAGAACACAGAAGCCTATAACACTGTATATCATATCCTATGCTAAATGTTTGCTTTTAAAAACTGCTATGGTTTGTACTTACCAAAATTCATGTGGTGGCTTAGCACTCAGTGTGGAAGTGTTGGAAAGTGGTGCTTTTAGGAGGTGTTGGGCCTTTAAGAGGGATTAATATTTTTCTCAATAAAGTGAATTCTCACTTGATTGGGACCAGACTGGTCATTGCTACAGTGGGTTGTTGTAAATTAGCCCAATTTGCACGCTTGGCCTCTCTGTGTATATGCCTGCTTCCTCTTTTGTATCTCTGCCATTTCGTGACATGGCCAGCAAGACACTGGTGGACTTGTTTAGACTTTCTAGTCACCTGAATAACGAGCCCAATAAACCACTTTGCTTTATATGTGAGGCACTCTGTTACAGCAAAACAAAACAGACTGAGACATACCTTTTCATTTGGGAATTATTTTAGATTTCCAGAAAGTCATAAAGGTAGTATACCGAGTTTCCATATATACTTACCCAGTTTTCCTTATCACTGACAGGTTACTGAAGTACATTGGTCAAAACAAAACCAACATTGGTACTATTAACTGACCTCGAGATTTTGTTTGCATTTCAGTAGTTTTTCCATTACTGTGCCCTTTTTTGTTGCTGCTGCTCCAGTGGCCAATCCAACGTAAGTACTTCTTAGTTTGGGAAGGATTCATGTTATTTGGGAATTGTACAGATGAATAGCCTTTCCCTACCGTGCTGTCTCAAGTTTTTAAAATACAAATTAGTATGAATTATAAGTGCACTGTGTATCCAAAGACTTCCCATGGGTTTGAACACAAGAATGACTGAAGAATTAACTGCTATGTGATCTCAGCTAGTGGTGTTCTAACTGGAGTGCAGAGGACAAGGTGGGCATGCAGTTTGTACTGCGTTTCAACCTACAAAGTTATTTGAAGAAAATCGCTAGCAATGAAAATCCAGGGGAAATATTCAGAATAATTTGCTATTAAAAAAAAAAAACACTCAAGAAAGTGCCTTGGCACTGAGTTTGATTCCCAGTGCAAAAAAAGAAAAGGTGCCTAGTCAAGCATTATGTTTTATATAGCTTAAATGTTTTACTGCAAAAAATATACAAACTATGTAGTCATATATACGTATATGTTGCAAAAATTACTATTATTAAAATATGAAGTCTTTATAAATCAATGGAATGGTGGGCTGAGAGTATAGTCAACCTATGGCTTATAATCACGTAAAAATATTCAGATTTGTTTTCAAAAAAATGCAAAGTAAAGTGCAGCATCCTTGTTTTAAAAACTCAAATTGGTGTTAATATGACAAAGCATGGGCATTCTCATGCATCCCTGTGGGAGTAAAACTTCACACAGCTTTTTAAGATGACGGCATGACAGTTCATATGCTTCAGTTATCTTTTGCTGATTCATAACCTACCACAAAGTGTAGTGGAGTCCATCCACAACAGCTCGTTATTGCTCATGTTCCTGTGAGTCAGTGAGGCCGGGCTCAGCTCCATGTAATGTTAGCTGGATTTGCTCTTTCACCTGCACTCAGCCAGCGGCTGAGCTGGGGCTGGGACAAGGAAGGCTTCTTTCCTTCTCCACACGGTCTTTCCATTTGGCCTCTCATCATTCAGGAGCCTTGCTCAAGGATCTTTCATGTTGGTTGGGTTCCAAGAAAGGAAAAATGGAAACTGATACAGCTGTCAAGGACCAGGTTTGGAAGCGATGGAATGCAGGAGCCCATTTGTACAGGCTCCGGAGGGCCAATCGTGCACATCTCTTCCCCATTCCATGGTCAGTGATATCACCTTGGTAGCCTCAAATAAGCCACAGTGGGAGTCTTCATTTTACTTCAGATATTAGCAAGTGATATAAATTGAGCTTTGACTTTTTTCCCCACAGGGCTGGTTTTCTAGAACATTCCTACCTGAGAGTCATACACCATCACTTCTGCTGTTTCATTTCTCTCAGCAAGTCACAGTGGCAGTCAAGAGTCAGCGAAGGAGGGAAAACATTCTCTCTTTTGTTCAGAAGAATGGCCAAGAATCGGTGGCCATCTTGAATCCACTATGGCCTTCCCTCCGGCCACATATTGTTTACATTCCTGGTATAGGCTCACCCCCTCCCGGAGTACATCACAGTCTCGACTTATTAAAGCATCAGGTTTTAATAGTTCAATATTAAATATTTCAATATTTCATGATCAGTCCCATGTTCAGATGTGAAAGCAGCTCCTGCAGTGTTTCTTATCTGTTTCTGAAGACCTGTAAATTATTTCTAGACCTTTCCCCAATCCCTCCATCTCCCTCACCTCAACCGGGCATACAGTGGTGAGAAAGGGCCAGGAAAACCACAGTAGGGACTGTGGTAATCCTAAAATCTGCCTAGACTTAATAATGTCACCTCACCATAAAACCAGTGATTCTATTTCTGGGGATACAAGCCAAATATAGCTACAATATGTTCACTGTTGCGTTAGTTATATAGGAAACAGAGTATATATGCAAATGTAAGAGATAAATGAAATTATGGTGTACCCATATAACAATGTTCTCTAACTGTTAAGAGTGCTGCAGTACAACTATTTCTTTATTCTATAGTCTCAAACAGTATTTATTGAGCTAATATGTGCAAGGCATTGTGTTGAACTCTGAAAATTCGATAAAGAACAGAGATAATCTCTGGCTTCAAGGATTTTAGAGACCAAAAATGCAAGTGACATGAAACAGATGACTAATTGATACATTTGACTAATTGATTATAAAAGCAATAATCACTATGAGGGGAAATTATTGAGTACTATTAAATCATCAAGGGGTGACTTAGGGGAAGGGGCAAGAAATAAAGGCAAAGAAGGGCAACAGAGAGTATTATGCACGGTGGACAGGAGGATTTTAAACATACATTAATTTACTGAAAGATGGTCATCATGTATACTTAGGTATAATATGCTAATTAGACACCCAAATTGAGATGCCAGATAGTATTTAGATTGGGAACCTGGAAAAGCTGAGGTTTGGATATGTACATTTGGGAGTTGTAGTCAATAGAGGGGGCAATGATATAAGAAAAAAATCAGAGAGAGGGGTTTCAAGAAGTAGAGGGTGGTCCCTTAGGACAAGTGCTGCTGAGGTCCTGAGTAACATGAAGGCAGAAAAGTGGCCATTGCCTTTGGTGACATGGAGGTCACTTTGAGTCTTTTAGAAGGCTCAGACATCGTGAGGAAGAAAAAATTCACATGGATTGAGGAAAGAAAAGGGATGTCATGGGAAAAGCCATTCATCTCATAAGTTTTGCTGTGAAAGAGCAGGTAAAATGGGCAATAGCTAGACAGGACTGGGAGGTAAAGAGTAAGTTTATTTGCAGATGAAAACAACCTCCCAGAGAGGTGAAATTGTAATGCAGGAGGTAAGTGTCTGTTTGCAGAGATAAAGTCCTTGAGAAGGTTAAAAAAGGATGAGATCCAGAGCTAAGTAAAGGACTGGCCCTTGCTAGGAGCAGAGACACTTCCTCTTACAGTACCAGGAAGAGAGACAAAGGGGGCCTGATTCTGCTGACTGGGTAGATGAGATAGTGTCTGTTTCCCATGAAGCATGAATCCAGGTCATGAGTAAGAAGGAGAGGAAGAGCTGATTAGAAACATGCTAGAACAATTGTCCCACTATTTTTTACACTTCAGACTGATGATGCTAATCTGAAAGTAATACTTGTACACAACATTCTCACTTACCCAGTGAACTCTATAGTTTCTCAGTATCCCAAACAAGAAAGAGTCCAGGGGAGCCACTGTAGCTATCAGGAACAGGGGTATACCAATCAGAATGGATTTATGGAAGAACTGGATTTAAAAGCCTTAGGAGAATTTAATGATTATGTATGAAAATTCATTTTCTTAATCAATTTAGTGCTACTGTAGCAAAATACCTGAGCCTGGATGCTTTATAAAGAAAGGAGGTTTTTAAAAATAAAATTACAAAAAAGAAAGGAGGTTATCGCACACAGTTTTTGTGGCTGAAAGTATGGCCTCATTGGTTCAGACTCTGGTGAGGTTCCCTTTGGCTACCTGAAAACATGGTGGAAAAGCAGAAAGGGAACTGGCTGCATACAGAAGGGGGTCAGTCACAGGGCGGCCTCATTTCACAACAACCCACTCTAGTAAGAATTAACTGAGGTTCCACCAAAACTACATTTATTTTCCCTGAGGGCAGTGCCCCTGAAGATCTAATTATCTCCTACTAGGCTTCATCTCTTAAAGGTTTTACCACTTCTTACATCACTGCACTGGGGCGGAAGCTTGTAAAACATGAGTCTTTGAGGAACTTAACCCATATGCAAGCTATAGCTCTGAGAAACTTACAGTGAACAGAAATGTACTGAGTCACAGTTCTGGAGGCTCGGAAGTCCAATACTGAGGTGCCAACATCTGATGAGGGTTTCCTGGTTTGTCATCATGTGGTAAAAAGCAAGGGGGGCAGGCAAGAGAGTGGAAAGAGGGGAAGGAGGAGGGAAAGGAGAGAGGAAAGAGATAGACAAAGGGGGCCTAACTCACTCCTTTATAATGGCACCTATCTCACCCATGGGAGTGGAGCCCTCATGGATTAATCATCTCTTTAAGGCCTCAATCCTTATACTATTACGATGGCCATTAAAGTCCAACAGCAGCATTGGACAAAACAAACATTCAAACCACAGCATTCATCAATGTCAATGCAGCAATCAAGAAAATTCCTAAGTCATAGCTCTATGTCAAAATCTCATTCAAAGTCAAGCATTGTAAAATTAACAGAGACCCAATGATGTCTATTTATATGACAATCACTACATTAAATCATTCATCTGAATATTAGAAAAAATACTTAGTAAAGCAATTTAATGATTCATTTATCATGACCAAAGTAGATGAGACATGAACAAACTCTTATGAGATAAGGTCAGTGTGAGGAAGTGCATTATACTACTGAAAATTCTATAAACTACTTAAATTGACAGGAGGAATTAGTACTCCTGGGAGTATTTTTTTCAGAAGCTATTAGAAAAAAAATGAAATTTGCGGCGAGCTTTTGGGTCATCTCCACTCTATATTTAGAATCTTCAAACAATCAGAGCTTTCAGCACTTTGTCACCAAGAGCAAAATGAAATGGGGTTATCATCTCTTTCATTGCTGTTTTTTTTTTTTCTCGTTAAACACAGTAGGAGTTTTTGTAATGGGTCAGATACCACCCTAAGGTTCAAAATAGACATCATTATTTTCCAATGGGATTAAAAGATACTATGTTCATTCAAAATATGAGTAATATTATTTATAATTTTATACAAAAATGTAAAGAGCAGAAATTTATAAAACACATATATCAAGCACTATACTTTTACATGATTTTAAGTAATCTTCAAAAGACCTAAAATACCTTTATGAGATGGCTACTATTGTTTTCTATATTTTGCAAGATAGGGAAGTGTTGTTCATCAAATTCAACTTAATGAAAAGTGATTCTTGCACGTATTGCATAACTGTTCTGTGCCCAATAAATAACAATGTTCAGAGGATGCAAAAAAAAAAAAAAAAAAACAGAGGATGCAAAAAAAAAAAAAAGAAAAATGAATCAAGTCCTCAGCTCACAGCCCCCAGGAGGAGAAAAAAGGATGAACAGATGAACTGCATTTCCATGCAGCATGTTTTGTGAGATGAATAATTACGTCTGCTTGGATGATCAAGCGGCTTCCCAAAGTGACATCCAGGGGAGATGAAGGATGGGAAGCTGTGGGGAGAAAAACAAGTAAAGCAGGTGGAAAGGTGTACAGCTCAGATACGGCCTTGTCTTACAGGAAACTGAGAATTCAATGCAGCTTATATAGAAAGTACAAGTGGGAAATAAGGCTGGAAAATTCTAGAAAGAAACCTAAAATACAAACAAATAAATAAATAAAAGAGAGGTGATAAGAAACTAAAAGGCAAACTCTTTCAGACAGGAAATGGACAGTGAGAGGGGGAGTTGAGGAGATGGTAGTAAAGGAACCAAAAGTGATCAAGGTTTGTTACATGCATGTACCAGTTCCTCAAAATGAACATCACTGTTCCTTACTGCAAACACACACTAATAAAAAAAATTTCAGGCAGAGGCAGACTATGGGGTTTTTATTCAAAGGTGTCAAGTTTGAAATTCTATCACTACCATACAGCAACAGAGACTTATACTCACAGAGTAGTATGATCAGCTTAGGTTTCAGGACGGTAATCCCAGCACTGTGATGCCTATGGGTAACGAGAGATGGGAGACCTGGAGAAAGCTGATATCCAGTCCCAAAAGGATGAAAGCCTCAAGTGAGGCACCGATAATGAAGGTAAGAGCAAAGAAGCCACATGTCTGATGCGTTTCTGAGCAAAGATATTAAATTTGGAAACTTAGTTATCCGAATTTCTCACAATATATCTCAAACTATGGGTTGATGCTGGCAATTACCAGAGGAAACTAGAAGATTTACAACTATTGTTAAGTGAACAACTAGTTATCCCTCAATAACTGAGGGAAATTGGTTATAGGACTCATCCACCCCCATGTACCCAAATCTGTAGCTGTTCAAATTCCTTATACAAAAAGGCTTAGCATTGCATACAACCTCCATACATTGCCCCATATGCTTTACATCATCTCCAGATGACTTGCAATACCTAATATAATGTAAGTGGTATGTACATAGTTATTGTACTGTATTGCTGTGCTAGTTACTTTCCTCATTGCTGAGACAAAATACTCGACACCAAAAGTTAAAGGGGGAAAGATTTATTTATCTCACGGTTGTAGAGGTTTCAGTCCATAACTGGCTAGCTCCAAGGAGGAGTGGCACATGGCAGAGGGGCATTGCAAAGGAAAACAGTTCATGGCATCCAGAAAGGAGCAAAGGAAAGCAGAGACAAGATTAATTCTGTCTCTTATATAGTATGCAGGCTACTTGCCCTAGGGCAGGTGTAGCACTCTCATTCTTAATCCTAGTCAGAATTATGCCAAACCAATGAACTGATTGATTAATCACACCTCCTTAATCCCAGCATCACACACTCTAGATTCAGCCACTTCTGAAAAAACCTCCATCTAAGGCTGCATGAGGCTTTTTGGGGGAAAACTACACATAAACCATAACATTTGTTTTGGAAATATGACAAGAAAAATTCTGAATATGTTTTTGACCCATGGTTGGTTGGAGGATGTGGAACCCTTGGACATGGAGGACTAACTGTATTGTTAATGAAAGTAAGCAGAAAAGCCACACTTATAATGCATTTCTGAGCAAAAAATATTAAACTGAAATTTAATTACATAAAATTCAAATTTGTTACAACACATCTATAGATGGATGCTAGCAATTACCAGATGATATCAATGGGAACTTTCCTTCCTTCCTTCTTTCTTTCTTTCATTCTCTCTCTCTCTCTCCCTCTCTCTCCCTCTCTCCCTCTCTCTCCCCCTCCCTCCTTCCCTCCCTTCCTTCCTTTTTTCCTTCCTTCCTTCCTTCCTTTCATTTCCCTTTTTGTAACAGATTGTCACCATATTGTTCAGGCTGGCCTTGAACCCCTGAGCTCAAACAATCCTCCTCTCTTGGCCTCTTGAATAGCTGGGACTACAGATGCTTGCAAGTTTTTACCAAACTAAACAGCTATATCATGACTGTCACCTGGTTGACAGCAATCATAATATGCCACCCCAACATAAGATATGTTTCAAAATATAGAAGGGGGAAAGTATGTTTAGAATGGATAAAAGATGAGTATACCTTCAAATGTATTCAAAACCCACCCACTGCTCCCAACCTCCAATCTTCCCATGTGGGCCTAAGCCATCAGCATCTCTTTCCCAGATCAATACAGTAACTTCCTCATGGGTCTCCTTGCCTCTGTGCTTAACATGCCTTCATCCCCTCTCCTAACTCTCTTCTCAAGGAAGCAGCTAGAGTCAGATACCATCATTCACCTCTTCCCAAGCATTTATGTCTGCCTATCTCAGAAGCGGATGATGCCCTATAGCAGTAATGGTAAACCTTTTAGAGACCGAGTGCCAAACTGCAACCTAAAACCCGCTTACTTATCACAAAATGCCAGCCCTGCAATTAAACCTGAATAATGAGGTTTTAGTTTGGAGAAAAACAACTCAAACATTAGTAGCTTTTATCTTAAAAGAAAAACAGGGGCTGGGGATTTAGCTCAGCAGCACAGTGCCTGCCTGGCAAGTGTGAAGTCGTGAGTTCAATTCCTGGTACTGGAAAAAAAAAAAAAAAAAACAAACAATAGGGCCAAGGATATAGCTCAGCGGCAGGAGTGCCTGCCTGGCAAGAGCAAGGTCCTGAGTTCAATTACCAGCACCAAAACAAAGGAAAACAATAATATGTGTGCCATAGGTTTGCCCTGTGGGACCTGAGGTCTCACAAGTTCCCTGTCTCCCTGAGCTCTTTCTCTATTCCTGTCCTCTTGCCTGCTCTACTCCAGACAAATGAACTTCCTCCAGACTGCCACCTCAAGTGGTCTGGACTTCAGTTTGTGTGGTGTTACGCACGCATCGGGATGCTTGCAAGCCTCAATTCCTAAACTGTTGTACCAAATCCCATCTTTCCAGTGGGGTCTCTTTTGCCTGACCTAGACCACAATTTGCTATCACACCCCACTCCAAACTCTTGTTTATTCCCTATCTGTGTTCCCTCTTTGCTTTGTTTGTCTATTTTTTTTTTTTGCTTGTCACTTACCACTATATCATACAGCATATGTTTTACTTGTATACTTACTATCCAAAATGTTTGTGAAGAGTCAACCTGCTGCTTTGACACCTTTTACAAAGGGCATCCTTATTACAAAGCTTATTGGCAGGCCCTGCTGGCTGGTTACATTCTCCACCATGTTTACACTCCTAGTCCTGGTAGGTTTCTACTGGGGAGAGGTTGTCTCTAGGTTCCTAAGCTAAGATCTCCTTTACTGTGACGTAGTATGTAGAATTTTTCACTCCTTATCCTTTTTCTCTACTTCAAGATCCACAAAACTGCCAAAATGTTTTGCCCAAAAACCTGATCTATCTGGTTTTTTATCACTGTGGCATTCATCTAACTCTTGGGAAATGAAATAGGACAGTCAGTGCTTTTTCTAGCTTTAGACTCTTGCTTATGCCATTGCAGTAAGTGATTAAAGACTCCCTCTGACAGTTTGAACCCTCCCAGTTCAGCTGAGTTCCTAACAGATTCCAATGGGCCAGGTTTTGGCCTTTAGTTTTCACTAAGGCTAACTCAGTGATAACACTGGGATAAATATCTATATGTATTAAGTGTACAATAAATTTTTGTCAGAGAAATTTTCTGTTAAGTTTAAATCAATATAGCATTAATGTAATTGGATAGATTCTTGGGACAAAGGTTCTTTATAAATTTAAAATTCCATTATAGATTACACCAAAATATTACACACAGTGCCAAAAGATTTATTATAATTGATTCCAGTTTCAAAGAAGTCTGATATTTTTGTTGCACATTTCTTGGTCAGTTTGGAGAGCTGTAACAAGGTACCATGGACTGGTGAACTTTATTTCCTAGCATTTCTAGCAGTTGAAAGTCTGAGATGAAGGTGTCAGCAGGGTCACATTCTGTGCGGATCCTCTGCTGGAGTTGCAGGTGGTTCGTTATATTCTCCCACAGTAGGAAACAAGAAAGCAACTCTCTGGAGGCACTCTCAGAAAGCACCAGTCTTACTCATGAGGAGCCCATCCTCCTGAACTAATTAGCTCCCCAAAGCCCCAGCTGCTAGTCCACTGGGCGTTGAGATTTCAACATAGAATTTGGAGGGACACATTCTGTCCATTGTGACTCTCAACTTTGATTCTTTTTTCAAACCATAGAATTAACTATTAAGGTCGATATTTTTCTAAATGGAAAAATAATGCAGAATAGATAAAATTTACTTGGGGTGGCCAGTGGGGAGAAACACCAAACTGACATTCAAAAAGTGAAGGAGTGAAATCTCCCAGCTTGGGTCTTGGTACCCATTTATCACTAGTGAGCCATGTGAATGGCTTATGCTACTAGAGACAAAATTCTACTGATGAGTGCCCGTGTAGCTTTTTCTTAAGGGATTCAACAGATCAGTTGAGAAAGGGAAAGCATAATGGTTGATATACTGTGTAAACTTGACAAGTTTAGAAGTTTAACTCAGAAGGGGGCCAGGGTCCTCACTTTGTAAACATCCTGAGTTTGTGGAAGAGGAGGGCAGGGAAGACCAGAGATCCTCTGAAGGAACAGAAATGAACTTCACTTCTTTGTTTCCTTTTTATTCTGTTCGGGCTGGTGCCACTCACATCTAGGTGGGCCTTCTGTCTTCAGTAAATCCCTTCAGTCACCCCCAGAACTATGCTGGTCCAATTTAGTTGGACCTTTCTCACTAGGCTGACACAGTCAGTTAACTATCACAAATGGTAAGGGATCATCTGACAAGATTTGTGTTAGTCTGATATCTGGATAAGAAAGAACCAGAGTCAACAGTGGCTACTATAGTCCTGCATCCTCTGCTGCCTTAAATATGTCCCTCTAGCACCCTGAAGCTTTTCCTAATAGGGCTCATCAGCCAGTTACTGTTCTAGGATTTTTCTTACTTTCTCCCCACACATTCTAACACTTTTTTGGTCTATGTTTCTAGAATTCTCTCTATTAAACTAATAAACTAAACCATAGGAATTGAGTGCAAGAATGGCTGAAAGCATTGCATGTCCCAGGACACACAGCTGTACCCATTCCTGTCAGCTCCAAGTACAGTCCACCCAGGTGGCAATGATGCACAAGTCTTTTGCTTTCTAATGTCCAACCCAGAGCTGACCTAATCAACCTGTTCTTGCTGATTTTCTGTTGAAGGGAAAAATGGAACTACGTGTTTGGACTGACAAATGAGTGAAGGGCCAAGGGCCGGTTTGACTGACTTCAGTCTGGCAGGAGTGCTAAATCTAACTGATCACGGAAGTTGAGTAGAGTTGTTGGGTAATAGATTTGGGGTCTGAGTCAGAGATGAGTCCTGTGACAACTGGGCTGCTGTCAGAAGACTAATTTGGCTAAGATGCAACAGAAAAAGAGATGCTCAGGGGCACTAAAAATCTATCCACCCTGCAGCTGAAAACTTAGTTCACCTAATGGGAAATGGGTTTAAAAAATTATTTCAAGCTGAGTGTGGTTGTGCATACCTGTAATCCCAGCACTCAGGAGGCAGAGGCAGGAGGATTGCTATGAGTTTGAGGCCAGCCTGGGCTACATAGTGAGACCTTGCCCCCAAAATAAATAAGAAATAAGTAAATCAAACAAAAAATGAATTCAAAGGAAGATAGTTTAAATAGACACTTCTTCAAGAATAGCAAATGAGCCTGGTGTGGTGGTGCATGCCTGTAATCCCAGCACTTAGGAGGCTGAAACAGGAAGCTTTCAATAAAGCTGTTAAAAAAGGAAGATAGTTCTTATTTAAATAGTAAATGTAACTTCTGCTTTTAGCAAATCTAGCAAATCCTTAATGAGAAAAGGCAACCCACTCTAGGGCCATCAGATAAAGCAAATAGATCATGGAAAGGAGCTGTCTGCATTGATTCTTGTAACCAACAAGCCAGTAGGCAGAAATCATCTTATTCCTTCCCTTGGTATCCTGGAGTTCATTGCTGCCCTTACTAACCTAGGAAGAATAACTAGGGTCCAGAAATAATCCATGACGCAAAAGTTACAATTCAGGTTTTAAAGTACCAGAAAACACATCCCACTGATGGGATTCTACGCCACTCAAACACTAGTGCCATGCTGGAAATTCACAGAAAATGTCATAAATATAAAATGTTCTACATAAAATGCATATTAACAAGAAGAGACCAAATGAGTCATAAATTCTAACCTGAAACTTATCGTATTCCTAAAAAGTGTCAATATGAGGGAAACTGTCAAAATTCTATGTGCTTCTCTGATGAAAAGGTTTCCTAGAAGCTTGATCACTGCTTTGAAACATCCACTTAATAAAAGTTGTAATCTATACCCAAACTCAGTCTGTTAGAATGAGCAATATAATATTAAATGATTAGCATGTTATCCACCAACACTAAACTCCTTGTATTCTCTAGGGAAGAAATAATATCCATTCATAATCTGATGGCAACATGTAATAAAGTACTGTATTTTCTCTGCAATGGAAACATTAAGGTTTTGAGTTGCAGGAAACTCCTGGGATGGGGGCAGGGAATGGCCCTCTAAAACTAGATCCAAAAATACTTTTCCAGACATTTTATTAAGTTTTTTAAACAGCAAATAAAAAGCTGTAAAGTAGTGAACAAGAGTAGAAAAGCTTTATGCAAAAGAAGTACTAAGTTTCAACAGCAATACCAATGACATAGATCTACCCTGACAGTTTCTTAGCAGCTGTACAATTTATCCAAGTGATGCCTTGGACTAATTGAAGCAGAATGCCTGACTCTCTTCTTCATGTGGTGAGCTTGTGGTTTCTTAGCTGGTACAAAAAAAGCACTTGACCAAAAATGACTTCATTTGTTAGAAAGTTTATTAATCTCTTCAAAGGGAAACATTCCCCCTTTTCCTCTGTTACAGCTTGTACCTACATGTCCCTGTAAAGCCTCATGTGGTCGTACATGGGGCTTTTTGAAGGTAACTGATCTAGGGTATCTGATGCTGGGATTAAGGATGCCCTATCCTGAATGGAATATAAAGGACCAAAAGAAGCTGTTGCTGCTGCTGTTGCTTTGCTGTCTTTTGCCTGCCATGAGCTGTTTCTCCTCTGCAGTGCCTCTCTGCCATGTCACTGCCTTGCCAGGTGTGGTGGTGCACGCCTGTAATCCCAGCACTCTGGAGGCTGAGGCAGGAGGATCATTGTGAGTTGGAGGTCAGCCTGGCCTGCAAAGTGAGCTCAAGGCCAGCCTGAACTGCATAGAGAGACCCTGTCTCAAAAAGACAAAAGCAAACAAACAAACAAATCCACTTTGCCTTGGAGCTAGCTGACTATGGACTGAAACCTCTACAAAGTATGAGCTGAAACAAATCTTTCTTCCTTTAACGTTTGGTGTTGGGTATTTTGTCTTAGCAATGACAAAATTAACTAATACACCTCCTCCCTCGCTTCTTCCTTCCTATCTATCCTGACAAAGAGAGGGAGAGGGACAGGGAGAGAGAGAGGGAGATTTGAGTATTTTGTGTTTTACAACTGGCAAAGGCATTTTACAGCTTCAGGAGTCAAATATATGCTTATTATCCAACTGGTAAATCCCTCATGATAGTCATAGGATCAGTTGGTTGTTTCTTGCAAGATTACTTCATTGTGCTTTTTTCCTGCTTAAACCTGATTGGTTTTAGTGCTATTCCATTTCTTTAGGAATAAATTTTTTGTCATGAACTTAAAGACAAATTCCATACAACCTCTGTAATGAAACATACACTAGCATCCTGGATTTCCATGGCCATCGACTATTAAAACTTCTGCATTTGGTACATGAGGGAGACAGCAGCTGAGGAAAGCCAGCATAGGAGAGGATGTGGGGCCATCGTCACACACCACAACCCCAAAATGCAGGGCCCCGGGCACTCTTTGTAGCATTAAACCAAAGTAACGGGGCGGTCTGTTTCCTTTTCACATCGCTCTATCCAGATTCTCTCTATGGACCTTTTCCCCTTCCTATCTGTTCTTAGAGCTCAGAAGAGACCTATTATTGCTTAGGTATAGTTTTATATAACAGTTTCATGTGATTTCAGAAGCAGTGTAGGGTCTTGCTCTCTCTGAAGATAGATGGCTCTGGATTCACTACCTCCCAGGGCAGGTGTTCCATTGTGTTCCATTGTGTGAATCTACTACCTACAGCCCTACTTCTTTCCAGTCATAATCTGAGGTGATACAAGGAAGGCCTTGTGTCCTCCTCCGATTTTTATTCCTGATAATTGGACAGCAGCCCATTCTTTCAGCTGTGAGTTAGTTCTTCCACTCAAGGAAAGAAGTTCCACTTCTGGATGAAGAAAAAGTATGGGAACATTACTTCCCTGGGAGGAGTGCCCCATCTGGTGAGAGGAAAAGAACTGTGTGTACTTAGTGTAGCTCTGGTGCTCTACTGTTCTGCTTCTGTGCCTTGCCTCTGCTCAAGAACTCACTGCGTGCCACCACAAGGAAGCTTTTCAACATCATGATCTCGCTCTGAGGTAGGGGGATTTAAAGTTTCCAGCAGATAAACCAGGCATGGTGGTGCATGCCTGTAATCCCAGCACTCAGGAGGCTGAGGCAGGAGGATCATTGTGAGTTCAACGCCAGCCTGGGCTACAAAGTGAACTCAAGGCCAGCCTGAACTGCATAGCAAGACCTTGTCTCAAAAAAAAAACAAGTTTGCAGCAGATAAGATCAATTCACAGAGAAGTTATTAGAAAACCTAATTTTGCCTAATATCCATGCTTTCTTCTCCAAATTTACTCTTTTTACTAATAAAACTGGATATTTTGTTATCCAACACTCTGATTCATGTGTTTACTTCCCACGTTTTTTATACTCAGAATACAGACAGGGAATTGTTATGCCTATAAAAATAAAGGACCCCCCTGCTATGGTTTGGAAACTGACTACACCCCCAAAGTTTCACCTGTTGAACCCTTGGCCTCCAGTGTGGCAGTGACAGCTTGAAGAAGTGGGGCCTAGTGGGAAGTCCATAGGTACCTGGGGAGCTGCCCTTAGAAAGGATTACTCCCTTATTCCAGAGAGTAAGTTGTTGTAAGAACAAGCCCAACCACTGAACCACTTTTTGGCTTTCTGCTTTGCAATATAATCTCTTGTTCATGCATATGCTTCTACCACAATGTCAATAGGCCCTCGCCAGAGGCTGAACCAAGAGACCAACAAATCCTAGACTTTCAGCATCTCAAATTGTGAGCTAAAAGAACCTCTGTTCTTTATAAGTTGCCTACCTCAGATATTTTGTTACAGTAATGAAACACACTCCCTAAGTCCCAGTGGATGAAATAACAAAAGTTTATTTCTCACTCATATTATGTGTTCATCGAGAATCTGGTCGTATGCTTTGACTGTCATTGCTACATAATGAGAGTTTGGGGATTTAAAAAGATCAATGCAAATGTTAGCCCTTCCAAGTCATCCTTTGCCAGAAACTAAAACTAGAAACACTTTTCATAGTTGAATCCTGGGATGTTAATTACAAGGACTGTGCCAGAATAGAAACAAGTCCTTCCACTAGGGAGTCACATTTATAATAAACAACAAAGAGAAATACCCTCGCCAACTGAATAGGTCTTTTCATGTCCCCCTGAGTTGCTGAGAATTATTTTCGGGAATACTTAACTCAGAGCTTTTCTTTCAGGGTGTTGGCACTTTGCCTTTTTGGATATGAGTTATATTAGGCCAACTTCTATTATTTCTGGATTACATGTCAGCGGTGGAAAATGAATTGAGTGCTTTCAGGAGAAAAAAAATCTTTACCAGAAAGATGAATAGACCAATTATACTGGGTTACTAAAAGTAAGGTTCTCTGGAAAGATCATTGGTTTGATTTTCTGGGAAACGTATCTGCTTGGATACTCTTCAGAGCTGTGATAAATTCCTCCAGCAGCAGGTGGGAGGTAGGTTTATTGATACCACACTTTCTCCTGGCCCTGGGTTTTTTGTACCAATAAGACCCATGCTGACTTCAAAGAGAACCCACCCTCCCGTTTATTGCTATATGATAGTCAAATATAAAAACTGCTTTGAATCCTCAGATTTCATGGATTTGGGAAAAGGTCAATAAGCAGAAAAATTTATGTATTTATTACTTTTGCTGAAATATGGTGTGATTTTTTTTCCTTCCTTGCTCAATCAATAAAAGTATTTATCCATTCACAGACACATATTTTTCCAATTATAGTATGTGCCAAACAGTTTTGCCTAACAAACAGTTTTGCCTAACAAATTGTTTTCACCTAACAAAGCTCTCAGTCTGGGAGGAGGAAAATGGATCTTGAGAGATAAACAGCCTCTTATTCAGTGTGGAAAATACCATGATGAGAACAAACCAGTGCTTCGGCATTCCTATAACAGAGGAGATCAGGGAAGGCCTCCTGAAAGAAGTGACTTATGATTGAGATCTCAGGAACAGGAAGCCACAACCAGAGGAAGAAATGATGAGCAAACTCCAGGAAGTTCAAGAAGGCAAGGTATATTTGAGAATAAAGCACACACACAGATAAGGAGAGAGACATGTTTTCAGAGAATGGCTGAATAGGAAAGGAATAAGGCGTGGGTTAAAGGGGTAAGCAAGGGCGAAATCATGGAACGTCTAGGAAAACCAGGTAGAATGTGGTTTCTATCCCCATCGAGGTCATCAAAGCACTTTTAGCAGGAAAGTGACATGATGGAATGTGTAATGTGGAGGCCTCTGAATGGCTTTGTTGCAAGTGGCTTGGTAGCGACACAGAGAGAAGATAGGAGACACAGAGATCAGTGAGGAACTCTATAAGCATCTAGGTGAGAGATGAAGGTTGCCTGAGATTGTGTTTCGGCAGTGGAATGAACATGATATGTGGATTTGAAAAAAGTTTAGGAAGTGGAATTACTGGACTCCTTGACAGAACAATACAGATGTTTCAGGAAGGGGGGAATCTAGCATGATATGGAGATTGCTCGAGTTTTCTGTTTTGACAGTTGGGGTTGACAGTGGGGTCATTCAGGGAGCCAGGAAACCCGGGAGAAAGAGTACATTTGGGAGATAAGATCTGAATTCAGCTTGGGACTTGTCAAGTTCAAGTGTGCAGCAGAGAGTGTCAGGGACGCTGCCTACTCATACGTGCCTGCTCACCCCTGACACTGCCAGCAGAGTCCCATCTGTGAAGTCAGGGCTTATGTTTTTCTGCTGAGGTCATACTTTGGCCGCTAGAGTGAGTCTGGGTTTAGGGCATGTGTAGTCAAAACTGAAGTTCCTAGGACATACTGGAGACTAGGATGGACATGTTCATGAAACAACCATGTAGGGCTTCAAAATGGATATAAAGGTTTGAGGCTCAGGAGCAGAAGCACTTGGGCTTTTGGAAGTCATCAACATATATTTTCTCTTTGCAGCTGTAGATAACGTTTCAAAAGAGTGTGAAAAAGAAAGAGGAGGACCTGTCACAATAAACCATCATTTAGCGGACAGGCAGAAAGAGCACTGGCTTTAAGTGAGAGGGAAAGGAACAAACAGTCACGGGGCGGGAGAAGCCGCAGAGTGTGGGGCCACCAAAGTCAAGCAAGGTAGATGCAAATATCCCAGAACAGAGGGGTACATGGTCCAATGCTGCATTCTCAGAGGGCTGTAAGTGCAGAGCTGGGAGATGGCCAGAGGATTTAGTCACAGTGAAGTACTTTCTGACTTTAGGGAACACAGTTTCGATAGAATATGAAGGCAAAGTCAAGAATGATGAGTTAAATCATGAAAGAGATGTGAGAAAATCTGGGCAGAGAACCCAAACAATTCTCTCAAGAAATGAAGGCAGGGGGCTGGAGATGTAACTCA
>NW_004955459.1:15346412-15351924 GCF_000276665.1 Chinchilla lanigera | reverse complement strand
ATGATACTGGGCCCACCCAGATAATCCAGGATAATCTCTTTTTCTTAGAGTCAGCTCATTAGAAACCTTAATTCCATGTGTAACCTTAGTTTGCCCTTACCATGTAACATAACAGATTCTGGGGACGTATGGGTACTGGGAATGTAGAGGATTCTTTTTGTATCCTTTGCCCTATTTTTATTTTATTTTTTGTTGCACAGGGGATTGAATGCAGGGCCTTGCATATGCTTGGCAAAACTTCTATCACTGAGCTATACCCCGAGCCCTCACAGCTCCATTTACTGTGTTATGGTTGTGTTGTGCCGTACTTCCAGGACTAACTTTTCTAACTTTTGTGATATTCTTATACATAATACATTGTTGCACAATAAAAAATGTCTAGCCTGAAAGCAGTGGTGTTTTTTTATTCATAATTTATAAAAGAAACACAAAACTCAAACTTTCAAGCTGAACAAAATCTATTATGTAGTAAAAAATAAATATTCATAAGGCTTTTCTCCACAGCCATCCTAAAAATGGCAAGACAGCAGCTCCAAGATTACGAGGAAGCACTAAATATTAAACACCAATAGAAGCAGTGACTGCCTTAAGCCTCCCAGAACATATAGTAGATCTTTACTAATGATTCTTCTTCAGACAAAGCCTTGCTCCTGAAGTTCTTTCTTAGCACTATCCCCATAAAGCTTTAATGCATTCCATTACACTCTGATATGCGAAAGAAGGAAGATATACGGAAGTAGAAAGGTAGATGTTCTCACTACATACTAGGAGCCTGAACCCAATGTATTATGTATATAGCTCTTTTTTTTTTTTTTTTTTGGTACAGTGAATTGAACTGAGGACCTTGAACTTGCCAGGCAGGCACTGTGCCATTGAGCAAGTTCCCACCTCACTCAGAGCCCCCTGAAGGCTGCTGAACAGTCCCAGCTGCCACCCAGCCTGAACTACATTTCTAAAAGTACTCATCTCTAAGTAACGAAGTCAAATGAAGTCATTAATATCTCCATGACAAGTAGTTTACCAGACTGACTAGCAGATCAGCAAAGGACTGAAGGTAAAAGGACCCCAGCGTAGCAGGCAGGCAGTTTCCCAAGGATATGTTTCAGGTCACCTTAGGCAGAGTAAAGTAACAGGGAAGCAAGACATGTAAACACCCTCCACTTCTTGCTGTTTAGATACGTGAAAATGACCTTAGTGGTCTATTGTATGAAAGAAAATAGTAGCCATTTCCTGAATAAGTGTTAAACATGAAACTTGGTACTAGGTGTATTATATGTATCATTGCATTTAATCTTATTATGGGTGCAATGAATTCCTTTTAATACATACGATCTGTCTATCTATCTATCTATCTATCTATCTATCTATCTATCTATCTCATGTAACTAACTATACCATGATAAGGATACAGAACAATTTCATTACCTTTCAGAAATATTGTCATGTAACCCTTTTCTAATTGCCTACCACAAGTTCCTAAACCACTGTCTTCTTCCTTGCTATAGTTTTGCCTTTGAGAATGTCACATAAATGCAATCTTTAAATATATAACCTTTGGAAACTAGCTAATTTTTTTGTGTTTTTTGAGGCAGGATATTGCTGTGTAGTCCAGGCAGGCTGGCCTTGAACTCACAGAAATCCTCCTGCCTCAGCCTCCCGAGTGCAGGGATTACAGGCGTGCACCACCTTGCCCAGCTGAAACTAGCTACTTTTAGCATAGTGACTTTAATTAATTAGCAAAATTTAACTAGCTTTTAGTTAGCATAGTGTCTCTGTGATTCATCTAAATTGTTGTGTGTACCATTACTCCCTTCTTCCTTTTTTTTTTTCTTTTTCTTTGTGCTGGGGATCGAACCCAGGCCTTGCCCATACTAAGCACACACTTTGACACTGAACTACACCACCACCCAATACTTCCTTTCTTTTTCTTGCCACTTGTAAATGATGCTAACTCTTAACTTATTGAAAATTAATTAATTTTTTTAAAAATTAAGGTATAATCAAGGTGTGCTATGGCTTAATTATGGCATAACCCCTCTGAAATTCATGTTGAAATTTAGTCCCCATTATGAAACATTAAGAGATGGGACCTTTAAGAGGGAATTGGAGCTCAGCATTTGGGAGTAGACAGATATTAATGTAGTTAATGGATTAATGGAAGAGTGCGTTTGCTGTAAAAGCCAGTCTGGCTAGATCCTTCACACAGTCCCTGTCTCTGGCCACGGGATGGCTTGTACTTCCTTGGAATTTGCCCTTAAGGGGATTCAGCTACATGCAGCCCCTCCACTTTGGACCAGAACTTTGACTCAAAATAAGTATCTTTTCTTTATAATATGCTTAGTCTTTAGCATTGTGTTAAATCAGAAAAGAGACCAAAACAAACCCACCATGCACATACCATAAAGTTAATCACTTTACCTAAATTTTATTAAAAGAAAAAATGGGATTTGAGATAATCTTCATTCCAGAAAAAGATAACCTTTAAGCTGGAAGCAGATTTTTGAACATGCCATGTTTATCTGATTCTCTTCAGCTTCCTGCCTCATTGTTCTTCTGCCTTTGGTGGGGGTAGGGGCATTATTTCTATATTTGGAGAACTGTTCAGTACAAGTTCTTTCTCCATCTGCTTGCCCTCATGTTATTAACAAATGTTCACTTCTCACTGATTTTTGTGTTGGTTCTCCAGCACTCTAAATTGTCCCTCTTCTGTAGTTTTCATAATAGGTAGTATTGGTATATTGTACAAAACAAAAACAACACTCAGTGGTACGCCAAGATAAGTAAGTCTCCTTCACCCAAGCCCTGTCTCTCAGCAGCTCAGTTCTTTCTCTGAAGCTAGTTATTTTCTCAGCATTCTTAGGCATCAATACAGAGCCATTCTACACACTGCAAATATATTACACATCTCAGTGTATAAGAATGTATGTAAATAAACATATGGACAGGTATAAAATATATTTGTATATGAATATATAAAGTATGAATAGGTGCATATAAATTAAATGCATGTATAAGCATACACATATACATGTGTGATCAGAAAATATAGTAAGAGCATAATTTTTTAAATATTTATTACAGTAAGAGACACATTGCCATTATTCTCCCTCAAAATATTCCTCCTTGGGCTGGGGATTTAGCTCAGTGACACAGCGCCTGCCTGGCAAGCATGAGGTCATGAGTTCAATTCCAGGTACCGAAACAAAACAAAACAAACAAACAAAAATATTCCTCCTTATGTCACCTGCTCTTATACCACCACTCTTGCCACTTTTGAAGTAGTTCTGGAAGTCATCTTTTGTATTTTAGTTCGTTGCTGTGATTACTTTGATGAATCAAGTAAAAACGTTTACTTTTCATGGTCATTTTGACTTTGGGGACAAGGCAGAAGTCACACAGTGCCAGACCAGGTAAAGGAGGTAGAGGAGGAGACACAGTAACGTTTTCACAAATCTGCCCATCGTTAGAAGGAACTTGGCAGTAGCCAAGTAATTTTGATCACACCTCAGAGCAATCATGAGAGAGAACTTCCAAATCAGCTTCAGAAAGTGACAGGAATGATGGGACAGGTGAGTTCAAGCGAGAGGGAGTATTTTGAGGGGAGTTAATGGCAATGTATCTTGTTGTAATAATTTTTAAAAATTTAAATATTCTTTTTATATTTTGATCATAGCTCATACATGTTGCTCACCCATATATTAGAATATATTCTCTCAATGTTCTGCACCTTACTTTTCTCTCTTAACTTTGCTTCGCCTGGAACTTTTTCCATAAAAGAACATTTATAGTAGTCAGTTGTGTCCATGTTACTCTCTTGTATGTGTGTAACATAATTTACTTCAGAAAAATCCCATAACTTGTGATCATGTACATTATATTCCCAAACTGTACATGTTCATGTTCCCAAACTGCCCTCCCAATGAATACTTGCAGTGCATATATAATTTTATTTGAGTCATTTCACATATAAGGATAATTACTTAGAAGTGAAAATTTTGATTTAATTTTTAATTTAATTTCTGCTTTGGAAAGATATTATTCAATTACACCCCCCCCCCAGGGATGTCAATTTAGAGTCTATCGGCAATGAATCATAGTATTTCTACATTTTCAGCATATATTTAGTAACTAACTTCTTTAATATAATTTCAGGCTTCACAATGAATATTTAGTGATCAATATAAGGGCATTAGCATCAATAATTTGTCAATCTGTCTTGATTTTCATGACAACGAAATTTTTTAAGAGTCTAAGCCAGCTAGACATAGTAGCACAAATCTGTAATTCCAGAACCCCGGGAGGCTGACATAGGAGGATTACAAGTTCAGTCCCAACCTGGTCAACTTAGTGAATCCTTACTTAAAAATAAAAAATAAAAAAGAGGACTGGGAATGTAGCTCAGTATAAAAACTCTGGGCTCAACATCCAGTACTGAAAAAATATGCTAAGTCGGGGCTGGGGATTTAGCTCAGTGGCAAAAAGCCCCTGCCTGGCAAGCGCAAGGTCGTGAGTTCGGTTCCTGGTACCGGAGAAAAACCAAAAAAACCCCCCCCCAAAAAAAAAAGAAAAAAGAAAAAATATACTAAGTCAATTATTTCTAGGAATATCCCTCAAATTGAGCCTGCATTTCCTTTAAAGCAACCAACTGAAAAAATAAAACAAAAACAAAGAAAAATTGCATTAAAAAGCAATATAAGTTTAAATGTATAGTCAGTAAGAATACATATAATTTTTTAAGACTACCATTGTTTGGACCCTTACTACAGGCCAGTATTGACTGAAACATTTTGTCCAGTGATAATAGCTAATATTTACTGGGTAGTAAATTTACACCTGGTAAAGTGCTAAATGCCTTATACGCATTATTTCATTTAACCCTCATAGTAAGCCTTCAAAATCTTCCACAGTATGAATCAGCGGATGTGACACAGCCACCCCTCCATATCTATGGGTTCTGGATCCATGGTTTTAACCAACCGTGGATGAAAAACAAAAATATGGGGTCTACTGAACATAGACAGACTTCTTGGTTTTGTCATCACTCCCTAACAACACAGTCTAATAATTTATATAGCATTTATATTGTAATAAGTACCATAAGTAACCTAGAGATTATTTAAAGTATACGAGACAATGTGCAGAGGTAACAGGTAAATGTGTCATTTTACATGAGTCTCAAGCGCCTGCTGGGGTACTAGAACCAAAACCCAGCAGATACCAAAGGACAAGGAGAACTGCGTACTGCACACTGCAGATCTGATCCTCTTCCTCTTTCCTTCCTTGCTCTGCTTTTCAAGTTACACAAATTATACATGCTTATTGTAACAAATTACATTCGGAGGAGAATAATGTTCTCCACTCTCTCTCCACTGCGCTATACCAGAGATAACCTCTGTGAACAACTGTGTTTATTTCCAGACTGTTTTCTATTGGAATCAAGATTTGAACCCACCTCTTTCTGAATCTAAAACTCTTCCCTGTAATTAAGACTCAGTGTAGCCCCGACCTTGTC
>NW_004955459.1:15301478-15344537 GCF_000276665.1 Chinchilla lanigera | reverse complement strand
AAAAGTTATGCAATTGTAGAGATTCTATAAAGTAATGGCTGCGAAGACTCTTACCAACCAGCATTAACTGAAAAGCAGAAAAAAAAAACATATGAAGTACCATTCCTTTGTTACAAAGATTCTTTTTCTTTACAGCACAAAGAACACAAAATTGATTAATTAATTAGAATAAAAGCAGATGCTGAAAACTGACACCTACACATACCCTTTGTGAACATCCTATTTAGTCAATTGTTGGCAACAGAAATTGAAATAATAACACTGCAGTCAAAGGAGAACAAAGATGCTGAAACCAAAAGCAGTCCTGTTGAGCACCAGCTGATCTACTTCAAGGTTTGCTATAGGGTATTGGAGTAAAGATCTCTAATAAAATTCTTATGGCTTCAGGATCTCTCAGATGGAATCTGTGAATCTACTATGTAAGACTTCCTTTTGGGGGGCTGGGAATTTAGCTCAGTGGCACAGCCCCTGCCTGGCAAGCGCAAGGTCCTGAGTTTGATTCCCAGTACCAGAAAAAAACCAAAAAAACCAAAAAACAAAACAAAGACTTCCTTTTGGGAAGTTCAAGTTTGAGGTATCTGAGCACCTGCTCAGTAGGCAATAAATGCTTCTAAATAAAGGGTGGGAACCACGCCTGCAAATACTTCAAATATCAGTGCTTTAATTGATATTATATTGTACAAATTAATATGTTTCCCAACTTCCACTGCTATGAACAGTTTACTGTAAAATATGCTTTATGTAATTAAATCAATTTGGCAAGCATTTAGATTGTTATTCATTATGAAGAATACACAAGAAGCATAGAGTAACAACAACAAAAAATGATTAACATGCATTAGATCTAGCATGTTCCAGGTACTCTATCAAGTGTTTTAAGAGCACTGTCCCATTTAGTATGTACCAGACTTCTTTATACGAACTACACTCAGAAACAGCGTATCCATTAGGCTCTTAGGGACAGTGCATATGGCTATATTTTTTGGGACTCATTAAAATGTTTTAGTCTCCCTTAGAATGCGAAGAGGGTTAAAAGGAATATAATCCTTTCTGAAATATATTACACTTTATGCCAACAGTTACAGAATCTTCTCTATAGAGAAAGGAGCTGGTGAAGACAAAAGCACCTTGGGCCTTGAAAAGTCATAATGTAGTTTTCATTGTAATCATTCTTATTTAACAGATGAAGGGACCGAGGGTCATGGAAAAGAAGAAATAAAAGTTCAACATAGCCTTGGGGACCCTACTGTCACCCTCTTAACCACCACACTATATCTTATAGAGCAGGAAACTCATACTAAGTTAAAAAAAAAAAAAGTTTGTCATACATTAACAAATTTGAAAAAAATTTTAATAATATAATTAAATGCCTGCATTTAAAGGCAGGTGCTGCTTATGAGGGGTCTGAACTTTTCCAATTTGGAAGATCTTATTTACGAAAAAGTATAGCTGGGCACGGTGGTGTATACCCATATTCCCAGCACTCCAGAGGCAGGAGCAGGAGGATCCCTGTGAGGCCAGTCTGGCCAACAGAGTGAGTTCAAGGCCAGCCTGAAGTATATAGCAAGACCCTATCTCAACAAACAAGCAACAACAACAACAACAAAAAGCACAAATTTATAAATAAAACTTAAGTGAAGAGTTAAGGAGGAGACTGTCCAAGCAAGGGACACCGGGTAGCCACATTAGTTTCATAATTAATCTACCTCATTTCAACGTCGCTGGACCCAGAGAAAGCCAGAGGGGAATCAGTGTACATGGGGCATAGCAGCCATGAATTTAAGGGGAAATGGGGCTTTGAACTAGGATTCTGATTTGGGCACCCTGACTGCAAAGCCACAGGGAAGGTTTATGCACCAGCATCTTAGGAAATTACATTTGAGAAGAAGCATCAGGGTGAAGATCTGGTGGTCATGGGCAAGATTCAGGAAGAGCAAGAAGAGGTAAAAGGATTTAATCAAAGGACTAATCCTGGTGTGTTTTACTGAGCACTTGGTTCTTTCTGGTTTATTGGGAGGAAGGAGGAGTTAAAACAGAGACAAGGGAAAGAGTAAGCATCAAAGTGGACGAAGAATGAAGTAGATAGATATGCAGAATAGACAAGAATAACAGTCAGTCATAACTTAATTTTTGCAGTTGTGGGGTTGCTAGAAGTTTAAAAGTTAAGGTTCAGTGTGGAGCAGTTAGATCTAACAAAATAATTGCAGCAAGGAGGCAGCCTGAACAAACTAGACTAGAGTCTTTCAGCATTAACTTGGGCTGTGTTGTTCACATGCCAATGTCCCATCTGATAGACACATTACTTCTCAATTATGTTAACAGCATTAAGAACATTGCAGTCAGGCCTCTCTGTTCCCGCTGACTAGGAAACATTTTGTGTTTAACGTGGGTTGTGTTAAACACCATCCTGGGTGAGTTATAATTTAATTCTCAGAGTTGCAATCCTCCTGCTGCTTCTCCAGGTGAGTGGCTCAGAGGACGAGCACATCAGAAATAGAAAGGAAAGAATGAATTTGGGAAGGCAGTACAGAGCTTAAAAAAATAGGAAGGAGTATTGAGTGTTACATTCATTAAAGAATATGTATTGTAGTGCATACCAATTATGTGTCAGGCTCCGTGCTTGAAAAACAAGAGAAAGAAAAAGGGAAGAGATGAATCACTGCCCTGGGGAAATCTGAACTTTCAAGGATGAATACTTGGGAAAGTGATGGTGTCAACCACAGCATTAGGAGCAACAGATTCTAGAAAGTGGGAGGAGGAGGAGGAATTCAGTTTTAGCCACACTGCAGCTGGTGTTCTGAGAATGTAAGTGAGGATGTCCAGTCCTCAACTGTAAACTTGAGAATGATGGTCAAGAGAGAAGTCAGGGCAAGAGAAATACACTGTAAAGTATCCCTACCAGCACACAGTAAATGATCAAATTTGAGAGATGAAAGTACCATTTTCACCAGGCATGGTGGCATACTCCTGTAATCCCAGCCCTCGGGAGACTGAGGCAGGAGGATCACCATGAGTTTGAGGCCAGCCTGGGCTGCATAGTGAGTTCAAGGCCAGCCTGGACTACATAGTGAAGCCTTGTCTCAAAAAAGAAAAAAAAAATATTGTTTTTAAGTGTAATAAGATTCTCCAAGTGGAGACTCCTAACAACGCTAGAGATGCTTAAAGAAAATGAAAGAATAATACAGAATTTGTGAAAAAAGGAAAAAATTGAGATTTATGAACCTAACATAAACAAGTCAGCCAAAATAGGAAAAGGGTCAGGATTACAGCTCATTTTTAGGGTTTTAAATTTCTCTATAAAGAATGCTTACCTCCAGAAATGTTGATATGTGATTTGTGTTGCTGCTTATTTCTAAATATTGACTGCTGAAATTTTAGATGTAATTTCTACCCTTTTTCCTTCCAGGGGCTGGAGATCTAACCCAGGGATTTTCACATGCTCTAGGTGAAAGTGATGTACCACTGAGCCATACCCTCAGCCCTAGCGGGAATTTCTAAATGTACGAGGTTATATCAGACTCGATATATTTGTGTGTGTTCAACTGGAGGGGAATTTAATACAGAGAATTCATTCTATGGATAATGGGGAAACCTGGAAGCCCCCTGGGGACACTGAGGCAATCCAGAGATCGGCAAAGGCAGGAAGCAATTAGCACTCCTTGGTCTGGTGAGACAATGGTCTCTCCTGAGTTTGAAGCTTTCAGCTTAGGTATTAGCACCCTCTAGAAGGAGTTAGAGCTGAGGTTAATTATCTTTTTGTTACTGATTTGTAATTTTATTATATTGTGATCAGGGAATATGTATGATAATGTATGATAATGACTATTTGGTATTTTCCACAATTCACTTTATGGCATAGAACATAGTCATTTTTTGTAAATGCTGCAAGAGTTGTGGATTCCCTTTTTTTCCACATATGTCCACCATATTTTCTTTGTTAGTTGTGTTTTTCACACAATAGAGATACATCTTCTTCATCCATATAATTATTTTGTCTTCAGGAGGTCAGTTTTTGAAATTGGTTGTTAAAAATTCTCATGATGGCTGTAGATCTATCAAATTGAGATGTTGGAGAATATTCTAAAAATGGGCGTTAATAGACTGGCACAGTGGTTCCAGTGCAAAATGTTGGTACCTTGGCCTGAGATGGTAAACATGTGGTGACAAAGAGAAAGAGGGACATGCATGTTGGTCTGTAGGTTTCTGGCTTGGGCACCTTAGTAAATAGTGGTGCCATTTATGTGTTGTGCTGCCACTGACTAGTATCTGTTCTTGATAAAATTGCATCAATCCTTTGGACTTTTCTTATTTATAAACATAGGTATAAGACAATAATATTAAGTGAAACAAATAAGACTTATGATCTTAAATATTGCATAGTTTCTCTCTTATGAGAAACCCAAAATGTAAACAAAGAGCAAAATAAAGGGTAGATAATAAGAAATAGTGTGGTAGATTTTTTTTTTAAATGGGAAGGAGATCAAGAGATAAAGTGTGGGAGAAGGAAAAGAGAAAGGGGATGAAAAAAGAAATGAGATGTGTTGTGTCCATGTACCAACTCCCCATGAGGAATCTAATCATTATATACTGCAAACATGTACTAATAAAAAAAAGTGCAAAAGAATGGATTGCATTCCATAGGGTTACTGCAATGAAGAAAAGACTTAATATGTGTAAAGAAATTTGTACAATATCTCAATTAGCATTCAACATATGCTTTCATTATTATCAATTAGGATATAGTTAAAGGAGGGAAGGTTTGGGTATTTGGTGAGAAATCTAACTTCTCTACTGAGGCTCTATTATGTGTGAACTGTGTTATAAGTTATCTTTCAGCAAAGAGGGATTGGCTTGTTAATTTTTTTGACTTTCTTCTTTCTTTCTTTCTTTTTTCAGTTTTTAAAAAATTGGTGCTGAGGACCAAACCCAGGGCCTCCCCCTTGCTATACAAGTATTCTACCATGGAGCTAAGTCCCCAGACTCCAAATGACTTATTTTAACAAAACTACCAAGAGATGAAAGGATGAAAGTTGAGAAGACTGCTTTCAGCAACTTTCAAAAGATGGCAGAATCAGGGGCTGGGGATTTAGCTCAGCGGCAAAGCGCCTGTCTGTCAGGCGCAAGGTCGTGAGTTCGGTTCCCGGTACCGGAGAAAAACCAAAAAAAAAAAAAAAAGATGGCAGAATCAAGGAAAGATTTTCTTTTCAAATGAATTTTATTATAGTTATTATATTTACTATATATTTATTTTACTGTACTATTTATATATTTTTATTATATTTAAGGCATATAACATGATGTTGTGTGGTACATACAGCTAGTAGAAATGTTACCATAATAAAAGAAGTAAACACACACATTATCCTTCCTAGTTACCCTTTTTTGTGTCTTTGTGGCAAAATCAGCTAAAATCTACTCATTTAGCATGAATTCCATGCACAGTACAATTTTATTCCTCACATCTTACTTTAGAGCAGTAGCATCATTCATCCTACATACCTGCTACTTTATATCCTCTGAGCCACATCTCCCCATCTTCATCTTACTAGGGCGGAGAGAATAGATCATGGCTTCAGGCAGAGAATGAGATGATTCTGCAAAGGGAGATGGAAGAGCTGACTACATATACTTTACTGTTTGCAGTGTTGCAGATGTTGATGTCTGAGTTGGTCTAGGCATAGAAGCCAGCCATCCCCAAAAGGCTACAGGATAGTGGAACTCTGGAAAACATGGCTGCACTACAAAGCAACATCAACTTACAGAAAAGCAATAATTTACTGTGGTGTGATGTATCATATGATTAGTCAACAGATTACTCTCCAGACAGGTTGTTTAGAACCCTGTATTAAATTTTTGTTGCAATGGAGGAAAGTGATTAGCTTGACAAAGATTTACAAGCACATATGTTTCCATATGTGGAATTCCACAGGGGTTCCTGTTTGAAATGACAACTGAAGTTGTCAATTCCGTACTATTCATTTCCTTGGCCCATTTTAGTGTAAGATTATGTGTCACTAAAACCCTCCCACAAGTTTACACAAGTTTAGGAATTCTCTTATTAAAGTTATTATGCAATCTGTATTTTAGCAAGGGCATACAAGTGCTTGGGAAGAATAGCTACACCCATGTTAATCTTGATTTATAATTATATATGTTTCTTCACTGGATTAGCCCTTAATTCCTTTTTCTTCTCTGTGTTAAGAAGGAAGGCATTGTTTTAAGCCTGTTTCAATTGAAGCAATCTGTCATTAATCAGTTTTATATCTATGGCACATAAATTGTGTTAGATTCAAATGTGAAGCCATTAACTCATTCCACATAAATAGAAAATAAAAAGCAAGCTCTGCGTAAACAGGAGATTTAACATGAATTTCTAACTTCTTACCTTCCAGAAACTTCACTAAAACTATGAGTAAAAGAATATCTTAACGTTCATGTATAATAAATAGAGTTATTTAGAAGACATAATTGTGGAAGTTAGAAAAGAAGGAAAACTGAAATTAATCTGATTTACAGGATAGCTAACATCCTTTGGGGGGGTACCAGGAATCAAACTCAGGACCTTGTGCTTGCCATGCAGACTCTTGTGCTGCTGAGCTATATCCCCAGCCCAGGATATATAAAGACTTGAAAACTAATGGTAGCAAGTCCCCGTGGAAGTGGGAAAAGGAGCGTGAAATATATCAGGAGGATTGTTAGGTGTCAGCTTTAGAAGAAATTGAATCCCTTGACTGCTCTCCACAAGGTGTGGTATCTCAGACACTGACCTATCTCAGTTGACAAAAGAATGAGGGTTTCTTTTCAGGATAGGATAAAATGGATGGCTCTCCATGGAAAAATGTTGGTGTAATTGAAGAGTGAGAGACCTGTACTGAAAAATAGGGAGTAAATGAACTTACACAGATTAGCTCTTGAGGTACTTCATGCCACTTTTGTCTGTCCTTGCTCTGGGCCCAGGGAACTGAAATTAGACCATCACCCTCTCAGCAAGACACTGGAGGTCTCTTCTCTGGGAAATATGGCTCATCTGTGATGAAAACCTGATGTTGGAAGGATACTGATGACTACAACTGGTACCTAAAATGTCCTCTCAAACCCTCCATTTGTTGAAGCTTTGGTGGTCAGCAGATGGGCTTTTGAAGAGACTGGATCATGAAGGCTCTGACTTCATCAGTGGATTAATCCTTTGATAGGATCATAATTTGATGGCTTTACTGGAAAGTAAAGGAAACAGAAGGCTGGGATTAGTTAAAAGGGGTTGATCATGCGGATGTGACCTTAGGGACTGTATCTAGTCCCTGATCCTTTCTTTTTTCTGTGTCTTTCTTGTCTATTTCCTGACTGCCATGAGGCAAGCAGCTCTTCTCCACCATATCCTTCCATCATGATATTCTACCTCACCTCAGGCCCAAGGCAGTGCAACCAGTCAACCACATACTGGAACCTTTGAAACTGTGAGCCAAAATAAACCTCTCCTCTTTTAAATTATTTCTCTCAGGTATTTTGCCACAGATATAAAAAGCTAACTAACACACTGACATTGGAAATTTCCCCCTTAAACAGCCCATCCTTATGCTACCACAGTGAACAAAGCTCATAGCAGATTAACCCTGCTCACATATCTTCACAGTATCCAGTCTGTGTTTTAGTAAATCAATCTTCAATATAGTGATACCTTGGTTGTCAAATGGCTCCATGCTTGAACTTTCTGCTATTTGAACAGCAAAGTGAAAAAAAAAACTACTTGGTGTGCATAGCATTGCTTGATAGTTGAACCAAAAAACTGACTTGAAAAAACCTGTCCCACCTGACAGCGAGTCGTGCATTGGGTCTCACTGTGGTCACAAAGAAGTGACACTTCAGTCTAAGCAGAACTCTCACTCAGACAGCGTATAGTGTTTGTGTTAGGGTGTTAAAACATTTGTTGTTCTATTAAAACATTTGTTGTTCTGTTTTGTGTGTGCTTTATTTGCACTTTATTTGAATAAAATATCATAACCATATCATGGCTCCAGAGAAAGTGATACTAGCAATAAAGCTGAAAGAAAAACTGTAAGAACCACAATAGTATTAAAGGAATTATTGCAAAATTTATAAAAGTCCTGGAAAAAGGAGTTTATCAGTGTGATTTTGGGGCCTCAGAGCCAATTATTTGGTATTCCATTATTTCTTATGGGAAAAATATGTTCAGTTCTCAAACTTTTTGGTATTTGAACATGAATTTGGGCAAACTGAGTTGAACAACTGATGTATCATCATATCAGATACAAAGACTGTGATATCTTCTCAAAGTCTTGCCCTGGAAAATAAAAAGTAAAGTAAAAAGAAAAAGGCAATGTTAAAGAAATAAAAATAAAGTAAATGTCAAAAACCTCACAAAAAGATGCTATTATTAACATAAAAGAAGAAGGGAATTCTATCAAGAACACTTAATAAATAAATGGTACATTCCAAAAACATCAAGAACATTTTTGGAAATTAAATATAGCAGAAATGAAAACTTTCATGAGAAAGACTGAAATGTGGTTGAGGAATTTTTCCCAAAAAAAAAAACAGAATGAACATATTTGATAAAATTTAAGACAATTAGGAAAATTAGTCAGAGAGTGTTAGCATTAAAAGAGAAAAAACAGAGAAAATAGAGAAAATGAAGAAGAGGAGATAGTCAATGACCTTAATTTCCAGATTGAAGAATTTATCAAATGAAAACAGATGCAGGATAATGCAAAACATTGTGGTTTTATTTTATTTTTGGTTTTTTGAAACAAGGTCTCATGATGTAGTTCAGGCTGGCCTTACACTCATTATATAACCCAGGTTGGCCTTAAACTCATGCTGATCCTCCTGCCTCAACCTCCCGAATGCTGGGATTACAGGCATGAGCCACCACACTGAGCTAATACTGTGATTTTAAACACTGAAGGCAAAAAGAAGATTCTGCAAGACTGTAAGAAGGAAAAATATCCCAGTCATATGCACAGGATCACCAAATTATGAGGGCAAAATATTCTGAAAACTTAGAAAATGATCTACAGTCATGGTAACAAGTAGCCATCAAAAGTGAGTTTAAACTGATTTAATTGATCAGTAGCAACTCCCTTCAGTGAACATGCTTTTGCAAGCCATCCAATGAGTGTTTGGCCTCTGCTTTTGGAAGTCCACAATTCCCATAGTGGATGAGAAAAAAAAAAAAATCAGAATATATAAGGGTAATTATCAGAGGCTAAGGAAGATTGGGGGAAAGGGAGATGGTGAGAGGTTGGTATAATGGGTACCTACACAGAACTCCATGGAAGTCCCCAGTTCTCCAACAGAGAATGGGTGTCTCAGATCAGGGTGTGTAGGGACGGGGGCTGTATAGGTAGAGAAAAGATAGGATGAAGGCCTCAGAGAGAGTTACTAAGGGTGGCTGGAGGTGGTTTTCTAGAGGTGCTTCCGCCTTTGCATATTAGACTCAAACAATTAGAAAGACAAAGACAAAGGCAAAAAACTAAACTCAGGAAGGTCCCTGGTAGTATGATTACTTTAAGAATTGCACACTTCCCCTTTTTTCTTAATCCTAAAACCTAAAGTTATCCACAACCCCTCCGGTACACCCATAATCTTTTTTCCTTTCAAAGAAAATGATTTTTATTTGTACATTTTAAGTGTACATAATGATCACATTCATCATAGAGAATTTGAAACTGTACATGATATAAATTGATTCTTTTTTTCCCATACCCTTCCCCTCTCTTCAGCCCTTCTTCCCCTCCTTATTTACAAAAGTTTTGTTTCCATTTGTTCCTTCTTTTCTCATTTTTTTACTTTACCCTTCCTACCTTTTCTTCCCTCTCTTCCCTTGTTCCCCTTCCCATTTGAACATTTTTTTTCTTTTTTTTTTTCTTTTAAAAGTAAAAGAATGAAAATATATTAACAAACTATTTCACAATATCTATTATACACCTTGGTCCTTATTTACATTTTCAGTTTCTCACACCAGAGAAACTATGTAGTATTTGCAAGTGTATGACTGATTTATTCCATTTAGGATTATGTCTCAGGATGCATCCATTTACCTAGAAATGTGGTCTCAGGGTGCAGCGACTTACCTAGAAATGTCTCCTTTGTAGAGTAGTACTCCATTATCTATGAAAATCACATCTGCTTTATCCATTCACCAGTTGATAGGCATTTGGGCTGTTTCCAAGATTTGGCTATTACAAACTGTATCACTATAAACTTGGGTGTGTATATATCACTGTTGCATGATTCTTAGAATTCTTCTGAGAAGATACAAAGGAGAGAAATAGCTGGGTCAAATAGGACCTCTAGCCCTAGTTTTTTGAGGAATCTCCAGACTGATTTCCACAGTGGTTGCACCAGTCTACACTTCCACCAACAGTAGTGAAGCGTTCCTGTTTTTCCACAGCCCCTCCAGCATTTGTTATTGGTTAATTTCTTGATAATAGCTGTTCTTTCTGAGGTGAGAGGGAGTTCTCAGATGAAGAAATAGAAATGGCAAATAAATACATGAAAAAATGTTCAACATTGTTGGTCATTCCCCACACATAATCTTATTCTCCACCAACAGGCAGGGAAAGGTTATATGATGGGAAGAAATTCAAGGGGAGGACCAAAGACAGCCAGGAGCCAATCACATTACAGGAGCCTACATGAGACAAGGATCTCAATAAAAAGACAAGAGTACATTTTCAAACACTGGGTATGTGTTCAGAGTAGCTGTCTGCCATGTCGCCTCTCTTTCTCTCTCTCTCTTTCTCTCTCTTTCCCCTTTCCCCATCGTCAAATAAATTGTCTTCTTTTATTTAAAAAAAAGAATTAAATGGAAGTAATATGTTCTGGTATCCTATGGAGTGACTATAGTTCCTGATATTCTATTATATATTTTTTAATAACTAGGTGAGACAAGAGGAGCTAAAGGCTCCAAACATAAGAAGGTGGAAATGTTAATTATCCTAATTTGATCGTACACATTGTATTTATGTACTGAAATGTCATAGTGTACCAAATAAATTTGTACAACTATTATGTGTTAAATGCTTATTTTTTAATTTGAAGAAAGAAAACACATAAAAAATTAAGTTTGATGAGACAGAAATATTAACTACTGTATATAGTCAGTACATACTATAAACAAATATCAGATCGTCACACAGTACCACATAAATTTGTACAACTAAAATTTTTAAAAATTTTGAAAATCAACTAAAGGGAAAAAAAAGAAGGAAGGAAACAAAAGGAAGAAAATGAAAAGAAGCTGGGTGTCATTGTACATGCCTATAATCCCAGCACTAGGGAGGCTGACACAGAAGGATCACTGAGAGTTCGAGACCAACCTGGGCTACAAAGTGAGTTTAAAGCCAGCCTGAACTGCATAGGAAGACCCTGTCTCAAAAAGACCAAAAAAGAAAGAAAATGAAAGGAAAAGTAAAATCAAGTCAGTCAGGGATAGATTTACTCCAATAAACACACTTCTATGACTGATCAAAAAAGCCCACCCCAAGGAACTATAATTCTAAACATGAAGAGAACCCACTTGAACCCCTGAAAATCCACCAATCCCTGGACTCCATGCTTCTTAAAAGCCTTATACGCAATCAAAAGTCTGTTCTGCTTGAGATACTGTCTCACTAGCATTGCTGTCCCACACTACGACAACCAGTAAATTCAACTTTGTTGTTTTACCTTATGTATTAGTTAGTTTCCCATTGGAACAAAATACTTCACACCTACACCTTAAAGAAGAGATTTATTTTGGCTCAGTTTCAGAGGGTTCAGTCCATGCATGGTTGGTTGGCTCCAAGGCAGAAACCATATGGGAAAAGCTGCTGAACCCACTGGCGGCCATGAAGGAGAGACAGAGACAGAGACCACAGAGACAGAGACAGTCCAAGAAAATAGAGGAGTACAAATACACTCTTTCAGGTCATGCCCCCAGTATCCTACCTCTTAGGACCAGACCTTGCTCTTCATAGTACACTTAGCTACGAACTCATCCATGGAGTAATCCACTGATGCCCTCATGATCCTTCCAGAAGCCTCATCTCTGAACATGAGATTTTAGGGGATGTTTCATATCTAAACCAGAAAGCTTCAGATATTAAATGGTGGTCACACATTTGACACATATTGATTTTTGACTACAGGGCAGTAGAAGCATTAGAAGCCACAAAGCAATGGAGAAAGTCCTTCAAAATTCTGGAGGACTTAACAACCTAAATTCTATCTGCAACCAAAATATCATTTAAACATAGTAGTAAAAAGACATTTTCAGACACGCTACATCTCAAGCAATTTATTTTTCATTCACCCTTTCTGGGGAAGTCACTACAGGAAAGTAAGCAAGAAGAAGTGGCTTACTAGAAACAGGAGAATCAAAATAATAATAATAATAAAAATAGCCATAGTACAATCCTAGGATGGTGCTGAACACAGATTCTATAATGGTAGCTTACAACTCAGAGCAAAAACCAGTCCACATTAGAGCTTATATCAGTTATATAGTACTCTACAACAAACTAACCCAAAATGCAGTGGTTTAAAACAACTTTCTGGGTGGGTGGGTGTGGTAGCACATGCCTATAAACCCAGCACTTAGGAGAGTACAAGGTCAGCCTGGGCTACATAGTGAGTTGAAAGCCAACTGGACTACATAGCGAGATCCTGCCTCAAAACACCAAAAAAAAAAAAAAAAGAAAGAAAGAAACAAGATCTTTTATAGGTAACTAGACACTGCCCTCATGAATGGGATTGGTGCCCTTATAAAAGAGAACTAGTGAGCCTATTTGCTCCTTCCACCACACAAGGACACACTGAGGTCACCCTCAGTCCCCCTGTGAGGAACAGCCCTACCAGACACCAAACCTGCTGCTCCCTTGATATTGAACTCCCCATCCTCCAGAACTATAAGCAATAAATTTCTGTTGTTTATAAATTACTTTAGCAGTAAGAAAAGTATTACATGTTTTCTGTCATATGAGGAAGCTAAAAGGAAAAAAAAGTCTTGGCCGGGGATATAGCTCAGCGGCACAAGCACCTGCCTAGCAAGTGCAAGGACCTGAATTCAATTCCTTGTACCAAAAAAGAAAATAGAGGATGGGCTACCATAGTAGGGGAAGGGGCAGGGGAAGGAGAAGGAGGGAGGGAGAAGAGAGAGGAAGGCAACAGAGGGGAGTAAGGAGGGCAGGCATGATCAAAGCGTGATACAGGCATGGATGAGAATGTCACAGTGAAAGCATTAATTTGCACAATTAGTGATTTAATAATTATAACTTTAAGAAGATACCTAGGGTGGTTGTGCACATTCGTCATCCAAGTATTCTCGGAGGTGGGGCCAGGAGGTCAGCAAGTTCAAGCCATACCTGGGCAACATAGTGATTAAGCAAGACTTTATCTTACAATAAAAAATATAAAGGGTCAGGAATATAGCTCAGTGCCATGTGAAGGTCCTGGGTTTTATCTCACACACACACACAAAAAAAAACAACTATAAACTACTTGGTCTGAAGCATTTTGTTATAATAACTCCAGTGGACTAAGATAATTAAATTGACCAAAATTTTAACACAAACATAGTAGAAGAGAGATGGTATGCAAAAAGTTGGTTAAAATGGTAGGGCAGGAAGGATAAAGAACTGAGTCTTACTCTTCTAGAGTAGAATAACCAAAGACCACATCTAAAAGTAGAAAACCAAAAAATATTAAATATTATCTAGGAAAATGGTGACGAATACCAAAACAATCAGGTAAAGGAAGTGGAACTGGAGCCTGTTTGAAGGAAGAAACTGTAACTGTGGGCATGGGGATGGGATGAGGACCAGAGTCTGCTGATTTTCACCTTGAGTTTTAGAGAACCATTTGCCTTCAAAACTGTGTGTTCAACTTAGTTTTAGAAGAAAAGGTGAAAAGGGAACAAAAGCAAAGTATTACTGTCCTTGATCCAGATTAACAGGCAATATTCTCTTTCTAATATTTAGCAAAAAGAAGCAAGATTTAAAAAACATTATTTGTGTAAGTGGAGGGAGAACAGCATTTATAAATATATGCTCATATATGCCTATGTATCAGCAAGCTCTGTTTGAGTATATCTCCAAAATAAACCCTGACTCTAATTGCCTCTCACCCCTCCACCACTGTCATACCAGCGTTGCCATCACCTCTGAGGACACCAGGGAAATAGCCTCCTTACTGCTTCCCAGGTCTCCCTGCCTCTACCCACATAATCCAATAAAACAAGTAAGTCACATTGTCCCCTCTGTTCAAAACCCTAGACCTTGGGTTTTCAACACATCTAATAAAAGCAGATTCTTCAGCAGGACCATCATAGCCTCATGTGATCCGGTTCTTACCTCTTCCTTGTCTTGTTGGAGCACATTCTTCCCTCAGGGACTTTACAGCTCCCAGTCTCTCTGCCTGCAGGGCTTCCCCCAGGCATCAGTGGGCTCATATCACCATTTGCTCTTTACATATATATTTGATATTTAGATGAATATTGGCTCTCTCCCTCCACACTACATGAAGTTCCACGAGGGCAGCCGTATTTGTGTGCTTTGTTGCTTGTGTTCAGCCACAGGTCCCTGAAACAGAGACTGGTACATAGTGGCTATAATTAATAAAAATCTTTTGAATAAATTAATGAACCATGAAAAATATATGCTATTTTAGAACTGATGTCTCTTAAAGGGAGAAGTGGTAAATGACAGAGATATGACCTGCTATTTTTCACAGAAAAGAAAAATCCAACTACTTTTGGGAGAGGTTCCTCTCCGCTCCGGGGAGAGGAACCAGGAAGTTGAGTGACTAGGGTGAGAGTGCAAGAGACTTTCACTTCTCCAGGTCCCCCAGCCTTCAACTCCTGGGCCAAGTTGTGGTCTCCAAACTTGCTGCACACTCACGGGGACCCACCAGGGTATTCAAGTGATGTGCAAGGACATTCATTTATATTTACTTTTCCCCTACAAGAAAGAAGGTATTATATTAATTCATAGCATTTGAATACATATATAATGTATAAATCATTCTGAATTACATATTCAAAATGCATTCAGTTACAAGGGTATACAATCTAAGCAATTTGGTCTATAAGTCTAGTCACAAACTGATAGTCTGTAGGTCTTGTAAATGGTGACTATGTTTGATTTGTCTCCTGGTTTTAAAATTATTTGAATCAATATCAAAATATAGAGATTTTAGACAAAATTCCAGATTCTGGCTTTTTGAGATGCTAGAGGAGTTGGCAGTGCTAGCTCTATGATTTGCTGGAGCACAGAAAGACTGTGTGTGTGTGTGTGTGTGTGTGTGTGTGTGTGTGTGTGTGTGTTTCTGAGCACCAGTATCTTTCTAACAGCATCCTGTGTGTTCTCACATCTGACTCATCTCGGGCATTTATCTAACTGATCTTATGGGCCTTTTACTTTACAGTCTTTAGCTTGTATCCTTTTACTGACCCTGCTTTTCAACCTTAGCCAAATCATACTTACCTGATAAGTGGAAGACCTGAAATTTGCTAATAATCCATTATTTTTTTTAAAAAGGATTGAATTCAGATCTATGACTTCTGAGGTATTCCTAGACTAACACTGCACTTCACTTCTAATTCTGTGAGCAAGAATAATAGAGAATGGGGTATTTGTTCACACACCAGAAACTGAACTTAACCTGGAGTCTGTCCCTATGAATCACCATTCTTGGGTGTGCCCTGGCTGAGAACAACTGATCTTTAGTCCATAGTTTTGCACCTGGTATTCTAACTCTCTGTGGTTTGCACAGTTAAATATACAGAGTTGGTAGAAGAAATACCCCTACACGCACATGCACACACACATACACTGAGATGTACCTACTTACACACAGATATATGTACATATAATAAAAGCAGGAAGGATGTCTTTTTTTTCTGGACTGTTCTTAATATTTTCTCACTTATTCCTTACAATCGTCATGTGGGAAATTTTTCTTTTTTGTCTTAATTTTCTGGATGAGCAAATGAGAAAAGTGAATTTATAGTCATATAACAACAGTTATAAATATGACATACTTAGGATTCAAATTAGGATTTAATTCCAAAGCCAATGGTCTTTACTAAGCAGCAACCATGCCTTCAAGACAAACAAACAAGGAAATAAACAATATCTTTTGGTAAAGCTATTGAAATATCTCCAATAAGACATTTAAAACTAATGATTGCACTATCATTAAAAATAAACTATAAAGTCAATGTAATCTATAACAGCAAAATGTCTTGAGCTGGATTAATAGAAGAGAAAAAAACAAAGAGCATTCCATAATAGAATTCAGTAAAGGCTTAAGCATATTTTCAAAAGAAGGTAAAACCTTAACATTTTTAAACTCAAATAGTAAGCAATTAGAAATTATTGTTGCAAAAATGGGAAGTTGCTTCTTGACCACAACTTCTGTTTACTGTAGGCAATAAGTAGAAGCTGAATCATTTTTTTTTTTTAAATACAAGGTCAAAACTCCAGCTTTATTCATCCAAAAGGAGCATTTTCAATATGACCAAGGGACACTGTTGAGAGAGTCATGGACAATGTCAAGACTAGGACTTTGCTCTCACAGAGTTTATCTTCTACTAGAGGAGCTGAGGATACTACATGTGCCACAAGACAGCACTAGGTTGAGTGAGCCCCAATCCTGGGGGATCCTGCCAGCCAGGCAAAGAACTTTTGATTGATGGTGGTCAGAAGGAGCTTTGGGGCAGTGAAGAGTTAAGAGGTCACTCTGTGACCAGGCTGCACAGGACAGCACTCTGTATGCACCACTGAGAAAAAGAGATGTGGTAACCAGAGCCTTTCACCATAAGATAAGATAAAAAGCTTAAATAAATTAATCAGAATGTTTCTGAACACGGTAAGATAAGGGGTTAAGAGAATAGAGGGTGAGGCCGCTGCTGACTATTTAAGTAATTCCTACAGCACAAATGAGAAATGGCTTATGCAATTCAAGACAGCTTGCTCAATGGAAAGAATAATATATTAATTAGATAGAAAGTTGAATATCTGTTATAAATACATGCATGTGCTGGGGGAAATCAGAATTTTAAGTACAAAATCAAAGATAAACCCCCAGGTTGGTGCAAGAGCATTTGTAGAATGACATAAGGGAAACTTTTTGGCTTACTCTTAAAGTTTTTATTTTTTCTAATTGAACAATTAATACATGAATATATTTTCCTTGCAAAATTACACAACGTATAGGTCAAAATAAGATCTTCTTTGACTACTTCTCAAGTGTTTCCTACTCAAATCTCCCCTCCCTCGGATTATCATTTTCTGGAATTGGAAGCACGAGTATATGTAGTATTTCAGCATGATGCAAAAAGAAAACAGAAAAGTAAAGCTTGCAGGAGTAATAGCACTAATTACCTTTTATTAAACCAGTGCTGTGCCCAATGGTTTCCATAAAAGGTATTAACTCATTTCCAAACATATTATGAACTACTGTGTGTCAAGGACTGAGAATACAACAACGGCCTTGAGTTCGTTATCACCTCCCAGTGTGGCATCACTTCTCCACCATGCCCTGATAAGGAAAATGAGCTTTAGGAAAAAGTATGCAAGTCACTCAAGGTTACTTTGAGTAAGTCCTAGTGCTTGGATTCAAATCCCTACCTATATGTCTTTAAAGCCCAATACTACTTATACAGTTATCCAAAGATTTTCAAACTATGTTAAAAGCAGAAGTCCTTACACTTTTAAAATGAGACTGAAGTTAAATGATCATGTGGTAGGCTAATAAACGTGGAAGTGCTCTGGTTCATTCAGTAGGCATCTGCAAGGATGAGTTTGTTTTTATCGAGAGAACGGAATGGAATTTCTTATATGGAATTCCTCAAAGGTCCATATTGCCTACTGTTAAACAGCTTTAGAGACAAATACCAAACAGTAACATGGGTAGAGATCATCAGGACACTGGTTTTACAATCAGAATAGCTGCCTCAGTTTTTTGCGTCTATAAGATGGGAGTGACAATGCTCCCTTCCCGTGGAGGGCAGAATTCTAAGAAGGACTTAGTATTTCTGCTCCCTAGTGTGCATGTTCATATGACTGTTGCACCCCTCCCAAATCCAAGGGCGGAGAAGCACTAGTGACTGTCAGAGAGCATCCTTATTAGGTTATTGATCAGTTGAGCTGGAGTTAACCAAAAGAGATAATCATGGGCGAACCTGACCTAGTCAGCCTAGAACAGTGGTGGTGAACCTATGGACACTTGACTGTGAATATGCTTTTCTTCGAAGACAAAAGATGTTAATGTATGAGTTGTTTTTCTAAACTAAAACCTCAGTGTTCGGGTTTAATTGGAGTGTGGCACTTTATAATAAATAAGTGGGTTTTGGGTTGCAGTTTGGCCCCTTGTCTCTAAAAGGTTCACCATCACTGGCCTAGAAGAAGGTAAAGTCTTACAGAGACTTGCCTGTAGGCAAGGAAGAAATACAATGAACATGGGAGCAGCAGCCTCTGGTAAGAAGCTGAAGGTAACTCCTTGGAGCTGCAAGTGGACCCAGTTGAGAATAAGCAAGAAAGCAGGGTCCTTGGCTGCCATCACAGGCCAAGTGGGCTGCTATAACAAAATATCTTAGACTGAGCAGTACATAAACAACAGACATTTCCGCTTGTAGTTCTGGGAAGGTGGGGAATCTAAGGCCAAGGAGCCAGCAGATTATGTATCTGATGAGGCCCTGTTCCTCCTACATGATGTCATTTATGTGTTTTTCCCAAACCATGGGCTCTGATAGTCAAGCATCCAGGAAAAGATGTTTCACCACAAACTGAGTGATGAGACAGAGTTTCTCCCTCAGATTCTCCCAAGGTGCTTTCTCCCTGTTCCAGCAGCAAAAGCCTAACATGCACTTTGGAGTGTGTGGAGCCCCATATTCACCTTGCCAATCAGATGGACACCCTTACATGTTTTCTGACCACAGTCCCATTAAACACTTCTTTCTGGACTGACACCATCTGAGCTTTCTCAGTAATCGTTCTGGTAGTCTGAGTTGACCCTAGAGGGTCAGTCTCAAACATGCTCAACTTCTGCCTTAGTTTATCTGATTAGGCTCTTGTTACCTTATCGAGCAGGGACCTTTCCTAAAAAAAACACAATTATAGAAATTGTTTGAAAAAAAATTGAATCATGGCAAGTTTTCAGATGGTTTGAATGTAGAAGAATCTAAAGTGGAAGAACACGGAATAAACTGCCACACTGATATATTGAGAATGCCCTACATGCAAAGTGCTATTCGAAGTATTATGCAAATTCAGAGAGGAAAGTATAGTTCATCTTTGCTTCATCTTGCTTGGGATATAAAACAGAACATAAGAGATTAAAGAACAAATCATTCCTAATAATACAATATGGCAAAATTACAGACGTTCCGACACATTTGAGTGCATGGCTCATTACCCATGAGAGAATAATAAGTTCTTTGGTCTCACATGTTATAGGGACCAAATCACTTGTGAAGTTTTTGGAATTGATGAATCAGTTTCTTGGGAATCAAGAAACTGCCTTGAGAATAAGAACAAATTTGATCTGGGTTTTAAAATTAAAACAGGCAGATTATGGGCTGAACTATATGTCCCAAAATATACATACTGAAGTCCCAGTGTTGAAGTCCTACATGTGACTGAGTTTAGATTTATGGTCTTTAAGAGGTGATTAAGCTAAAATGAGGTCATCAGTGAGGGCCCTCATTCAGTGTGACTAGTGTCTTCATAAGCAGCACAAACTGGGACACTGATGGAAGATCATGTAAGGATACAGGAAAGGATTAAAATTTCACAAGCTAGAAGCCTCAGAAGAAACCAGCCCTGTTGGTTGATCCATTGATTGTAGACTTTTAGCCTCCAGAATTATGAGAAAACAAATCTCTGAAATTTAAGCCATCCAGTACTTTCTGTAGTACTGTACTTTCTTATAGCCACCTGAGCAAACTCATACAGGCAGTGTCTGATAACATTCGTCCTTTTAGTACAGGGTAATTAATTAATTCTATGTGAGAAAGAGAAGAATATAAAGGGAGTAATCAATGAGACTGGAAAAAGACAAGATGACGCATTTCCAGAACTGATGGAGATGAAAAATACATGAGTAAGAAAAAAGAAAAGTGCTTGCCAAGAAACTTTCTTGAAGAAAAAAGGCCACTTCCACCAACAGAGATATCTTTGTCCTGAGACAACAGGGGAAACAAACTTCATGAAATCAGTAACAATGCAGCAAGGAAGAGGTAGGAGGAGAAATGGAAAATGAATGAGGGGACGTACCATGGAGGTACCTAGCCTAAGGAGGGCAGAAGAGTAGGGAAAGGGGAAACAATATGGATTCTGAGATTAAAGGAGAACACACCATGAAGCCGAGAGAGTTTCAAGGAATTCACAGGTAACCTTAAGGAGAGAAAGCAAACTTACTCAAATGGGCCAAGGGTTGTGTAACCCAGAAACAGATCATTCATGGTTAGAGTCAAGGTTTATCAGGATCAGAAAGAAAAGAAGTATGGTGCAATTTTGAAATAAGAAACAAAGTTATTTGTGAAGAAAGACTGTATCTGGGCATTCATTGTAATTTTAATCCTTTCCTGGATCCACTGATCCACTAAATTTCCCTTTTCATAAGTTAATTCACATCAGATTAGTTCCCTGTAAAATCAAACAAACTAATAAAATATCTCTTATGAATGGAGGGAGGAAAAGGGAGACATTCCTTTTGGCTCAGGTGAATAAATTAGATACAGTTTGCCCAGGGTGTGATTGTAGACAAGGCAATCACTACACACCCGCTTCTGGGGAAAACTGTGTTATCCACGGCCCTGTTAAGACAGCTGTGTTCTACCCTCACAATCTCTTCTACCCTTTCCTATTCCCTCATTGCCCAGTTGTTCCAACTCAACTGAGCTGATCAGGAACATATATGTGACCCAAAGGTGACTACTTTTTAGGTGTTTTATGGCCTGTGAAGTGGTTTAGCATAGACCCTCTATTTAAGTAGGGATATTACACAGACATTACCTCCTAGAAATTTGATGTGGAACTAATTGTGAATAATTTGAAGTCTGGTGTTATCAGCAAGGAGGAGTAGGTAATTGTGAACAAGTAGAAGACACAGGAAAGGTAAAACCTAAGGTATTCATGCAAGAGAGGGGAAGCACAAAGGGAAGAACTCTAAGTCACCCCAGTTACGAAATCCCTGCCCTTACAAAGGAAGCAAGGGTGTGACTCAGAGTAGTGACTCTTCTCTGGATGCTACTAGTTCCCAAGTGGCTTCCAGTGTCCAAGAGGCTGACTCATGACTTTTTCAGATTTCCTAGGACACTCCTAAAGTCTTTGTTTCACTACCCCTACATCACCTGAATGAACTACAAGTGGTTTAATGAATATGTCAATAATATTAGCTAGCATTTATTTAACAGATGTTATGTTGAGAACAGGGCTATTAATATTACATGTTCTGACTCATTTAATTTTTTTCAGTGTTCCCATGAAGCGGGTTGTGATGGCTCAAATCTTTTTGTCCCCTCCAGTTTCATGCATTGAATGTTTAGTCCCATTTGCAATGATGTTGAGGCAGGGAATGGCCTAATAGAAGGTGCTTAGGTTGTGAATAGATTAATATTGCTATAAAAGTGCTTGCAAGAGTGGTTTTTTTCTGCTTCTCCTCTCTGCCATGTGAGGAACAGTATTCCTTCCCTCTGCAGGATGCAATGTTCAGGATATCATCTTGAAAGGGGAGACCGTGCCCTCTCTAGACACTAAACTTTCCAGTATCTTGATCTTGGACTCCTGGCCTCCAGAACTGTGAGAAATATATATCTGTTTGTAAATTACCCAACCTAGAGTATTCTACTAATTCACAAGATAGGCTAAGACACAGGTATTATTAGTCTCATTAGTTTATGGATGGAGAAACTTAACTTAAGAGAAGTTATCCTCTTTGCCAAGATCATATGTTCTCTAGCAGAGCTAGAGCTGAAGCAGATCTGCTCAGTTTCATAGCCCAAATGTGAAATTATACCTAATTCCTATCAAATTACTGCTTCCTGGGGATCATTTTGAAAGTAGGCGGTGGAAATCAGCCACTCAAATTCATAAAATCAGTAACAGCATGATCAGAATGAACACAGGGAAAGAATCATTGTGAATATTACATTATAAAACAGTATCACCATGCTTCTTGCTGAAACTTCATAAAAGAGAAGTTCTAGAAAGTTCCCCCAAAAACAGAAATGATAAATGGACATTAATCATCATTTTAGAAGCATAATACCCACCAGATGTATTGCTTTATTTTAATAAATAATGGGCAATATATTTATATGTCTAAGGAAAATACATTTTTTTCTAGTTTACTAGTGACCTTGATTTCCCTGAACCAATATTCCTTGTAAAATTTCAAATTCTTTTAAGTGAATATTCCTACAAAGGGGTTTTTGGAAGTCAAACTTAGATATAGTGGAGAGATTGCTTTGCATAAAAGAGAGAAGTGAAACTGTAGTTTTAAAAAAATGTGTATGAGAAAAGGAAGCTGTGAAATATAAAGTATAAGATTCAAATTCTACTTATGCTGAAGTAATAGCTAAAATTTATTTCTCAAAAATTAAGAAATACAGTAAAGGCATATATATGATGGATATAGCTACTTAAGAATGAGTAATAATGATAAGTTTGTCTTAGTTCCATGTAGGCTTATATTTTTGTATTTTCTTCATGGCTCGATCTTCAAAAGCTACAATGAGTAGGGGCTCAACAAAAACTTGTTAAATAAAATGAATAAATGACCAAATTTAAGACACTGAGATTATTCTTTAAATTCTAGATCTAAATGATTTCAAGTATTTGAGCAAGTCTCTTAGTATTTTGGGGTATAAATTGTATTTATGTTTGGTATTTTTCAGTTATTTATTTAAAAGCTCTTACAAGAAGACAAGGTTTGTCCTACCAGACATAAAAAATAATAGCATAGTATTGGTTTAAGAGTAGGCCATAAATCCATAGAACAGACTAGCACATTTGTAGGGGTGTGTGTGTGTGTGTGTGTGTGTGTGTGTATGCATACTTGTGTAAGTGTATATATTTATATTATTATTTATATTAAAATAAATATTATTTATATTAAAATATTATATTAAATCGTTATATGAAATAAAGTAAATGTTTATGACAACTAATGGATTATAAAAATAATTTTTCTTCTATCTCATATCATAAACCAAGCTAAATTCCAGACAGGAGAAGGACTTGAACTTTTTTTAAATACAAATGCAAATCACGGGGCTGGGGTTGGGGCTCAGTAGTAGAGTAGTATTTAGCATATGCAAAGCCCTGGGCTTCAAGAAAAGAAAGAAGGAAAACCATAAAACAACTACGAATAAAATTCACAGAAATTTTAGAAATGTCATAACTTTGGTATGGTGAAACCCTTTCTAAGAGTAACCCAAAACCCAAAATAATAAAGATAACATATTAAAATGTAGACAATTTTGCACCTTATGAGAAAATAACAAAGTGATATGAAATGAACAGGAAAAATCAGACACATGAATATGGTCCTGTACATTAATGATTTTACTTTAAAGTATTACTTAAATTATGAAAGTAATCTCACATTACCAAAACATTAGGAAAAGATAAAAAACCACCTATAAGTGTAACACAGTGATTATTGTTTCAATTAATTTCCTTGTAATATTTTATAGACATTTTTACTAAAACATTTCATATAACATAAAATTCATTTCCTTAAAGTGCACAATTTAGTGGATTTTAGTATAAGATGAACACAACCATCGCCACTCAATAATTATAATACATTTGCATTGTCCCCTCCCACCTCAAATGGTAACCAATAACAGTTTCTTTCCACTCCGTCTAGCTCCAATTCTTCTTTGTAGCTCTATTTACCATATTTGTCATAGGCATATTTTAAATCCGGATGATTACAGGAACCTTCTGTGTTTAATTTTGGTGGGGGGGTTCTTTTCTTGTTGTTGGTTTTTGGGGCGTTTTTTTTTTTTGAGACAGGGTCTTACTATGCAGTTCAGGCTGGCCTTGAACTCACTATGTAGCCCATGTTGGCCTTGAACTCATGGCGATCCTCCTACTTCAGCCTCCCCGGTGCTAGAACTACAGGTATGCACCATCGCACCTGGCAGTTTCGTTTAACAATCTATCAGAAACAAGCTTTCCATAAATGAATAAATCATTTTCTAATTCAAATACAGAAAAATCATTTCAAAAATGTTTGCAAAGAGCAAAAATAACAGAAACAAATGAAAGCAAATTAGGGATAATTTCAGACACCAATTAAAAGATGAAGGTGTAAATAATTTATTGGCATACGTGCAACATAGGTCAAGAAATGGGCTAATGCGAAGACATTTTCTTGAGTCTGAGAGTCATACCACTGCATCTAGAAGTAATTTTTTTCCAGTGCTAGAGACTCAACCCAGGACTTCACACATGGCAATCAAGTGTTCTACCATTTTGCTTTGGCCTTTCAAGAAAAAAAGTCAATGATGCTCAAGGTATTGTAAAAATTGCGAGTGTTTGGGCTTACGTCTAGCCTTCATTTGATCCTTCTGCCTTCTTGCCTTAAACTCTAGACCAAACCTTACTTTTAACAGCTACAGCTTTTTAAAAATTGTTCTGCATACTTACTTCCCTATCTCTAAATAATACAGTCATATTGCCACTTCTTCATTTATCAAAGAGACTTTATCTCAGCTGTGGACTTCCTTCTTATTCTGATAGATGAGAGCTTAGATCATGTATCCTCTCCTCCCTCCCAGTGTGGAGGTATCATTGTTTTTAGTTCCTCTATTGTAATTTTAGGTAACTTACTGGCTTTAATTCTTTTTTTTTTCATATATATATGTGTATATATATACATATATTGGGTTTGGAACTGGGATTAAACACAGGGCACATGCAACAGAAATGCTTTACCACTGAACTATACCACCAGTCCTTCTAATTTTTTATTTTGTTTTAAAGAGAGTAGAAAAAAAAAGAATAATAGCAGCATGTCATAGTATGCCTATAATGTTAGCCACTTGGAAAATGAGGCACATTTGGTGTGAGCTGGGCAACTAGGGAGAGCCTGTGAAACTAAAATTAAAAGGACTATTCAGTTGCCTAGCTCACAACAAATGTGCTTCATTATACCAAGTGGCTGAGATTATAGGCATATCCTATGACATCAGGCAAAATGATGGAACAATATTTAATTTTTAAAGGCAATGTCCTTGTTCCAAAGGAACACGATAGTCTCACTCTAGTTCTTCTTATATATGTAACTGTGCTTGCTGTTCTGGTAATGACAATGTACATCACCCAGTACCCCACTTTGTACAGGTTCTTTCTCACACCACGCCCATGCTTCTCTCATTGCTGCTTTCTGTATGATCTCAATGGGGTATGTAAATAAAGTGAAATCAGCATGATGAAATAAGTTTTAATGACATTTTTAAAAAAATTGTGAAATAGTTCATGCACACAGGCAGGAATAGAAACTAATAAATGAACACATATCCAGCCACCACTTAACTTTTTCAAATCTTGACATATTTGTTCCTCCATTTAAAAAAAAAAAAAATTCTCAATCCAGTGACAGCCTGTGTGTTTGTCAAAGTCTTTCATTAACTCAGTATTGTCATTCTACCACAAGGTTTTATAGTTTTAACATACACTTTTGCCTGTATTGACAAGGATATTTTCAGAAGTAAAATGCAAACCACAAAGTTCCCAGAGCATGAGTCACAAGGCACAAAGTACAGCATAAAAGAGTGAAAGAATAACTTGCAAGTGTAAGAGGAATTATGGGATACACTAAAGAAGAGAATTAGGAAGACTGCTTTTAAAAATTCTGCACCAAGGCAGATCTTAGATTGGACTCTGTATGCAAAGAAATACAGGGCTGAAGGTGAGGAGGACATTGTCTAGCAGTCTCCTCATTCCACTCATGGGGTGGCCGGAAAGAGACCTGGGGAACATGACACAGGCTGATTCTCATGGTGCTTAACCGGACAGATCACACTACAAAGAAATAAAATATAAGAAAGAAATGACAAGGATTTGCATACTGGCCCCTCTTTCACTTTATGCAACATTTTACAGCTGGAATAAGTAACAGAAATACAGCTTTAAACATCTAAACTCTTGAGTACACAGTAGAGAAGCAGAGGCAAGAGTGCCAAAAAGAACCCATGAAGGTATAAGAATAGGAGACAAGGGCCGGGATTTAGCTCAGTGGTATAGCGCCTGCCTGGCAAGTGTGAGGTCCTGAGTTCGATTACTGGTATCCCCTAAAAAAAGAATAGGAGACAAAAGAAAGTCCAAAAGCATAAGGATATGAATCCAGAAGACATACATGTTCTTTGTTATTAAATAAATTTATTGTATTGTATTGTATTATAAAATAAAATAAAATTTATTTTATTTTAGGTTCTTTCTCACTCCACGTCCATACTTCTCTCATTGCTGCTTTCTGTATGATCTCAATGGGGTATGTAAATAAAGTGAAATCAGCATGATGAAATAAGTTTTAAGGACATTTTTAAAAAAATTGTGAAATAGTTCATGCACACAGGCAAGAGTAGAAACTAACAAATGAACACATATCCAGCCACCACTTAACTTTTTCAAATCTTAGCATATTTGTTCCTCCATTTAAAAAACAACAACAACAACAACATTCTCAATCCAGTGATGGCCTGTGCGTTTGTTACTTACTCTATTTCTCTTTTATTTCAAGGTTCACCCTGATACTTTAAAAAAAACTTTTTAAAAGTTTACTTTATTTTTTGTTAGCAGTGCTGAGAAAAGAACCCAGACTCTGGTGTATGCTAGCCAAGTGTTCTACTACTGAGCTACATCACCAGTCTGACTAAATATTTACAAGGGAATTTTAAAAAAATCATCCATAATTCCTAATTATTACTTAATTACTGTACAATGACTCTTTGTTTCTTCCTATTCCTTTCTAGTCTTATTTACTTGTCTACAGACACACACAAACATATAGTATATATAAAAATCTTACCTAGTTTTAATTATAATAATTACAATTTGATATACCATATTTAAAATTTAATCTTCTCAATGACACCATTTTATTCATTAGACTTACCATTCTCAATGTTACTGTTTAGAGTTGTGGCAGATCCTACTATTATAAATATGTGTTAAATACTACTATCGTGGGTATTAACACAAATGGGGGAATGATCATCAGGAAAACTAGAATATAATCGTTCCTTAAGTAAACGTAGGAGATTTGCAAGTTATTTTTAAAAGCCAGTTGATCTGACAGAATTGGATCCTGTTTCTTTTTCTTTTTCTTTATTCTTTTAAAGTATAGAATGCTTCATGAATTTGTGTGTCATCCTTGCACAGGGGCCATGCTAATCTTTTATGTATTGTTCCAATTTTAGTATATGTGCTGCCAAAGCATGCATTGGATCCTGTTTCTTATAAATTAATTATAATATGCTTTAGCCCAGTTCAGCTCATAATGATATTTTTCCTTTAAATCTGAGGACATTTACAAATTAAGAACATGATAGATAATAAAGATGTATATGTATCCAGAATTAACTGATGTTCATCACATTAGAAAACATACTCTTGAAAAGTTGGTCGCTGTTGTACTTGTCTGTGGTCACATGTAGCCTCTTAATGACAAGAAATGGCAAGGAACAAGACTAGTTAAACCCAAAGTCATTCACATAAATGGTGGTAAAGGAACAAGGGATGGGTATGATCTACAAAGAAAGACTTACTCTTTAATGTACTGCTGTTTATAAGATAATTGCGGTAATACCCTATGTTTGTATGATGCAATACAGTTTGGAAAGTGTTTTTGTGGCTTATGTAATAGAGAGGATATGAAGTAAGCTTCCACCAGGGCTGGTGCATTCCCCAAGATGGGTATAGAATGATGAATAGGTACATTTCTGTTATTTACATTCAGCAGCTGGGGAGGGTGCTTACTAGAAGGGCATAGAAAATAGGTTTTGGTCCAGTCAAGGAATCTTTCTCAAGTGACACTACTTCCAGCTTACTTCCTGTTAAAAGAGGTGAGCGGAGTAAGTTCCTTCTCCTTGGATCACTGTGACTCTGATCCACTGAAAAAGGGGCAGCTTTAGACAGGTTGAAACAAAAGCTCCAGAAAACATGGTAGTCTTAAGAGGCAGTGCTCCTTTGAGCTAACAAAAGAGCAGCATTGAGCAGAGCATATTCTCAGAGTAGAAACAGCAGCACTTACCAAAGTGCAAACCTATTTGCAAACTGCTGAATCACATGGAGCTTTGAAAGTAGGAACAGTGGCTACATGTGAGATCAGCACAGAGGGCCTCTCCAGCACTCTCTTTTCTAGGGATCCTGGTACACACTGCTGGGGCTCAGGCTGGATGATGCTGGTCAACCATAAGTCAAGCATGATGAAAAAAATGCAAAGTGGAAAATAAAAAGGAGAGTCTTAGAAAAGAAGGAAGGTTGTATTGAAATTAATGAAAAAATATATATATATACATATCTTTAATGAAAAGATCTCTCTCTTTGTGTATATATATATATTTCATATATATATGAAATGAAGATAAGCAGAACCTGTTCTACTCATATATATGACTGTATATGTAACTTAACTATGGTGATACATTCTGAGAAATGTGTCATTAGGCAATTTTGTCACTGGGCAAGCCTCATAATAGTATATCCATATGCCACTGACATATGCAGTTCATCACTGACCCAAATGCTGTTATATAATACCTAGCACATAATGCTGACTGATCCAAGTTTCAGCTTATGCTAAAGAAATCATCATTGATAACTATAATGTATAAGAGAAGCTTTAAGTACTGAAGCACTTGAACTTATGCTACAGAATCAGGAGCAAGAGTCACAAAAGAAAGCACAGTATTTCTTACATATGTGAGTATATATTTACACACATACATAATATACATATGAACATATTTTCACATATATACACATGTGCATATCTATGTATACATATTTTTGAGATATATATAGAAGAACTAGTGCAAACTGAAGATGTCAATAAACTCCATAATTTTTTCATTTTTGCACAATTGCTGGTGAGAACCAAAATGAAGATGGTGATTAGCATCAGTAGTCCCGACTTGAAGGCTTTTCTTACTCCTTACTACAGTTGACCACTTCCCCTTTATGACTGCAAGTACTTTTCATCTGTATTTTTTCTTTTAGCATCAGTCACTAACCCGGTGTGTCCCATTATGTGTCTCATTCATTCTTTTCCACTAGGCTTCAAAGTCTTTTACTCATTTTTCTCTGGCATCAATGCAGTATTTGGCCAAGATGTACACTCAGTGCAGCTTTGCTGAGACTGAACTACACCAGTCCCAGGGAGATCAGCTGTCCTATTGAAGTACCTTCTTCCTGCCTTCTCCAGCAATTCTAGCGCTTTGTTCTCTTCTTTAGGCAGAGCATTAATAGGCATTATGACACATGCACAGGGCCTCTCTTTTATTATCTCCTACAGGAAAATAACTTCTTTTTTTTTTTTTTTTTTTTTTTTTTTCTGGTACCGGGAACCGAACTCACGACCTGCGCTTGCCAGGCAGGCACTTTTGCCGCTGAGCTAAATCCCCAGCCCCGGAAAATAACTTCTATGTGTTTTCTGCTGAGGCTAAGACACCAATTCTTCCCATGTTCTGTTAAAAAAAAAAAAAAAGACTATTAGAGATCTAAGACCGAGACTGAGTAGAGAAGCTTTACTGGCAAGTGGGGAACCTCGGTCAGAGAAAGGCACAGGTCTAGGAGACTCTCTGGGGTGTGATTTAAGAGGATGAGGTTATATTTGTTTGTTTTGTTTTGTTTTAAGCCAAAGCACCTAGACTGTCTCTGTCCATAATAGGAAAGTAAAAAGTCTGAGTGAGGTTGGTTGGGTGGCTGTGTCTGGCTTTGATGTTGCCTCACTTATGGCAGATCGGGGTGTTGTGCTGCACATGTCTAAGGCCATACTGGGATTATGGTATTCAGGTGGCTTGCAATTTGCTCCAAGAAGGGATGTGTTATCCTGTTGGGTGTCAGCAGATTCCCCACTTTTACTAGGCTTGGTGGCTGGTCAGACCTCAACAATGCACACAATTACCCTAGGTTTCAAGAAGATTCCATCTCTATTTCCATCAAAAAGGTATCAGCCAAGCCTTTTTTTCTCAAGCTGTGGATGACTCCTCTCTGCAACAGTCCTTCTTCTATGAGGCACAAACACACATTCAACACCTACCATCTGGCAGGAACCCTCCTGCACTTAGAAACCTTGTGGAGACATCATCATTTGTAGAAGACTCAATAAAGTTATTAAATGCCAAGTCATGAGATCAAAATCAAGTGTAGCCTGGCTTGAAAACTGGTTGATAGCCCCTAATGCCCTTTCAAAGGCCTCAGTAGGCCATAGTGACTCTCTCACTGCCAGTGAATGACTAGGCAGCTGGCTATGACATAGAGGGCCAGATATTTATCCTGACTCAGACTATTTCTAAATCTTAGGGTGTCACTCTGCTGAGTAATTTTGGCAGAGTTAAGATAACTGACCAGCTGCATAAAATGCTCTCTGGCTAGGAAGAAAGATGAAAAACTAGAGAGAAAAAAGCAAAAGGTTGAAAATATTGAAATTTTAAGAAACTAACTTGTTGGTTTTGATAGTGGAAAAAACAGTACATAGTTATATGTGGTAGCACATGCCTGTAATCCCAGCACTCAGGAAGCAGAGGCAGGAAGGTAGCCACAAGTTCAAGGTAAACTTCAGCTACATAGTGAGTTCAAGGTTTCTCTGGACTATATAGCGAGACCCTGTCTCAAAACCAAACAAAAAACAAAACAAAACAAAACAAAAGTATCTAAAAACATATGACCTAGAAATTTCTTTTATGCTGGAATTCACTGAAATTCAAATGAGGTAATGTACCTGAAAGTATTTTAAAAGTATAAAGCAGTACACAACTAAGTGGGAATTTTTGTATAAGAAAGCTCTTACCAGAAAAACTTGAAACAGAACTTTTGCCTCTTCTTTAAGAGCTGGAATAGTTTTGAGAGTTGTTTCTTGTTGAAAAAACAAATCATGTTTATTTGTCAATTTGGCAGGATCAGGTAGAGAACAAAATTAGTCTTCAGGGAAATAAATTCTCTGGGATAACAAGGCAACATAACCCTCCCCTGAACTGTGTCTAGAAAGGTTGGATGGTACTTTTTATGGTATTTTAAGAAAAATGTATAGTATATTACAGCTGCAGAATATAAATTAAACATTAACAGCACACCTAGAGATTTTGTAGTAGTAAAAAATTTTTTCCTAGAAGTTGTTTGTATTTTCTTTCTCATAAGTATTCAGTCTGCTTCTGTCTCATTTGTTTCTGCCTTGCAAGGCCCTCTGCGTTCTCTCATTCTTTCTCTCCCACTTGACATCTTTCATAGTATTACCTAGAAGAAGTGACATTTTACTATTTCTTTCTCCTGGAGCAGTTTATTTGATCCTTAAAGTATCTGGTCGAATACTTCCCCTGTGTATCTGAGTACACATTGTGCCTTCTTTTTTACTTCCTTTCTCCTTGGTCCCCTCTTCCTACCCTTTCCACCTTAGAACTTCCAGTTCCAACTACAATTTCAAATATAGAATATTTTGCTGTTCCTCCCACTCAAGAGCTTAAAATGCCTCTAATTACACTGTTTCCCCCGCTCCTTTCTCTCTGCAAGTTAAAAGCAGCATGACAGCAGAGCTTGCTTGACTCTACTTTGATCTGCCATTCCATTTTTTTCTTTCTTCCTTTTTTAGAAATAAGGTATTGCTATGTTATTCAGGCTGTTCTTGAACTCATGGGCTCAAGTGATCCTTTTGTCTCAGCCTCCTAAGTAGCTGGGACTTAGGAATACATCACAACACCCATTTGTCATGTTATTTTAAAAGAGCTTAGGCTTAGAAGTCTCTTGGTTAAATAATGGCCCAGCACCACATCTGTGTTTAAAAGAACTGACTCACAGGCCAAGCAAAAAGGCTTTGTCACAATGGCTTTACTAACCCAACAGGGCCAGGATGCTACTGAGTGCTTGGTAGAAAAATAAATTCCAGTTTTATATGCCTAAAATATTTCCTTCTATTTGTAAGACTGTAAGTTTGGACTTCAATTTGGGCTTGTTCACAAATGGACATTAACATAACTATACAGATTATCCTGTTACCCTTGGCCCAGAGTAGATTCTTCAAATAAAACCAGTTAGTGCTTGTCTTAGTCACTTTGTCTCACTACTGCGACAAAATACCTGACAGCCAATGTTAAAGGAAGAAAGATTTATTCAGCTCACAGTTTGTAGAGATTTCTGTCCCTAATCGGCTGCTTTCAAGGCAGAGTGGCACATGGCGGATAGGCATCACAGAGGAGAAACAGTTTATGGCATGCAGAAGGCAGCAAAGCAAGCAAGTAAGGGACCAGCGAGAAGCCCCCTCATGTCCCTTATATCTTATCCAGACTACCCCACTTAGGGCACTCACACCCTTAATCCTAGTACCCTTGATCCTAGCATTGCACCATGAATCAGTCCCAGTGTCACTCTAGATCCAGCCACCTCTGAAAAGCTCCATCTATGACTGCATGAGGCTTTAGGGGCACATCTAGACACAAGCCATAGCAGTGCTTTAAGCGATGCCCCTGAACAATTCCTTGGTACCCTCAAATTTGACACATAGTTAAGATGTGTTAAAAAAAAAAAAGAAGAAAAAGAAAAATAGCTGTGGCAGGACAGTATTTTGAACCTTAATCACTGTTTTCTCTCCTACCATCTGTTTTTACCTGTTATTCTGATCCCTCCCCGAATTCTCAATATTCAGTGACTAGTTATTTTGTCTTTATCACCTCAAGAAAGGAACAAAAGAAAGCAGAGTTAATAAGTCCTGATTTTTTTTTGGTCCTGGGAATTGAACTCAGCACCTTGTGCTTGCCAGGCAGGCACTTGTGCCACTCGGCTATTCCCAGCCCCTTCCTGATTTTTTTTTTTTTTTTCATGTTGAAATGGACTTTGAAGCCATAAGTAAAAAGCAGTGAAAAGGGGAGATACAAAATTAAGCTTTGACATTTCAAAGTCAGCATCTTGCAGGGACTCAAGGTTTAGCATGTACATACTGTGTCAGAGCCACACTTTTCTCCTTCTCCAGACTAGATAATGCTCCGGAGTCTGTATCCAGAAGAGCTGTGACAGTTTCAGTGAAGACAGTCTGGAAAGCAGACTCCTTGATTAGGAGCATTAGGGACATGGGCATCAAGGCTGAGGTATTAGCAATAGAAGGGGTGAGAATGAGTTCTCACTGCCTATTAGCAGGGAGCAGACACAGAAAAACACCTGGGGAACATCCAGAAAGCTGGGACTGAGATATCTCCTAGACGTTATTCTTAGAAAATGATGAGAAGTGGTAAGGAAGAAAATCTCAGTAACGTCAAGTATCTATCGTCTCATGGCATTCAGGTTATGAATAGGAAAAGACAGTTATGCATTTACTTTTACAGTCTGAAATCTAAATCCACTACTCAGTGACATTAGGACCTTTGGGTTCAGGTCAAGAGTCTCTTTGTCCAGATGTATGTGTCAGTAGCTAATCTCAGCTTTTGTGAGCCTTGGTTACTCATGATTAAAATAGGGACAATAATATTTGGTTGACCATAAGAAGTACAAATTTTGTATAGGTAAAAATGATACAATATTAGAAATTTCATGTTATTCAACTAATGGGAATAAGAAAAGAAAAAGACTAATATACTAGCAGGTATCCCTGATAGTAAGTACATGACTTACAAAGAGATCTATAAAAATATTTATAGGGAAATATGGGTTAGCCATTTCATTGCTAGTGAAAAAAAACTGATACCCACAATTTAAATTTTATTTGACTATGGTTTCAGAAGGCTCAGTCCATAGTTTGCTGGCTCCAAAGCAGAAACATCATGATGAAAGGGTTGGGGCCAGAATGTTGTTTACCTAATGACAGCCTAGAAGCAGAACAAAAGAACAGCTCTAAAGGACGGGCCAAACGTAATGCCCAGCATCTCATCTACATGACCCACCCAGACACATGAAGAAGTGCCCTTCACTATTTCCCTGGTCAACTCCCAAGCCAATGCAAATTAAAAATCCAGCATAATTGTCAAGTTCAAACTTGACACCCAAACATATTTGCTTAAGTCATACTTAATCTCCAAATAAACGTAAGGTCCTAAATCTACCTAACATGAGGTAACTATCAAACATACAATTGAAAAAGCATTAATGCCTTCCCCAAATGCTCAACGGTTACAGCATTGTTCCAAAGTACAAGTCTGATGTCTCCTCTGAAATTCAAGGAAAACTATTATCTATAAACCCCTGAGAAATTTAAAAAGAAAAGTATTTAATCCCCAGATACAATGGCATAGGGTAAAGAGTCCTTTTACAAAAAAGGAGGAAGACAGGGATAGAAAAGAACAGGATCAAAGAAAGATAGAAACCCAGCAGGGCAAACATTTGGTCCCATAGCTACATATGCAGCATTCTAGGCCATAGTTATGAGTTGTGAGTTCCAGAGTGCTTAGCCAGGACAGTCCCACCCCTAGGGCCTTATCAGTTTTCAGCCCACAGCCTCTCTCTTGGGCTGGCTCCTCTCACTGCTTGCAACTTTCCTTGACAGTTGTATCTTGTTCTTGACACCTCCAGCTTCCCTTTGACTTCATTCCCATAGATTTACCCACCTGCCTCTTAGAGTACATTGCTTGGTATCCCAGACCTTCAGTTAAACTTTGGGTGGAAGCCACCACAATACAACTCTTAGATCCTACATGTCAGTAAAATCAGAATCAAGTGAATGCCATGAACATATGCCACCAACTCAAGCAGTAGCTGGGCCCCCTTTGACCATGGCTGCAGTGGCCTTTGAGTGCCTGGATGGCTGAGCATGATGAAATGAACCTAGGAGAACCAATTTCCTAGATGACTCTTCTTTTGAAGGGTACCTAGGGGCTCTCTTCTCAAATGAAAAGCTTAAATTTTTGCACCCTTAAACCTATGATGAATTGCTGATTCCTGAGATGCTTTCAAGGAATCTTTTTTCTTCTTGTCCTTGTTCAAAGTACTTGCTGTTTTTCAATTCCACTAATCTCTCAGTAATTACAACTCCTTTGGCTCAACTTCCACATAGTTTTTTTTGGATCAACATTTAAGCTTTTCAAATACCTCTGTTCTGCACTTTGCTCCTGATTCTTTTTGTTTATCTGTTTGTTTTGTTTTGATTTTTTTTTTTTTTTTGTCTTTTTGGGACAGGGTCTTACTGTGCAGTTCAGGCTGGCCTTGAGATCACTTTGTAGCCCAGGCTGGTCTTGAACTCACCTTGATCCTCCTGCCTCAGCCTCCTGGGTGCTGTCCTGATTCTTATTGTACATCTGGTTAGAAGTAGTTAGTGCACCCATGACACAGCTTTAATGTTGGACTGCCCTAAAATTTCATCTGTTAGATCAATTAGCCCACCACACTTAAATCCAGCCTCCCTTAAAGTCTCAGGACATGGGAAAAATGTAGAAAACAAATTTTGCCATAGTGTAACATGACAGCTTCTAGTCCAATTTCCAAGGAGAATCCTCATTACCAATTCAAACCCTACAAACCCGGCTTTTATTGTCTAAATTCCTATCAGTATTCTGGTCTTTTGAGCTCTGACTAGAGTCAACCATGAGGCTCTGCTTACAGCATCCTAGATCTTCCCTCTAGCTTATATCTCCAAATCTTTCCCAAATTCCTCCTTCAAACTAGTTTCAAAGGTTTCTGAACCATGTGGTCATGTATAGTCATAACAATGACTCTACTTCTGTGGTACCAATTTCCATAGTCAGCTTTTTGTCCCTGGGACCAAACACCTTATTGGAGGAAAGGTCTAATTTGACTCACAGTTTCAGAGAATTGTTAGTCCATGGTCACTGGCTCCAAAGAAAGAGGACATCATGGTAGCAAAGCTACTTAGTTCATGGTAACAAGGAAGCAGAACAGAGAAACATTCCTCTGCCACAGAGGAACAGGCCAAGAACCAGGAATAACGCCCAGAGTCATGTTCCCATTATCTACCCAGACACACCTAAAATGGAGCTTTACTTAATTCCCCACCATGTCAGTCGAGCTGACAATTCAGATTAACTGTCAGAAGATGACATAAATAGATACACCAATATGGAAACCTTGTTGGTTAGTGGTCACAGTATAATCTGAGTTAAAAATATCTGCCTGGTAGCCTACAAAGCATGAAATGCCTATTAGGAGTGCTCTTTCTTTTTCTTCTATTTATTCTTCTCCTTCCTGTTCCCTCTCCTCTCATTCTTCCATGTCTTCTTTCTCCTTCTTGTTTTTCAAGTTTAGTTTTGAAAAATAGTTAATAAATTCTCATGATTCAAAAGCCAAAAGGTATAAAAAGAAATTTAGTTTAAAAAAGTCCCATCATAACACTGTCATTTGTCTCCCTAGAATATTATAATTTCCTGTTGTTGAAGCATATTTAAATTATGAGTGTAATTCTGTGAGTTCTAAAACTAACTTTTAAGAATCTGTATTCATGTATTATATGTATATATAATCTATATATCAGCAGTACAAGACTACCAGCTTATGAATGATAAGTTGAGACATACAGAAATCCAGTCCCTTTGTTTAAGGTCATGCACGGAGTCAGTAGCAGGGCTTGGATACAAATTATGCTTATCTAACATTCTTTGAGGTCTCACATTACAAATATGAGCATTAAATGTAAATAACCTATTTTATTAGGTAAATAAAGCTCTTCTCTTTGTTTTTTGGGCTTATAGGCAATAAAAGTCAGTTTGAAGTATAGTCAATCCTCATTATTCATGGTTCCATGTTTGTGAATTTTCCTACTCATTAAAATTTATTTGTAATCTCAAAATCAATAGCTGCAACACTTTTGTAATCACCTACAGACGTGTAGAATGGCAAAATATTTGAATTGCTGATGCATACATATTCCCAGCTAACTTCAAAACAGGCTGTACTCTGCCTTCACATTTCAGCTATCATACTGTATAGAAGCATCCTTTTTTATACTTACACAATGCCATGTTTTCTGCATTTTTATTCTTTTTGGTGGTGAATCTGCTGTTTAAAATGGTCCCCAAGCATAGTGCTAAGTGCCATCTAAGGATGCTAAGCACCAGCAGACTGCAACGCGGTTTATAGAGAAATGTGTGTTAGATAAGCTACACTCAGGTATGAGTTATAGTGCTGTCAGTATTAAGTTCAATGTTAACAAATTAACAATGCATATTACATAAAATGTCTTTAAACAGAAACCCACATAAAACACAGTTGTGTGTGTGGTTGACAAAAATGTCAACAGAGGCATTCAGGAACCTAACTCTGTATTTCTCCAGCAGCACATGGTTCAAGATGTGGTAATCCAATGTTCACAGGGACGTTATAGAACATAACTACCATGAATAAAAATTGATTCCATTTTAGATCATATCACATAAAGTCATCTTTCCCACCATGTTTTTTAATGTTTAGATCCATCTGATTAAATTTTTCTGAAATATGTAAGTTACATTATCAGATCCCACATTCTTGAGATAAGAAACTGAATGCAGTGTAGCAAACCAGATAATGAGGATCAAGGCCCAACTGACCTTCTCCATGAGCACAAAGGAGAAAAACAGCAAGCTGTGTTCCTTTGGCAACATGCAGGCAAGCTTGCATGTTGCAAATTCCAGGGAACAGTCAACACAAATGAGATCTGGTTGTTTACCTAGTCATATATTATAGGTAACAAAGCAGATGAATCTTCTGGTACCCTAATTGTTTGCTCCTCTGTCTATGTAAATAAAAGTGAGGTGAGCCAAATGCTCAGGCTTTTTGTCCACTAGAGGCAGAAGTCCCCTGATCCCCTCTCTCTCAAATTTATCTCTATGTCTTGTCCTTAATCTCTGTTCTCCTCTTCCGGTTAGACATTCCTAGTAGGCTGGTTTCCTACAATGCAATGTTTTACTAAGTGCATTTTTGGAGGGGATTACCCTATAAGGAAGTTATTCTTGGTTTGAGTGGTTTAAATGTTTTGTTAATGTCATAGACTTCGAGCCACTTATGAAATAAGTTTGATGATCTATCAGTAGGGACCATGTCTGCATTTCCTTCAGGAATGTTTGTTTCTTTTTTTAGTGTCAAATAATAAATTTACAGTAATCTTCACTAGAGTCTTATGAGTGTGCCATATGTGACGGTGTCTATCATCTAACTACATGTGAGGCTGAGGCAAGAGGATCACTTGAGCTCAAGGATTCAAGACCAGCATGGACATTATTAATAAGCCCCCATTAAAAAAAAATAAAACAGGGGAGAGTAAGGAAGGGTAATAAGAATGATGAATATGATCAAATATGTTATATGCATGTATACATGAATAAAATACAAGGAGGGGGTTGTGGATATAGCTCTGTGGTACAGCATGTGCTTAGCACAGGTGAGATTCTGAGTTCAATCTGTAGCATTAAAAAAAAGACAGGGAGATTACAAGTGACAGGTATCATCAGCCTGGAACTCTACTTTATACTTTATTTTGCAATTAATAGACAATACAGTTTCATGTTCATTTTTATGAAAATCAGAGGCTGCTTGCTATGTATTTACTTATAGCACCCAAGTTTGCTGCCATTTATTTTTATAATAAGGAATGAGTATAACTCCTTACGGTTTGTAAAATTCAAGTTTTTTTTTTTTTTTAAGGAGGGGCGACATATTAAAATTTATCACTTACTTAGTATTGTTTTATATATTTTTAGACCACTGCTCAGAAAATAAAAAATAACTAAGACAGCTTTTATACAGCAGTGTGAATGAGATGACCAGATATTTTCTTGACCAAAGATTGTGTTGAAGAACAACAGTGGAGCAAAATGGCGAGGTGAGGATGAAGAGTTCAGAAATAGGTAGTGATTTAATTTGTACAAATGTTCATGAATGGTTATGAGTTGAAATGTATCTTCTCCCTTAAAAAAAAGATATGTTAAACTCTAACTCCTAGTACCTCAGAATGTGCCATTATTTGGAGATAAGATACTTACAGAGGTGATCAAGTTAAAATGAGCTCATTAGGGTAGACCCTAATTTAATTTGACTAATATCTTTAAAAAGGGGACTCTCTTTTATTTGTTTGTTTACAGTGGGGTTGTGCTATGTTGCTCATGTTGGTCTCAAACTCGTAGGCTCAAATAATCCTCCTGTCTCAGCCTCCTGAATATCTGGGACTATTGGTGTTATACAGTGCAGGATTATGCCATGCGGGGCTGGAGATTTAGTTCAGCGGCAAAGCTTCTGCCTGGCAAGTGCAAGGTCATGGGTTCGATTCCTGGTACCAGAAGAAAAACAAACAAACAAAAAAGGATTATGCCATGCTTGGCTTTACAAAGAGGGAATCTGGACAAAGATATGGACATACACACATACATACAGAATGCCTGGTGAGGGTGAAGGCAGAGATGAGGGTGAAGCAGCAGCAGTCTTGGGACATCAAATATTGCTAATAAAGCTCCATCAGTGGAGAGAGGAGCAAGAAACAGGCTCCCCTTCACAGTCCTCAGAAGAAACAAACCTCACTTAAACTTTGACTTCAGGCTTTTAGGCTCCCAAACTGTGAAATAATTGCAAATGGTTTAAGCCATCCAGTTTATGGTACTTTATTACAGTAGCTGAAGCAAATGAACACATGGTCCATGGTTAAAGAGTAAAATTAAGAGAATAAAGCTAATCACTCCTTGTGGTTTCTAGTTCTGTTTCATTTCAGTAAAACCAGAACAGGATTTGCTGAGATGAGATAAACTAAATCCTGCCTAAGGTTATGAAACTACACCCTCAATTTTTCACATAGCATAAACATCTCATTTTTTGAAATCTATCTCAAAGGATGGGTCACTCCTAGACCACTTAGGCCACTAACAATTGTCCTGGGATCTTACATGTAATAACTTACTACATGATTATTACATGGTTTTGTCATGAAAAGGTCAAGTTAGTGCAACAAAAGGGTATGTGTTTCTCAGGGGAGGGAAGCCGGTATCTTCAGAGGACTAGCAGTGTCGAATGCATTTTCTTACCTACTCTGGGGATGATTACATCTTTCTTTCCTTTGTGTAGGCAAATCCAGTTGGGACTATTTTGGGAAATTAGTGTGGGCATCATTTTTCATACATTCTGCTCAGTTCCCCATCGTGTCCCTATTGATGCGAGATTGTTAAAGAATGAAAACAAGAACTAAATGGAACAGGCTCCCCTTCACAGTCCTCAGAAAAAAACCTCACTTAAACCTTGGTTTCAGGCTTTTGGGCTCCCAAACTGTGAAACAATTGCAAATGGTTTAAGCCATCCAGTTTATGGTACTTTATTACAGTAACTGAAGCAAATGAACACATGGTCCATGGTTAAAGAGTAAAATTAAAAGAATAAAGCTAACCACTCCTTGTGGCTTACTATGCACCCTTGTAGTCTTTAGTCTTGTTCCTGGTGGGTCCAGTTAGGGCTCTGGTGCATAAAGGAATGGGAAGAAAAGGAAAAGGAAAGGAAAACTGACTGACCATCAGGGAGGGAGCAGTTCATTTTGGCAGAACTAACTGCTGGATTGTGATGTTTTCTGTTTGAAGGAAGGCAGAAGAGGCAAGGAGACCTTATATCCCACATGGTGTGGCTTATTATGACAAAGCCACAAGGTATGGCTTTAAAGAAACTAAATGATACTGTCTCTTTGAATTATTTTCAATAACATTTTTGTCAGGTATTTTATACCTCCAATGAACATTTTGGGGTATGAGACTTGCAAAACCTAAGCAAAGTCTTCTGTGATTAGGACAATTATTTTGCTCTTTACCTAACAACTTGACATGCATTGTCCCTTCTATATGTGAGATGGACTCCTAGGAAATATCAGAAGTTTCATCTGGGGCTCAGTTGGAGGCATTTAATACAAGGAACAAGTTTAAAAAGATATGTAAAGGTCTGGAAAAGCAAAGGAAGGAGGGTACCTTCCTAGAAAGAAATCTACCATATAGATAGGCTGAAGGCAACAACAGTGGAACTGGGGAGGACAACATGGCTCAATAGAGGAGAAGCCTCATTCAGAGCTACACAGAGAAATGCAACTAAAACACAGGTAATTGGAAGAAATGGGAGGGATCTATACTCTGAAACTAAAATCAATCCGGCATAACAGACTAATAGATCAAACAAAACATAGATAAAGGATTTAATAAAATGGCTAGGCAGCCCAAATAGCTGCCAGTGGGTTGCTGGAATGGGATGACTGCCTGCCATACTTAGAATCTTAAAAGAAGAAAAGAAAAAAAAGGATATACTAAAATGATGTGGCTAAATCAAGCCATACATTATATATGTGGGATATAAGGTCCCCTGCCTCATCTGCCTGCCTCCAAATAGAAGATGGTACAGTCCAGCAGTAAATTCTGCCAACATAAAGCTGCTCCCTCCCTGATGATCTGCCAGTTTTCCTATTTTCTTTCCCTTTTTTCTTTTTTTTTCCTTTTCTTTTTCCTTTCCACTCTTTTCCTTCTGTGCATCAGAGCACTAATTGGAACCCCAGGAACAAGATTAAAGACTAACAGGGTGCTTGCATAGTAAATGGAAGAGTGAACCCTTCCCCTGTGACCTGTTGTTAGAGTGGGGAGGGTAATTAAACAGCCTTGCACAACTGGACATCTCACTCTTAATTAATTGGAAAAGTAAGATTTTGGGACAGACACAAACCAAGAACCTCCTACACACAGAAGACATCCCTGAATCTTACCTAGAGAGGCCTTGATACTAGTGATAAAGCTACCTACTACAAAACTTATAAGGATCAACACAGAAAACAAAATATAAACTTTTAAAATAGAAGATGACAAGACACAGAAGCAAAAAGCAACCTCAGTCTTCCAGGCCACCTAGAACAAGTCCAGGAAGCAATGAGATAGAGGAAAGTGCAAGAACACACTTGAAAGTTCTGAAATGATAGCAACTGAAGTAAAGAAACAAATCCATGAGACTATAGAGGAAATCAGATCAGAAATAATCTCTCAGGTTAAAAAAAAAGAAATGTCAACATTCATAAAGAGATTGCTCAGCAAATCTAGAGTAGAGATACATAAAAATTAGATGATGATGGGAACAGGATGGAAACTGTGAATGATCAATATAGGAAAGAAATAGAATGCATGAAATGGATTTAAATAGATATCCAGGAAATTAAAATTCTATTGAAAGCTGCCAAATCCACTTGAACAAAACTGAAGACAGACTTTCAGACCTTGAAGACAGGATTGTGGCTAGCAATCATGAAAGGAAAGATCTCGAAAAAAAAAAAAAAAAAACGGATCAGGAAATAATTCAACAGATGCAAGATGATACAAAGAAAAATAATATAACAATAATTCGTGTCAATGAAAAAGCAGGAGTCAATACAAATGACATAAAAAACCTATTTGCATAAGTAATAGCAGAAAATTTCTCAAGCATGGGAAAAGAATCTGACCTACAGTTAAGTGAGGCATATGGAACTCCAGTTAAGGGGGCTGGAGATATAGCTCAATGACACACTGCCTGCCTGGCAAGCATGAAGTTATGAGCTCAATTCTCTGCACCAAAAAAAAAAAAAAAAAAAAAAAAAAAAAAAGAAAAGAAATCACTAGAACTCTAATTATCCAAAATCAAAATAAATCTGCATCCAGACAGAATAATCAAAAGCCCAGAAATTCAGCACAAGAACAGAATATTAAAAGCTGCTAGAGCAAAGAAACTGATCACCTATAAAGGAAAGCCCATCAGAATCATGGCAGATTTCTCAACACAAACTCTCAAGTAAAGAAGACCTTGGAGTAAAGTATTTCAAGTTCTGAAACAAAACTACTTCCACACCAGATTGATGTACTCTGAAAAACTATATTTCAAAATTAATAGAAAAATAAAATACTTCCATGTCAAAGAACAATTTAAGAAATACAAGACCACTAAA
>NW_004955459.1:15299310-15300763 GCF_000276665.1 Chinchilla lanigera | reverse complement strand
GGGGGACCTCAATAACTCACTGTCACAAATAGAGAGATCAACCATACAAAAAAATCAGCAAAGAAATATCAGAATTAAACCAAACCTGTAAACAAATGGACTTAGTAGCCATTTTCAGAGTGTTCTCCCAACAACATCAGAATACCCATTCTTCTCAGTTGAATATGAAATGTTCTGTAAAATAGACCATATACTAGCCCATAGAATATTCTTAAGTAAATACAAAAGAACTGAAATTATCCCATGTATATTATCTGGCCATAGCACAATAAATTGGAAATTAATTGCAAAAGAAATCACAAAAACTCCATAAACACATGGAAATTAAATAACCCACTCCTAACCAACCAATAGGTCTCAGATAAAATTAAAGAAGAAATTAAACAAAATCTACAATTAAACAAATATGCAGATACAACATACTTGAACCTGCGGGACACAATGAAAACTCTCACATCAGGAAAGTAGAATGAGCACAAATAAACAAATAAACAACCTAATGTTGCACCTCAAACTTTTAGAAAAAGAACAAATCAAACCCAAAGCTTGAGGAAATTATAAGGATCAGAGAAGAAGTTAATGCAATTAAGACTAAGAAAATAATAGCAAGAATTAACAAATCAAAGACTTGGTTCTTTAAAAGAATAAATAAAATTGATAAACCCTTAGCCAAACTTACCAAAAAAGGAAAGATTCAGATTTATGCCATGAGGAAGGAAAAGGGTGAAATCACTACAGATCCTGTGAAACTCAGAAGATCATCAATAACAACTTTGAAAATCTTTAAATATATATATATACACACACACATACACACACAAGATAGATAATTGTATTGCCAATTTCTGTTAGTTTATTGAAAGGAATGGTTAATGTTTAATTTTTTGCTCGATCTTGCATACCCACATCTGGTGATCTGAGCAACTACTTTGAAGATAACAACATGTGAAACAACAACCATTGTTAATTTCCTATCATCTTGTTTTGAAATTCTGTATTGTATTTATTTTTTCTGTGTTGTTTTGTTCTGTTTTTGTCTTTGCATTTGTTATTATGTTTTTGTTCTTTTCTCTTTAACATAAAAAAAGAAAATCTTTACTCTCATAAGCTGAAACACACAGAAGAAATGGACAGATTCCTAGGTATGTATAAATTCCCCAAGCTGAATTAAGAAGATATAAAAATTCTGAATAACCCAATATCAGTCAATGAAATTAAAAATGTAATTAAAAACTTACCAACAAAAAAGAGCATGGAATCTTGATGGATTCGCTGCCTAATTCTACAAGGAATTCAGAGAGGATTTAATATCAATAACTCCTCAAACTCTTTAATGAAAGTGAAAGGGAAGCAATGCTCCCTAACTCATTCTTGGAGGCAAGTATTACCTTGATACCCAAACCAGAGAAAGACCCAACCAAAAAAGAGAACTAGAGGCCAATCTCTCTAATGA
>NW_004955459.1:15283535-15298845 GCF_000276665.1 Chinchilla lanigera | reverse complement strand
CAATTAGGCAAGAGAAATAAAAGGGATAAAGACAAGTAGGGAAGAAGTAAAATTATCATTATTCATAGATGACAGTATACTCTACATAGAAGACCCCAAAAGCTCCACCAAAAGAGTTCTATATCTAGTAAGCAAATTCAATAGCATAGCTGGATACCAAGTCTTAGACTTAGACACTTAGAAACACTCAGAAATCAATAGCATTCCTGTATGCAAACCAGAAACTCATTGAGAGAAAAATTAGGGAAGCCACACTCTTCACAGTAGCATCCAAAAAATTAGATTCTTAGGAATCAACCTACCAAAAGATATAAATGGTCTATATATTAAAAATTATAGTACTCTAAAAAAGGAGATTGAAGAGGACATCAGAAAGTGGAAAGATATCTCTTGTTCAAGGATAGGTAGAACCAACATAGTGAAAATGGCCATTCTCCCGAAACTATTACACAGATTTAATGCAATCCCAATCAAAATACCATTAGCATACCTCACAGAGCTAGAGAAAATAATCCTAAAATTCATTTGGAATCAGATGAAACCTAAAATAGCAAAGGCAACCCTGGGCAACAAAGGCAAGGCAGGAAGCATCACAATCTCTGACTTCAAATTATACTACAAAGCTACTGTGATAAAATCAGTATGGCACTTCAAAAAATCAGGTCTGAGGACCCATGGAACAGATTAGAGGATGCAGAGACAACTACAAACACATTCAACCATCTTATATATGACAAAGGGGCTAAACATGTTCCCTGGAAGAAAAATAGCCTCTTCATTAAATGGTGCTGGAAATACTGGCTCTTCACATGCTGAAAACTAAAATCAGAGCCATGTCTATCACCATGCACTAAACTAAAGTCAGAATGGATCAAAGATCTAAATATTAACACAGAAACACTAAATCTACTGGAAGAGAAAGTAGGTAAAATTCTTGAAGACATAGGTGTAGGCAAAGAGTTCATGAACAAAACCCACACTGCATGGGATATATTTCAAAGAATCAACAACAGGGAAATCATTTTATTGAAAAGGTTTTGCACAGCAAAAGAAATTACCAACAAAGTAAAAATACAATCCACAGAGTGGGAAAATATTTTAGCCAATTGTTCCTCAGACAAAAGACTAATATCTAGAACATATAAAGTATTGAAAAACCTCAGAGCCTCCAAATTCAAAGACCCAATCCAAAAATGGGCATCTGAGATGAATAGGTACTTTTCATATGAAGAAATACAAATCACAAATAAATATATTAGAAAAATGCTCAACATTACTGGTCATTTGAGAGATGCAAGTTAAAAGAACACTGATATTCCATCTCACACCAGAAAGCATGGCTATCATAAAGGAATCAACCAATAACAAATGCTGGGAGGTCTGTGGGGAAAAAGGAACCCTTCTCCACTCTTGGTAGAAGTGTAGGTGGTACAACCACTATGGAAATCAGTATGGTGATTTCTCTAAAAACTAGAATTAGAGTTCCCATTTGACCCAGGTATTACCCTTCTGGGTATCTTCCCAAAAGAATTAAAAGCATCATAACATAGAGATTTATGTGCACCCATGTTTATAGCAGCATAATATGCAATAGCTAAATCTTGGAAACAACCCAAATGCCCGTCAACCAAGAAATGGATAAAAAAGATGTGGTACAGTGGAGTACTACTTAGCCATAAAGAAGGATAAACTTGAGACTTTTATAGGTAAATGGATGCAACTTGAGACCATACTCATCAGTGAAAAAAGTCATACTCACATGTATAAAAATCATATTGTCTCCCTGGTATGAGAAATTAAAACAATAAATAAGTTCTAAAATGTACAACAGGGGCTGGGGATTTAGCTCAGCGGCACAGTGCCTGCTTGGCAAGTGCAAGGTCGTGAGTTTGATTCCAGGTACCAGAAAACAAACAAACAAACAAAAAAGTTAAAATGTACAACAGATATTGTGAAATGGGAAGATATTGTTCAAAAGGAAAAAGGAACTAGGATGGATAAAAGGGAAAGGACCATAGGAAAAGGGAAAAAATTCAAGTCAGTAATACCATTAGTGTCTCTTAGGTCATTCAAAAGGAAGGGTTGTGCTTATAGTGATGGGAGAAATTTTTATGCCCATATCTTGTATCCTGAGCAACTGGTTTAAGATAACAACATGTAATGCAATAACTATTGTTATTCTCCTATTATTTTGTTATGAAATTTTATTTTACCTTTTTTCCATGAAATTGAAAACAAAGAAACAACACCAACAATGAAACAGAGGAACTCGGTTAGCAGCCCTGTAACTGCAGTAGCAGAGGAAAATAGTCATGTGGAAAAGCTGCTTGAGTCAAAGCAGGAAGGTAGTTTGAGAAAATATACTGATTTCTTCTCTTATTCTTTATTTTACTTTATTTTATTTTTTGAGAAGGGGTCCTGGCCTTGAACTTGCTTGTGTAGCCCAGGCTGGCCTTGAAATCACAGCAATTCTCCTACCTCAGCAACCAGAGTACTGGGATTACAGGCATGCACCACCGTATCCAGTTCTCCTCTTATTTTTCCAGTGCTCCTACTTTAACTTTTTCTCTTTCCTAATTCCCTTTGGGCATGGACAAATGAGCCTAGGAAATAGAGTTGCCAGGCATCAACTACCTACTGCTTAGACCAGTATAAGAAGGGCAAAGCATGAATGGATGTGGGGGCAAACAAGTGACCAGCCCATCAAGCTAGTGCAGGACACTATATGGGGCTTGGGTCAAACCAAGTCAAAGAAGCCAAAACTAGGGATTGGACAAGTTCTGTGAACAAAAACAGAACTGGGGTCAATATACATGACTAACATATAGACATCATAAATTACAAATAGCGAAGTATAAAACAATCTCCTGGAGATTAGAGGAAATAGAAGTTATATATTTTCAGGGTAATTAGACCATATATATAAGAAGACAAAACAGCACACACACACACACACACACACACACACACACACACACACACATACATAACAATGTCATTAGGGTTAGACATTAATTCAGTACCCATATGTAGAAACTCATTCCAGATAACTAACTCAAAAATGTAGATGTAAGAATCTAACAGAGATCAAAAAAGGGTTGTTGTGTTTTTCTTAGTTTTTACCAACAGCTTTGCTGTTTTACTTTTGGTGATCCAAAGTTAACCTCCATCCCTGCTTGGATATTGCGTTTTGAAATGGCTGATATTAGCTTGCTTACTTATCAATATTCTTTCTCATGAGAAGAAATTATAAAGGAAAGTTATAGTTATTTGAATTTTCTGTCGATTTGAAATCTCCCTAAATAGGGCATTCTTGTCTGGTAGTCTGCTTATCTTCAAGGAAGGCAAAGATAATGAAGAAGAAACACAAAAAGCAATCATCTGATCTATGAACAGCATGGAGACTGATGAACTTTAAAATCTGTCTTTGTTTCCCCTTATGTTATTAAGTTATTAACAGTTGTGACAACTTTGGGGCTTGAGTAACTTTTATTTATTACACGGAACACCATACGGAAAAAAAGATAACTAGATACTCTAGAAGTGATTTTAATATTCTATTTTAAACTAATGTTTCTGAATCCATATAAACTTATTTGGATAACTGAATTGAAAGTTATTCTCCACGTTTAATTAACTCCATTGAAAGTGTAAACAATAATTTGTATATTAATCAAGCACTTTTTGATGAAATCTGAATTAAAATGTGTAGGAGATGCCTACCTCACTAATTGTACAGGCATCTTGCAACAATTAGGTTGGAAGAAAGGAATGCAATTTGCTTACTCTTTTATTCATCACAAAAAAATATGTGTTAGAAAGCAGTAGTGGGATTGCATAGAATTGCAGAAATACAAATTTTTATAATTATCACAAAAATGAGGCCAAAGGACTATTCAGATACAATGAGGCCAATGTAACTGTAATTATCTAGGTAATTAGTATAATTCACTTACCTAGAAATTGTTAGTGTGCATCAAATACGCACAAGCAGTCAAGTAGGCTTGAAAACATGTAGATGAACTAGTTTCTGGCTTCAAGGCATTGAAAAACCAGAAAGAAAACCTAGCTATAGGGCTCTGAGACATAATGAACTGGCAGGAGGCCACAAGCAGATGAAGAGAAAGTGTCCCCAGGCAAGGTGTGGCCAGCAAGTTTTTAAAATCTAGATTCCCAGGTCTGAGTTTTGGATCTTGGTTAGGCCAGGCCCCCTTTTCGCCTGTGGTTAAGTATGGGCTTGAATTCCCACCTGGAGCTAGCCCAGCACTGTTGTACACACAGCAGCATTTCCTGCTTCCTGCTCTCTCCCAGGTCTCAAGGGTACTCTTTACAAACTTGGTTCCACCCTGCTTTACTTCCCACATCAAATGGATCACCTACTCCTGTAAACTGCATTGCTCAGAAACCTCTCTGATTGCTTGCCTCTCCACTCCTCCTGCCTCTGCTACTGTGCAGGTGCTTGACATTTCTGATGTTTTATCATGAAGGGCTCTGACTTCTCTTCTCGTCTCCTGTTCTGACCTGCTCTAGTGCAACTTTACACTGGCAAAGGGGCTTTCTTTCCAAAACATGTTATACCCTTTCCCAGTACCCCTTTGCTTACCCACAGTGGTTCCCAAACTTGAACGTGCTCCAGAATTAATAGGGAAATTTCCTTAAACATAGATTCCTCTTGAACCCAAATTTTAGTAATATTTAACGTGTACTTTTAACAAGTTCTCAGGGGCTGGGGAAATAGTTCAGTGGCACAGTGCCTGCCTGGCAAGCACAAGGTCCTGAGTTGGATTCCTGGTACCAAAAGAAAGTTCTTCCTTTTACATACACCCCTCTTTCCAAGTTAGAACGCCTTTCTTATGGCTTCTGGAAGCCTTCCTTCATCTCTCAGCTGAGCCCTGAGCCCTGCTTCTAAACCTTTGTTCCCTTTTCACTAAGTGTTCATTTGTCTGTTTCCCTTACTGCACTTTGACTTTCTTAAAGGGGTGGCGCTTCAAATTACTCATCTCTTTAATCTTATTATCTACCCTTGTTCCTGATTCATAATTGGTACATACATAAATAAATGAATGAGTAAATGGATAAATGAATAATCCGAGTGTGAGTTACACTATGAAAAATTGGCTGTGTTTGAGGCCATTTCTCTTTATGAACTGAATAATTATACATCTTCTAATAAAATTCTATTAAGCCTAGCTAGCACAAGCTCATTGGTGTTGGGGATGACATGAAATCAAAATACACAAATACTGCTGCAAAAATATAATTACTGCTTTTCATAGTGTAGGAGTAATGAACTCATTAAACATTTAGATTAATGCAATGTTGGCAGATGTCCATTATTATTTTTCATTTGTTTTTGTGCTCTTTATGGACCAAAAATATAAAAACATATACAGTATGTCATTTTCCCTTAAAGTCAAACATTTCTTAGTGCATTTTTTTCACTTTGTTTTCTGTTTTCACAGTGTCATCTTCCTTGGTGTTGGTAATTTTTTTTCTAATAAAATATGAGCTCTCAATCTTTAATCGAATTGTATTAATTTACCATATGAAGTAAATATGAGTGGCATTATTAATCGTGTCCCTTTATTTTGCTTGCCTTATATTCATTATTCCTCTTTGGGTCATAAACACTTATTTTTCCTCCTGAGATCACCCTTTTTTTGGTTCTTTTTGGTGTGCCTGGTGGTAGGGATGGGCATATAAACCAATCTTGGCCAACTGGAGTTATTGTTTTCTTTGGGGGGAGGACATCTGATACAAGTCAGCTGATACGATTAGTCCTTGGATCTTGGTTGAGAACACTGAGAACTGTGTCCTCACATCCTAGGTATATAGACTGATAGAGCCTAGGTTATTATTGCTGCCACTGCTTGCGTAAAGCTGGTGGAAATGAAGTCAACACAAGGCCAAGCAAAGTTGAGAGAGAGAGGTTGAGAGTGAGAGAAAAAGAGAAAGAATTTGATATTTTTAAGCCTTTATATCCTGTTATGCATAGATTCAATATATTCCATAGCATTTACACTTAGATCAAAAGAAAAAAAATTCAGTTTCATTCTTTACCTGGCTTAAGTTTGGTTTCTCTCATTTACTATCAAAATTAGCTTGACCACTAGATTATTCCAGGTTTTGTAGCATCATTGATTTTGTTATTTTCTAGAAGCACCATATAGATTTCCAATATAACTTTTATCTTCTATCAGGTCTACAGTGCTCTGCTCTACCAGCTGAGCTATTGAAGGGTGCATAAATTTTATCTTCTATAGAGTTCTAGAAGTATATTTAAATAATAATAAACATTTATAGTATGATCTTGTCATTTTTTTGTAATTTAGTTTCCTTATTTGCTAAAGAGCTACAATGTCCTTCCTGCAAAATTATTATTCTTCAACTATTCTAAAGTATTTGATAGACTGCCAGAGCAATTGACTATTTAAAGATAATTATTCCTGGGGCACATGTGCTGTCCTAGCACAGGCTGTACATTAGGGGTGGGGTGGGGAGAAGAGAAGAGGAGACAATTTGACAGACTTCATTTTGAATAAACCCAAAACAGCCAAATAATTTTATAATATTATCATTATTAGCTTCATCTGTAATTGGAAGACTTATTCCAGAAATGTTACAACAGTCATAAGTTGTCAAATTTACCAAAAGATGAAAAGAGATGTATCAGGAAAAAGAAATGTACTCACAATCCAGGTTCTACTCATCAGATTCTGCATCAACCAACTGTAGTTTTAGACTGAGCTGAAGAAGGCTGAACATTTTGCAAATGTCTGCTTTGGAGAGAGCGGCAACATTTAAGACAAAAGTAAGGGGAAAAAAGCAATGATACTTAAAAATCGGAGTTGCTGTAAAACTAGGGCTAGTTTTAGTAAGAACAACAGGGTGTGTCACATTAAATGAAATGTATTCACTGGGGCACACTGTAATCTCAAAGAACTAAGTGTGCACTTCTTTTTACCTTTTATTAAAAAAAAAACAAACAACCAATGTTCCATTTCCTGGAACATTTTTCTCTCCAGACTACCAACGTCACCGTGTTTATGCATGTCTTTCTTTTCTTTTTCTTTTTTTGGTCTTTTTGAGACAGGGTCCAGCTATGTGGTTCAGGCTGGCCTTGGGCTCACTTTGTAGCCCAGGCTGGTCTTGAACTCGCAACAATCCTCCTGCCTCAGCCTCTCAAGTGCTGAGATTATGGTGGTGTGCCACCAGGCCTGGCTAGGCATACCTTTCCATATACCTTCTAATAAAGAAAGTCACTGCAACTTAATTTTTTGTTTTTCCCTGCCAATTTGTATTTGTTAATTTTAGACACTGATACTTATACTAGTGGCCTACTCATAAAACAAATTGAACTTGCTCAGATGTATTATACTAAAAGTATCCTGTGTTTATATGCCAACATTTGCACTGGAGTTTTAGTCTGTATAACTTCTCACTAATTTTCCTACCACCACATAAATTCTTAACTTACAAAATGAACATATATTTAATTTAATCAGAAAATACAGAGTTATAATGAAAAGTTAGTAATTTCTCCCTCTATGTGCTTCACTTTGAGTTTCTGCTGTTTGGTGTACCATCTTCCATATGTACGTTCATCTCCTCGTGTATGACACATATACATACACATATATAAGAGAGCATACCTTTCCTTCCTTTCTCCCTCCCTAAACCCCTGCCCCTTTTAGTGCATTTTTCCAAAATTTGATCATACAACAAATCAAGGTCACAAACTAGTTGTCTATAGTTTAGATATATCTAGGAATATGTTTTGTTCACAGAACACTGGGGAAATACAACATGAAAAAAATGCAAGATCTTAACCCACACGTCTACACAGTAATACTATTAATGCTACATGGGTTTTCCAAAGACATAATCCCAAATGCCATAGTGAATGAATGTTGAAACCTTGAAAGGTCACACTTCTTAAAATCTAAATTCTTGAAAGATCAAAATCCAGAAAAAAATAATTCCAGAAAACAAAGAAATACTTAAAAGACATTTATTTATATTTTAGACAAGCTTTTATTTCCTGTTTAAATAAAAATATGATAGAACAGTCCATAGAACACATTACACAATAAAATATGCAGTAAAAACATACATTTTTTTGTAGGTATATTAACAATATTCAGGTATAATGATTATGAACAGATGAATTATATTCTTAAAAATGGGTCAAAAACCAAATTGTATCAATGTATATCACTATGTTTGGCAAATCTGTGCACCCAGCTTTATAACTGTGGCTATTTCATGTATCAGAACAACCTAAATCATTACACAAGACTGACCAAAAACCGTGATGGGTCATTACTGCATATGTAATTGACCTAAGTGTGTTTGGGCCTGTGTTTTGAAGACGATGATTGATACTGTCAATTCACCATGTCCTTTCCATTCCCTACTACTCATACTTTTACTGATCTACCTTTCTATATTACTGGCCAACCAACTATAACTATTTGAGTTTATATCCTGCTATCACTTTTTTGCATTAACATTGTATCATGGTATTACCATTTAGAAGCAGAGTCATTTGCACATAACCAAATATGCTATATAACATATTTGACTAAACACTAAGGTTTTTTTTTTTTTTTCTCTGATGTAACCAAAGTCTGAATCCAGGGCCGATATGGCACTCCAGGGTCATGAGGAAGGACATGGGCTCCTTTTATTTACCTTTCTTAGGGCATAGCTCTTAGTCTCAAAGTCAGTTAATGATCTATAATTGTTTAAGATTTCTAGGTAACTTATCTATTGTTCCAAACAGAAAGAAAAGTAGAGGGCAAAAAGCACAATGGCTTTTCTCCTAAGTGATCAGTTTTCTTTACACATATTTTCCTTAAGTTCCTCCCAATTACTTCTACTCATATCTTACTGGCCATAACTCAATTACATAGCCACATCCAGCTGTAAAGGAAATTTGAGAAATGTAGTTTCTTGGCTATCACAGCTGAATAAAATTCAGGTACTAAGGCGGAGGTATAAGTCTCAATCTTGGTGGTGCCGTATCCTTTTAGGTTAATACAGGTATGTGGAAGGGATTGCTAACTGGTCTTGAGAATTAAAATATGATAATGGAGAGAATGAGGCAGGCCACTTCAGTTTGGGTGATCAGGAAATGCTTCTTTGAGGAGATAACTGATTTAAGAATAACTAATGATTGATGAGGCTCAGCGAGAATATGCAGGTATGCATGGCCTGGTATTTGTGAACGGCAGTCCATAGGTGATGCATGGCTAATGTACTGGGAGGAGACAAGATGGAGAGGAAGGTTGGCATCAAAACATGGAAGGTGTTAAATGCCACACAAGAAGTATGGATTTTATTGTACATTAAAGATTTGTAGTCCATTTAGAATTTGCTTTCATACGTAACATGAGATGTATGTGTGTGTGTGTGTGTATGGGGTCTAATATTTTCTTCCATATTGAACCATTATGTTTTTTCAAACTGAGCCACATTTTAAAAACTTATCCATTCTTGCAATGAAGAGACTAGGATTTTATCCCACAGAATCTCAGTTCATTTTGAACACTGTACAGATATATCATCCTATAACATACATTCAATTGAAATTAAACATAATTTTTTTTATCCTATTGCCTTATTCTATTCACATTACTTCAACAAAGCAACATGAACTCATGACTCATGAATAACAGAATTGTATTTCTGACAGTTTTGGTGAGTGGAAAATCTAACATCAAGTTGTATATAGATTCTGTTTGATGAGGGCCTGCTTCCTGTTTCATACCCGGCAAGGGAGTTCCCTGAGGTTTCTTTTATGATGGCTCTAATTCCATTCACGAAGGCAGAGCCAAAGGCCTCCCTCCCCCTAATACCATCACCTTGGGGGTAAGGAGTCCAACAGGGATTTTTGGGAGGGACCAACATTCTGTAGCACGTAAGGATGTGGCCACTGAACTTCATTTTAAGATATGGTGGAAGTTTATAAATCATATATAATAGTCAGTTTTGTATTACAATCACAAAAATTTTTTCAAATGGCCCCAGTTTATTAGCCATTTTATTTACTCTGCTTGGTTCTCAAGAAATGATTTTGGCCAATTCTGAAAATCAAATCTACTCGCAAAGGGCCAAGATTTGCCACTAATGAAAACAGTTAAAGGAGTTCAAAGAAGGCAAGTCTGAAGGAGCACATCTAACAATATTTTGCACAGTGGAAGCATTAAAAGAGTAAGGTCACAGTCCCAAGACAACATCTGTAAAGAGGAGGACAAGCGTTTGGATGTTTAAGTAATGAGTGAAAAATAATAAATAAAGTATATTTGATTTGTACATAAGATTTGTTTTTTTTTTTTTTTTTTGTCTTTTTTGAGACAGGGTCTCGCCATGTGGTTCAGGCTGGCCTTGAGCTCACTTTGTAGCCCAGGTTGGCCTCAACCTCACCGTGATTCTCCTGCCTCAGCTTCCTGAGTGCTGGGATTACAGGCGTGTGCCACCACACCTGGCTCATAAGGTTATTCTATAAGTTGTAATATGTTTTTAAAAAATTTAAACTTTACAATGCAGTAAGTGTTCCTGTTAATTTTATTGATGAGGAAATGTAGCAAGAGAGTTCATGTTCAAGTTCCCTGATCCCCAAATCAGCACTCTCCCTATACACTATGCTAAGATCGAAAAAACCTGGGAAGGCAGAAGTCAAGATTCTCAGCTCCTTTCTCTGACCACTAGGGTTCCAACTACCTTTTTTTCCCCTTTCCATTTATTTTTACTTTCGAGACTGTGTCTCATAAGTTGCTAAGATGCCCTGCCTGGGGATTTGAACTTGTGATCCTGTTGCCTTAGCCTCCCAGAGTGCTGGGATTCCTGGTCTGCACCACCAGGGTTAGCCCTCTGCATGAACATCTCGACCAGTTACTTATCTGCTCTTAATCAATGCTCACTGGAGATTTGACTCATCCGCTAATTTGCAAATAGTCATCCCTATACTAGGGACCTACCAATTTATTTATTTATTTATTTATTTATTTATTTATTTATTTATTTTTTTGGTTTTTTCTCCGGTACCGGGAACCGAACTCACGACCTTGCGCTTGCCAGGCCACCTAACAATTTATTTAAAAAAAATTTCTCAATTTAAAATAATGAGATTGATGTGGACAATGAGATGCAAAGACATTTGCTAAATTAGGTAAAAGCACAGGGAATGACCTAGGAAATCTTATGGTAACCAGTATATTTATCAAAACAATGCTGTGGTATAACTAAAAAGTCCGGAAAAGGTGTCACAATCAGGTCTTGGTCTGGACTCTGTTTCTCGGTTGAAGATACTGGGAACATTTTTAAACTCTCTGGGCTTCTTTATTACTTACAAGTCCTTAAACTCGACTCAAATTGAGGGAATGTGCGTTGGCTACTGAAGCCAAAGGAGATCTGCCGGAAGCGTACCGCAAGACTCACAGATGCTTGCAAGGTTGGGACCAGACTTGGAGACTGACAAGAACCAAACTTCCACATAACAGCCAGATAACTGGAGCTAAAAGGACACTGGGGTGATATTAGGGGAAAATGAATGTAGAGCAGACAGATAAACCCTACCCACTCACCACTACTTTCCTTTTCACTTTTTCTAGCAACATAATCTCTAAGTGACCTTCTAACTCTGACATTCTCTGCTACTGTGTTTGGAGAACAGTGAGCAGGAGGGATGCGAATGCGAATAGGGTGGTCAGAAGTACTCTGGCCGGATATGTATCTGAAAGCTCTGTGCAGCTCTGGAAGGCTGAGACACCACAGTAGCACAGAGGCTGACCAATTTGGTATGTAGCAAACAGGAAGTAGAGGGGATCTTAAGCAAGCAGAGTGTTTGGGTAGACAGATTATGAGGAACGAGTACAAACAACATTTTCAACAAGCATTGGAAGCTTCCAAGAAGTTAAGACGTTTGCAAACACAGGACCACCTTGTCTATGTGAGAGAGACTATATTAGAAGGTCTGCCTTTGGAATGAGATAGTATCACATTGCTGCCTATTTGAAGGCAACAGACAGCTAAACCATATATAGTCTCTAAAATTAAAAGTGACAAAATAACCAAGTCAGATAAGGCCTGTAAAAAAGAATTATTTGGTCTGTTTTGTGCTGCCATAATAGAATACCAGAGACTGAGTAATTTACAAAGAACAGAGTTATTTATCACCGCATGGGAGGCTGGGAAGTCCAAGGTCCAGGGACTGGCATTCTTGCTGTCCTAACGTGGTGGAGGGTACTCCATTGGTGCTAGAAAGGGAAGCAGACCAGAGACCCTCTTATAAGGAACCCATTCCCAAAGTAATAGTATTAATCCATTCATGAGGGCAGAGCCCTCACGGCCTAATCACTTCTTTAAAGGTTTTACCTTTCAACACTGTTGAATTAGGGATTACATTTCCAACAACTTTGAAGGACACATTCAAACTATCCATTTATCAAAGATAAACATATAGATTTCAGATTTTTCCAAGGGAAGGAAAATAAACCCCAAAACGAAAGGCTCTGACATCAGGCCTGCTTTGTCACACAGCAACAGTTGCCTACTGTCCTCTATCAGGGTGTGGGCTCTCCGCATTGCCATTGCCTCCTTACGGCTCACTTCATCACAGCATTGCCACTCAAGCTTCCGACTCTAAATGTAACTACTTCTGATAATCACCCAAGGTGTGTGTGTGTGTGTGTGTGTGTGTGTGTGTAGGCTACCAGTATTGCTGCCCTGGGTGATTTCTTTAAGACCCTAACTCCTAACCACTATCTTTGGGATCCCTTTGGTAGTATCCTTCACTCCTGACTTTATTTAAACCACTTCTAGCTGGTGAAAATAATCACTTATTCTATCCATATAGAGCCATATTCACCTTTTCCGTCAGAACCAATCATCTTGAAGCACATGCTGCCCCATTAGCAGACATCCAAAGAATCTAGTAATGGAAGTGCAGCAAATAACCTGGCATCTTCCAAAACGTAAGGGAAAACCCGCCAGTGATGTGTGTGAAAGACCCGCTTCTGTTTGACTTTTGAAGCCAATTTTTTTTTTTTAAATTTTACAGAGGAAAAAATAAATAACAAAATAAAAACAAAGACAAAAACAAAACAACACAGAAAGGAAAACGATACATAATTTCCAAACAAGATGACAGAAAATTAACAAGGTGAAGCCAATGTCTGAGAAAAACTTCCTCTTAAGATGACATAGTGTGATAAGCTGTGGACGTGCTAGACACCAAACACATGATGACGATCCCCTCTTAGTGTCTTCTGCATATATCTGATCTCAGAGGGCCGCTGGCCTGCACATCATTGTGTTCTTGTATTTTAGCACACAAGGTGTGATGAATTCTGAGATTCTGCTGGATTCATTCTTAAACAAAGCAGTTTTTTTTTTTTTAGCCATAGTATTTTTTTTAAACTAAATTCTTTGATGGCATCAAGTTGCTTTTATAGCAGTCTACAAATTCCTCTACTCTTTAATTCTTTTTTATCTCTTGGGCGTGCTTCCCATTCCATCTTCCCAGCCTCTCCTCATATTAACCACTTGGAACTTCTTCCAACTTGTAGCAGCCATGCCTGCTTCACATCGTCGATGCCAGCGGTTTCCTCCTAGACGGACTCTCTTCCTTAATTCTCCTATCGCCTAACATCTTTAGGCCTTAGCTTTGAAATACTCCTTGGTCAGAGAAGTTTCCCTATCTTCCACCTCCTTTCCGTTCTCCTACTTATTTCTTAGCCCCATTTCTAGCAGTGATTTCTAGTAGTCTTCTTGCATTCCTTTTTCTATTACTGTTAACACGAATAGTCTGTTTCTCCATTAATCTGTAAACCGTGAGCGCAGAGGCTTCACCTATCTCACACCCCACTGAACAGCCCTTGTCAATAGTCAACAGGGTAGGAGAGCAATACCTCGCTGGCAAATGAATGAAGAAATCCGTATTCCAGCCCTCCCAGATCAGCTCAACACATTATGTGATCTTGTGTATTGAATAAAACACTAAATTTTTTTTTAGTCTCACATCAACGAACTCAGGAAGGTTTACCAGAAGAGAAGCCTGGTGGAGGGGAAAGGTATTAACCTCGCAGGTGTCTCAAATTGGGAACTTAGGAAGGGGCTCGTTAAAGCGCAAATTGTTAGGCCCCACTACAGCCTGATTAACCAAAAACTCTGCAGAAACGCGTCAGCAACGTGTTTTAACAGACCTACCAGGCGATTCTGACCCACCGCTTTAGGCTTTCCTGGATGTAACTTTCAAATTTCTTTTGCACCACGAACTGTCCTGCTCGTAGAACCTTTCTACTCCAAAGAGAGACCTGTCACCACCGAAAGCCTACAGAACGGCCCACTTCTGCAGGTTCCGCAGAGGCGTTTCTGGGGGGCGGGCAGGCGCGCCCCCAAAGCCTTTGTTCGTCCGCTCAGCCCCGGCTCTTCCCAGCCAGGAGCCCCTCGAGCTCCGAGAACGGCCGCCTCGGTTTGACAGCGTTTTCCCCGCATTCGACCCTCTTCATTCTAGCACCGAACGGCTGGAACCTAAGAATAGAACGCAGAAGCCCCTCCTGTTTCTCAAGCACAACTGGAAGCTGCGGCGGGCGCCTCCCGGCTGGAAAAACCCGAAACGGACTCTCCGCACGTCAGACGGGAGCCGCCCCGCTCTGCGCATGCTCCCCCGCCTCCCCCGCCCGCTCGGAGCCGGAAGCGGGAGCGCGGCCGCCTGGGCCTGGCCTGGCCGGGCGTCGGCACCGGCGGCCATCTTGGCTTCCCGGGGAAAGGCGGCGCGAGGGGAAGAAGTAGTAGGGTGGGGGCAGGAGTGAGGGGAGGGGAGAGAGAGGGGGAGGAGGCCGCGGCGGGCCAGGGCGGGGACTGCCTGCCCGCCTGGGTTGCGGAAGTGGTAGCCGCTGACCCAGCCTGCTGCTTTCTGGCTACTGCTCCGGCTTCCCAGCGCCCCCCGGGACAGAGAGGACAGCCCAGCTGTGGATGGTCAGATAGCTCCCGTCTCCTGCCGCCAGTTCCTGGCCCCGAGCAGCACGGAGCAGACGGCGGCGGCGGCAGCGGCAGCGGCAGGCGCGGGGGAAGATGGCGGGACGGCTGCCGGCCTGTGTGGTGGACTGCGGGACGGGGTAAGGGGCCGGCGGGCCGGGCTGGGGAAACTGAGGCGGAGGTCGGAAAATGGCGGGGGAGGGAGGAGGCCGGCACATGCATGGTGCCGCAGCCCGGCTTGCAAGGGGTGGGGCCGGGGCCAGCGCCTCCCTCGGCTCCCGGCTTCGTCCAGCGGGGCCGGGGCTGCCGAGCCGGAGCCGCGGGGCTG
>NW_004955459.1:15266256-15283389 GCF_000276665.1 Chinchilla lanigera | reverse complement strand
GCGCCGGGCCCCCGGCCTGCCTGCCTCGCGCGCCCCGTGCTGCGGGTGGGCTGGGGACCCGGGCGAGCGAAGAGGAGCTCTCCTCCTAGGTTTTGCAAGATCGCTGTGACAACGCCGCCCGGGGTGTGGGTGGGGAGCGGGGAGAGTCCGCGTGAAATGGGAACCCGGGACGGGGCTTTCCTTCCACCACCCACCTCCTCTCCGCGCCTGCACGCCCGGCCATTGCCATCTCCCAGAGCGTTTTTCCCGGTGAGCCCAGTCCCATTTTAATTCGAAAAAGGAAGATGTCATGTGTTACTTCTCTTGCCTCAAAAAAAGTCCCCCAGTGAGCAAGCGCGCTGCAACTTCCTTAGTTTTGTCAAAGCCGCTTCCTGCTCTCGGTCTTTCATAGCCTTATAAGGTAGTTTTTCGTTTCTACCGTGAACACATCTTATTAGAAGTTTCAAAATTAAGCAGGTTGCAAAGCGACTAAGTTGCCGGGCCCAGGTATCCGTTGGTTTGAACTTACATGTTCTCGTGTTGCACTGGGAGGGAAGTGAAGCACCCCGGAAAACGAAGTTGTACACGTTCATTCTGTGAACGGTATGTTGAAGGCGGAAGACACAAAGATATAAAGGCATTTGCTTAATGTGCAAGTAGTTCCTGAGAAATATGTCGTGCAGCTACATGAAGAAGTAAAAGAGTAGCTTTAAAGTGATCTTTTTATATTAGAGAGTTACAGCACACTACACCTAGTATACAATCCTAAAGAATGTTGCATGACAGCTTTCTTTTTTTGGTACTGGAAATCGAACTCAGGACCTTGTACTTGCCAGGCGGGCGATGTACCACTGAGCTATATCCCCGGCCCTTGAATGACAGCTTTATGTTGAAATATTGGAAGTTCCTTGCTTTTCCTTTTCTTTTCACTCCTTGTTTCCTTTTTCTTTCCATCTTTTTTGTTTTTCTTTCTGCCTGTGCCGGTTACATCTCTTGTCCCCATGCACAAATTTTTTGAGAATGAGGGACAATGGCTGCTTTCTCCCCTTTTTATTGCCCACCATATTATCCTTGTTTAAAAGAGAGCTTTCCCCTCACTATTTACTTTATGTAAAATATCTCTAATTTTCACTCTCATAACTATGCTAGTATAACAATTTCTAAAATACCGATCAGGCATCAGGAAACAAACTGACTTAGAATTTTCCCTTGGAAAACATTAACCTACTTTAGCCTTGGAACTCTGTGCATTTTATTAAAGTTAGTTTTTAAAAACGAGTCTTATTTCCATGAACCAGTATTTTTTTCCCTTTCTTAGTCTCATTGGTAAGTAGTTTTGAGGATCAGTTTTGAAACTAATTTTGACCAGAGTAGGACTTTTCAAGTATGTTGTGGTAAAGTGACACATGCTGCATAACTATGCTTTAGAAATTACTGGATCGTCAATAAAAATAGTATAATTATCACTCAAATAACATGTTAAGTAGGATACTTTCTTTGTCTTCATTTTCCCTCTTGCAATAGGATTTTGGTTATTTTTGAATTAGTGTATTAGGTATCTATTGAGCTTAATTGTCCTTAAGTGACCTTTTTTTCTAAAGGGGTAACCTTGAATTTGAAACGCATGGTGAAGAGTGGAGAGGGTTCAATCCATACTTGGGATATTTCTATTTTAATTTCTCAGTTACTATATTATTATATGATTGCCTTGATCTCATCTCACAGGAAGAGTTTGTTAGTTGGACATTCACTATCACTTGATCTTAGCCAAAGGGCCGAGAATTGATGGACATTCATTATCATATGACTGGAATTAATTAAGTGTCCAGTTTCCCTTACTGTTTTTTACCTTCTGTAACAATACCTCTTTTAGAGTTTAGTTTATTTTGATTGTCAGATGCATTGTAGCTATCTGAGTTACTTATTAAACGCAACTTTTAGAAAAATACACCTTTGGCTCTGTTAGCACATAAAGCGTAAAGATTGGACCAGAGATGAATAAACATTCTAACAATGGCCTTAATAAAGGGAGTTTTACATTCCAAAATACTGTGGTTCCCAAATGCAAACCGTGCACCAATAATTTATATATTATGGTTTAGAGAATGCCTTTATCCCTTGGGTCTCTAATTATAATTACCCAATTAGTCTTAATTCATCATAAAAGAATCATCTAAATTCAGGTCACGAACGAACATACTCATTTTGGAAAGAATTTAAAAAGAAATACTCCATATTGATACCAGATCTACGTGCTTTTTTTGGTTTTTATTGGAAAAGTACTGTGGAATTAAATTTGGACACATTGATTCCCATTGACAGAGCTGGTTACTTAAAAACTAACATGCAGGAGCTGTGGGTACAACTCAGTGGTAGAACACAGCACCTCTTTGCATGCTGGAGGCCCTGTATTCATCCACAGCACCAAAGAAAAACTAAATTACATTGATGAGAAAAGCAATTTTTAAAGAATTAAATTGTATAACTTGTAAAGGAAAGAGTACCCTAAGTGTGGTTTTTGTTTTGTTCTGTGTGTTTTTACCCAAGTTCTAAAACATTCATCCAGAGTAAGGGAACCCTGTATGTAGTGTGTCATAGCGAGTTACAGAGCTTTTCATTGTGAATTTCTTTTTTTTTAATGCCTTTTTCCCTGATAAAACATTGTGCCGGCAAACTGTTTTCATTGATTATAATAGCAAAGGTTAATACAACCTTATGACAGAAATATTGCATATATTGAGATAGAGAGTGAATTAAGTAATTTCCCTAATTAACTTAGCAGTCTTAAAATGTGAGCATAAATATTTTGTTGGAGCCAGTGAATGAGAATAAATTCATTCTGCAGGCATAGTCCAGAAGTTCCTTGATCTTGTTTGAGAGGAGCAGGGCGGAGTGAGGTGGGTGCAGAAAGGCATTCATAAGGAAGTTTGTATTTCTTACATGAGTTCTATATGTAATCATGTTTAATGACAATGCTATTTCTTTAGCTATCATCAGTAGAGGTGCAAAAATAGTCACAGTGTCTTGTTAATGAAAAAGCATTCATTAAATTTTTATACCTTGATGGCTTATGTTTTGCATGTTGTTTGATGTGTAACAGACATACTCCTGTTGAGAAATCACATTTTCTTACTTACCTAAAATCTTTTTCTCCTCTACTGATGATCTTTTTTACCTGTTCTTTTTTTTTTTTTGGCAGTACCAGGGATCGAACTCAGGACCTTGTGCTTGCCAGGCAGGCACTTGCATCACTGAGCTATCTCCCCAGCCCCTTTACCTGTTCATTTTGTGCTAAAGTACCTATATTGTCTTTGGATTGTGTGTGTATGTGTGTGTGTATAGAGTCTAATGAACTTTCTAGCTTTATTGTTAAATACAGTTCAGAATTTTTATTTTTAAACGCAGAAGAAAAATATCCACTAAGTAAGAACCTGGTGGCCAGAGTTTTTATTTACCTTATTTAACCTGTGACAGTTATTTTTGCTTCGGTTTACAAGTGAAAAACTAGGATTGGCGAATTATTATCTAGTCAGTAGGTGGTTAAAAGCTGCTGTTTGGACCTCCATTCCATGTTTAGGGCCCTGTGTTCTTTATGTTTACACTACAAGGATTCTTGAGCCATTCTTCAGAACTACTATTTTTTTTTTTTTGTCTTTGAGACACGGTCTGACTATGCAGTTCAGGCTGGTCTTGAGCTCACTTTGTAGCCTAGGCTGGTCTTGAACTCGCAAAGATCTTCCTGCCTCAGGCTCTCGAGTGCTGGGATTACAGGCGTGTGCCACCACACTGGCCAGAATTACTATACAACTATTACACGTTGGGTTTTGTTGTTATTTGGTAGGAGGTGATTAGCAAAGTTAACCCTATCTTTATTTACAGTGATTAGTAAAGTTAACCCTATCTTTATTTACAGTGATTCTTAGCCTAAAGAATTTTGATTCAGGTAGACGAATCTTTCTGTCTTTTGTGTTTTTTTCCCCCCTGGATGAATTATTTCCTTGTTGCTTTGCTGAAATTTAATCTCGAGAAAAAGTTTATTTTCTATAGTTTTTTTTCCTCAGGAAATAATAATAGCTGGCATTTAGCAAGAGTTATGTGTTAGGCCTTGTGCTAAACGCTTTCTATTATGTCATTAACTTTTCACATCAACCTGAGAAGTATGCTGTTTTATACACAATAAAATTTAGGGTTAGAGAGGTTAAACTACTTGCCTAAGATGCTGTAACATCAAATATTTGTGGTATCCTCATTAACTGGACGATGGGCCTTTGACAGTTTTGAATCATTTAGGTATTTTTGATTTGAGGGGGATTTATGATGTTCTAAAGGAACAGAGCCTTCATTGTTAGTAACTTGAGGATGACATGAACAGGTAGAAAAACAAATGCTGTCAAATCTAGGCTTACTGTATGCTTAGCAGGTCACCCTTAGAATTATAATGACAATGTCTAATATGTCTACTCTCAAGAATTTTAAGCGTACGAGAACTAAAGTCATTAAAAATTAGAGGATGTTAGATAGCAATCAAATGTTAGAACATGTAATGGTTATTCTCTAAATTCAAAGAAAAGAGAGATTGTTGTGCTTAAGAGACCAGTCAAGTTTTAGTAAATGTCACATTTGGATTATTCTTTTAAAGATTTGGGTAGATGCACAGAAAGAGGACATTTTTACAAAAGGAAAGAAAAGCATATTATGTAGGGATAGCTGAAATGGAAGAGTACCTGTTTCTTTTATTGAGTTCTTTTCGAATATGTTGCTCTGCTTCTCATAATGAATTGAAGACTGTAAAAACATAATGTAACTCTAGGTTATGTAATATGAAAAGGTAACATTAATTGGCCACCTAGTGTACCAGGTACTGTCAGCAGAGCTTTAACTGAAAAATCATTTTACTTGATAGAGAATAAAAGTCTTCACATAGAGGAATGAAATTTTGAGAAACGGGGTTTTTAAAATATTTGCAGAATGGGATGAAGTAGAACCAATTATGAGATTTGGGATGAAATTATAGGGTTTGAGGTATAGTAGAAACTCAAATCTTTATGAAATGAATGAACAACAGGACCTAGGAGTGTGGCTTTTAAAAAAATAAAAAACTATACATAAGAGATAGCCCATAACCAGTGACTCAGAATCTGAAGGATTGGGCCTAAGAATATCTGTCTATTTAAATGGGCTTTCTACATCATTCTAAAGCACCCCACTCCAGCATTAGCTTTACAGAAAATGTACAATAGAATATTGGTTTTGGAGATGTAGCAGAAGACATACATTTGGAAAGATTATGTTGCCTTTTGTTTATATCCTTTGGCAGTAACATTGTTTTGTATTGTTAATGGTTAGCAAGGACTTTGTGATCAGCTGTTTTTTGAGTTCATGCCCTACCACTTACTACAGCTGTATGAGTTTTTGCATCCTAGATGCAGCAAGTTCTTATTTTTCCTATTTGTAAGTTGAAGAGCATACTACCTACCTTATGAAATGTATAATATATAGTCTATATTAAAAACAGCTCAGCGCAGTACTTAGCATATAGAACACATTATGTTGTAATTATTATCAGTTAGGTCCCAATTTTTGTGGAATTTCTTAAAGAACACATTGTCTCTTAGACTTATTTTCTTCTGCAAGGCTTGACCTGCCTTTTAGAGTCTATATTTTTGTTGATACTGTAGATTGGGAGGGAGGTATAGTCAGGTTTTAGGATTTGATTCTAGTGTTTTTTTAAATAGGCATCCATGAAGATGCAAGATTGTGAGCTAGAGTGGTTGTTGTAATAAGAGAATTAATTTTAAGAAAATGAGTAAAATTGGAATTTGTTGAATTTGTAATGATCTATAATTGGAGTGTCCTTGAGGAAGTTAAAATACAAGAATTTGAGGAATGAAGGTGGAGATTTGGGAATCATGATTATAATTTATCAATTGCAGCTGATAAAATGAGAATTCACAGAGAGAAGAATAGAAAGAATAAATATCAGTGTGCCCTTTTTTATAAATCCAGTATATGTGAGCTACTTTCATGAACATCACAGTAAAATTGAACATACGTGACTTGTGGTAAGTCATCAGTTACCCAGTCAAGCTGTTTCATGTCGCTTTTTCTAAGAGGCAAAATCCTTAATCAGGAGAAGAATTTAACTCAGGTTAGGGTTAACTTTCCTTTGTCTATCATTTTCCACCTCCTCTAAGAGGTAGAAACAGCTAAGTTGTTGGCCTATAGGCAAAATGTAAAAATGTAGCTCAAGGCACTATGTTTCTTGCAACAAATTTTTACTAGTTATAAAAGCATTTGAACATTCCCTTATAATTCTGTTGGAATTTGTACCTTCTTTTTAAATGACGCTATGTATCTGCAATAGCCACAAGTGTAAAGAAAAGGCAAAGCAGTTAAGTAATAGTAGCAGTACATATACATGTGGTATAACTTGCCAAGCATTTGCAATATTCATGAATTATTAAACAGTGCATAAGATCATGTTATTGGGTTAGTGTTTTAAATTTGGTTCTTTTAATTTTTTTTTTATACTGGAAATTAGCTGGGTGTGGTGGCACACACCTGTAATCCCAGTACTCGGGAGGCTGAGGCAGGAGGATCCTTGCATGGTCCAGGTCAGCCTGGGCTACAAAGTGAGCTCAAGGTCAGCCTGAATTGCATAGCCAGACCCTGTCTCAAAAAAAAAAAAAAAAGACAATATCATTATACTGGAAATTGAACTCAAGACCTTGTGTTACCAGGCAGGTGCTTGTTAGATTTGGTTCTTTGAAGTAGGATAGTGATTAACCTTATTCTGTGTGCTGTTTTACAACTTTGTGCTAGCTTTTACATCATAAAACATAAAAGACATGTAATTGTCTAATACTAGAACAAAAGACAAACATCTTTCTTATTTTAAAGGACTATTTTGAGAAATTTTAATAACTTTGCTTCACAATCTTTCTTCAGTCTTTTCTGTTGGTTTAGATTCAAGTCATTATTACCTACTCCTTGCAACCAGGAAAGGAGTAGTGTTGAATTCGTGTAGTCTGTATATTCTTTACCCTTCTCCCCACTCCTAATGTTTACCTAAGAATACTTATTTGGTTTGGTGCTGAACATGCCATCATTAAACATTCTCTTTTTGCTTTAAGGTATCTTGCACTTTGTAAAAATGTCTTGAGAAAAGCTGACCTTACCCTGTCTTCAGTATTTAGTGTGTGTAAGGGATTTGTGTGGGAAATATGAGTCCTGAAAGGGGAATTTGGGTGCAGAAGACGTTACAGGCCTGTTTCCAACTGTCAGGAGGTAATCTTTGCTTTTTTTTTTTTGTCTTTTTGAGACAAAAAAAACTGCAATTCAGGCTGGCCTTGAGCTCACTTTGTAGCCCAGGCTGGTCTTGAACTCGTGATGATCCTCCTGCCTCAGCCTCCATAGTGCTGGGATTACAGGCATGCGCCACCAGGCCTGGCATTAAGCTTTGCTTTTAATGTTGGTTTACAGTAGACCACAAAGTATTGGCTTACCTTAGTTTTAAAAATTATTTTACTTAAATATCATGTGCTTCTGCTGTGTTTTTAAAGTTCGGGTACTTTCAGGGTTAAAAATTAATACTTCATCTTTGCGAAATTTGCTTTAATGAAGAAAATAACCTAATTCACATATAATTGTAGAGCTTAATAAAGATTTTGAGAAGTAATTTAATTTACATTTTATTTACAGATACAGTAAAACAAATTCACAATGGTGTTCATAGTTGTTGATAAAATTGTTGAATTATCTGAAATTTTTTAACAAGTTATAGTAGAAATTTCTTCTTAATACATGGAGTAACGTGTGTATTTCTTATAGTTAAGATAATGTCAGTTAATACCTTGTATAACACATGCATCAGAATTCCTTATTGTTTTGTCAGAGGTAGTGTATACTGTGTAGCACAAATGAAAAATTAATTTTATGTTCTCCAACATAACATTTTAAACTAATTTGTTCCATTCTTGGTTTTAAAGAAAATGTTGCCATCTGGAGATGTCAGGACAAATTATGTTCGTACATGAATGCTTTTTTTATATTGTTTCAGAGATTTGTATCTTTGGATTTCAGTTATAATGAAGTAGATACTACTATACATAAACTCATTCTTAAAAATGAGGAAACTGAGGTATTAAGTAGTTGATTTGGAGTTCTGAGGTGATCTTCCAAAGCTCACTGTTAGACTACCATTAGCTGGGATATACAATTTTGAACAGTTAAATTGTTAACGTAGTTTGAAAGTGTTCATTTTAAACATCTGTACTTTAAAATCCTCTAAATATAGAACTAGTAAATTTTAGTACAAATAGGAAATACAGAGTAGTCTTAGTGACCAGGTCATTGATTTGATTTAAACTGTAACAAATGGAAGTTAGAAGATGTAGAATTATTTATTGACTATTTCATTTTTGTAAGGATATGTACTGTATCTAACATGGCAAAATTAATAATGGCTGATTAACTCAAGACAGCTCAATTAAGGATGTAGTACCTAAATTACGTAATGTAGGATGGTCAAAATTATGGTACATATTTAAAAATGTCTTAAAGGAAACATTGCCTTTAATCCCTATCAAAATATTCCTCCTCACTTTGAACACATGCCATAATTCTTGCCACTTCCTGAACCGTTTATGGAAACCCCCTTTTGTGTCTTTCTGAGGAATGACTTAAAAGATGAGTGGGTTGAGTGCTATCTAGTGGAAAGACAGGCTTGTAAAAACATTACCGTGTGTCCTCATTCACCTTGTGCACTAGATCCGGCACCATGCAACTTCTGGCTCTTCTTCAAAATCAAAATCACTATGAAAGAGAAATGTTTTGAATTGTTTCAATATATCAAGGCAGCCCTGACAGTGCAGCTGAAGAAGTGAGGAAGGGTCTCACTGTGTAGTGCAGTCTGGCCTTGAACTTGCTTATGTAGCTCAGGCTGGCCACAGACTCACAATTATTGTCCTGCTTCAGTCTCCCAAGTGCTGGGATTACAGGTGTGTGCTACCATACCTGACTGAAAATGTCTTAGAATTTGCAGTTTGAAAATGAGTTAGACAAGTAATTTTTTTCTCAGTCTTGATTATATAAAACACAAAAATGAAAGTACAAGGATAGAACTTGAGAAAGATTGTTTTGAAAAAGAAATTTTAAATAATTAGACTCAGAGAACTTGATATTTGACTGAAATAATTATTACATAGTTTAACAGAAAAAGGAGTTATTGGAAAACAATTTTTTTTCCAAAATAGAATTAAAAAGATAATTTCTGGAGTATATGATCTATTTGTATTTTATTTAAAAGGTACACTGCATTTTAGTAAAATTTTGTATCCTGTTGAAAAGTCTTCATTTAAAAATTTGCTTTAGCCAGGTGTGGTGGCACATGCCTGTAAACCCAGCACTCTGGAGGATGAGGCAGGATGCTTACTGAGTTCATGGCCAGCTTGGGCTATGTAGTAAGTTCAAGGCCAGCCTAATTCTATGGTCAGACCCTATCTGGAAAAAAAAAAATTTTTTTTTGTTTGCTTTTTGAGAAAGGTAGAAATAACAGCAAGGGAAAGGGTTTTGTGGACATGGGACATCTTTCCTATTTTTTGTTGGTTAATTTGTTACTCATAAAACATTAAGAATTATATTCTAAAATGCCTTTCAAACAAAGGCATTTTACATTGCAGTTTACATTGCTGTACAGATTTTGGAAGTTATCTTTTAGTTTATTTGAAAAATTTTTTTTGAGACAAGAGTCTTGCTTTGTAGTTCATGCTGACCTTACACTCACTATGTAGCCCAGGTTGGCCTGGAACTCCTGGTGCTCCTCCTGTGTGAGCCTCTGTAGTGCTAGGATTACAAGTGCACACCACCACGCCCAGCCGATCTTTTATTTTAAAAGATATATTCTCTTCTTACCTATTACTGTTGTTACTATAAGAGTAAAAGTGTTCCTTGATTACATTTTTGAGTATGTGTGAGTGGCCTGCCTGTCTTGTTTGTTTGGCCTCCTTTCAGAAAAAGTTTTTTTTTGGTATGAGAAATCAAACTCAGGACCTTGGCACTTGCCAGGCAGGCGCTTATGCTGCTGAACTATATCCCTGGCCCATGAAAAAATTATTTTAAGAAAGGCAAGATTTTGATTTTTAAAAAAATGACACAAGTTTTTTAAATTGATAGAACTGTGAGAGGAAATGAGAGAAATTAATTTATGGGTGTGTAGAAAATTTGGGTCCAAAAAACACCAGCAAAGTTACTCTAGCCAATATAAGCAAATAAATTAGTGAGGGAGTTTAGTGGGGATCGTGGAATTGACAGGAAATCGTTGAGAACCAGGTTCAGAAAAGGAGCAGAGAACAAGGGAGGTCAGGTAGCGGGAGTCTACTGTACCAGAGTTGTACTGTAGGATAGGATGTTGCAGCCAGACGCTAACGCTATGAATTCCAAGTGTCTCTTTGTCACTCAGTACTTAAAGTTCTGCTGGATATGGTAGCATACCTATTATCCCAGCCCTCTGGAGGACTAAGGTAGGTGGATTTGACAAGCCTGAGCAATTAAGCAACACAGTGACCCTCTCTCAGAGGGGGTACTGGAAATGTGCCTCAGCCTAAACCGCTGGATTTAATCCTTCCAGGCCTAAGTAAGTAAAAAAATTACTGGCAGAGTTCTGATTTATATTCAGATTTGCTGGACACAAACCATGTTTTTACAAGGGCTGGTATAGTTTGATGACTTAGTATTGGTTTCATCTTATTCAGGATTGTGTATCGTAAGATAGTTATCTTTTATGTAAAATTATTTGTGGTATACTTTTTTTTATGGTATAGTAAAGGTGGGACCAGTTCATTCATGTAAAGGGTGGGATTTTTTCAGTTTTAATTAGTGGTTGTCAGTACAGTACCAAGAAATTTTAGAAGATGGGTTAAAGAAGATGGATTACACTAAATCATTAAGATCTTAAAAACAAAAAAAAGTTCTGTTGCATTGTAACAGTTTAGGGTAGTGATGGCAAACCTTTTAGAGATAAGCATCCAGATTACAGTTCAAAACCCAGTTATTTATCACAAAGTGTCAGCACTACAAGTAGACCCTGGGGCACAATGTCAGTTTTTTATAAAAGAGCATTGTGGTTGGTCTGTAGTACTCATGTTTATTCTTTAGAATATTTCTATTGATGAATTATTTTGATTTTAAGAGTTTTATTATATTAAACAATGAGTACTTAACAGTAAAAATATCAAAAAATTAATTTTTATTGAGTTTATAAAAAAGCATCAAAATTTTCGTCGATTTTTTTTTTTTTTGATGTACAAAGTTTAAAAAAATAACGAATTCTGATATGAACTACAATGAAAATACCAATAGAGCTCAACAACAAAAATAATCTTTACTTCAGTTATCACACCTAAGGCAGTCTTCACACATAATAACAGCACAGTCCACAAACAGGTATCGCTTAACATTGACAACACGTGTATTTTGCTGTCCTGGCCTTTTGGTAGGACATACTTGACATCTTGTTGGTCTTGCTGTTTTGTCAGGAGGTTCTTAACTATACTATACAGTGTGTAGTTAACAGGAACATAAAATAGCAATAAAATAAAGTATTAAATTCTTAATATATGTTGCATATTTAGAATAATGTCTGCGTTTTTACATTAAGCTGTGTACTTGGCTTACAAAACCTAAAAGATAACATCAGAAATAAATTCCTGTGTGAACTACAATGAAAATGTAATAGAACTCTACAAGAAAAATAATCTTTGCTTCAATTGTTACACCCAAGGCAGTCTTTCACATGACAACTGTGTGTTCCCATGCACACATCTCACACTGACAGCACGTGTGATTATCTTTCCTTTCCTGTGTGAAGGCTGTTTGTATCACCTCTTCCTCTTTTGTCAGGACCTTTTTACTATATTGTGCATTGTGCACTTAGCAGGAAAATAAGATATCAGTAAAATAAAATATCAAGTATATAATAAGTGCTTAGAATAGACAGCAACATTTTCACATCAGCTGTTTACTTGGTTACAAAACCTAAAAGATAACATCAAAAATAAAAATCTGTGTAAACTACAATGCAAATACAAACAAAAGTCTATCACAAAAATTCCTGACAGGTGGACAGACAGGTACAACATCACAAAGACCTACTGTGTCAACAGGAAAGCCAAAAAGATGTCAACTGTGCCCTATGAAAAAGGACTGGAAAACAAAACATGTGCTATTAGTGTGATACTGGTGTGTGGAATATGCAGATGTCATGAGCATGCACCTGCCTGTTGATCTGTCAGCTCACCAGTGTGCTCCGCAATTTTTTTGTGAACTATCAAACTACTTATGCCACACCTGTTTAGGATCTAGTAAAATATAACCATTGACCAAACTTTGTGCTTCAAGTGACATCATAGTTGCTGCATAACTCATCAACAGTATCTACCCCATTTATGTTTTGTAAATAGCTACCTTCTCTGGCTTTCCTTTTGTCAAGGTTTCCTTGTCAATTTTTCCATTATGCTGTAGTGAAGTACCAGTTTGTTTTTCTTTGCTATATATGAAGCCAGTGTTACATCTTTCCAAAAACGGAAGATGTTACTGTATGGTTCTCTGTTTTGGAATTGCAACATTTCTTTGGGAATTTCTGCTTCTTGCATAAAGTTTGCTGGTCAGCTTATGCTCTGTTAGCAAATGTAACATCAGCACAAATAACATCAATGGGAAACTGATGTCAGTTGTCAAATGTCATATTCAGATAAGTGTGGGAGACAAGAAGTCTGTTGATAACATCATTTGGTTTGTTACTATATGAATAAAGACCTGTGGCTCAGTCCGGGATAAATTTCTAAATTGAAAGTATGATATGCCTTCATGTCTACAAAGACATATATTTTTATACTGTACTTTGAAGGCTTTTTTGGCGTATACTGCCTAAAAGTAAAGCAACCAGGAAATGCCACAAGATGTTCATCAGTAGTCATGTATTCAGATGGTGTGTGAATTCCTTGACACTTAGCCACAAAACCCTCAAACTGCCAGATTATCAGTTCTTTTTCTTCCTTGGGTGATTTTGTCATCATACCTCAGAAACTTTTTTTGGAGCTAGGGTCTTGCTTTATACTTCAGGCTGGCGTTGAACTCACTAAGTAGCATAGGCTGTCCTCAAACTATACAGTGATTCTTGTGCCTCGGCCTCCTGAGTGCTGAGATTACAGGTGTACACCACCACTCCTGGCTAACCTCAAGCAATTTTGAAGGAAACCAAATCTCAGTGTCATTATACTATAAACCTCAAGCCCACACCCATGGTTTCTCCATTAGTCTTTTACATTCCTGTTTTCTGTCCTTTTATAATTACGGTATACTGAATTCTGTGTTTTAAAAATTTTTGCTACTTTTTTAATGAGGCACGTGAAAATATGTTTTAAAAATAAGCAGAAAACATGAAGTTCCACTGTCTAGTAAACACACAGGAATTTTCTAATTCTGAGTTTCTATGTAACCTGTTTGTTACAATACATAAAAGACACCTAAGCATAGAATATCAAGCTAAATGGTACAGTAGGCTAGGAATTGAGCCAAGAAGAAAAAAACAAAAGACTGCCCAGGAGTCAAAAGACAAAGTGTACCTTTCGGCCTTTTTCTTTGCTGGTGATACCATGAGAAATCTTTGCTAAGTACATCAGAACTGTAAATGCTTTCAGTTCAGCCAGGGAGGTGTCATAATAAACACATTTTTGGTTATGGCTATAAGTACTTGGAGAATGTTTCACTTGTATCTCATCATTTGTGTATTTCACAACATCCTGTAGCATTTCCTCTGTTACAATTTCCAACATTGAATGGCAGTGCTAGCGTTCTGTCCAATAGGTTTCACCCCTGCCAACTTTCTCATGTTTTCGAACCCGGTTCTAATACTAGTATTGGATTGTTCATTTGGTTGCATGACCATTTTTTTTTTTTTTTTTTTTATCTGAGTAATGGACTTCAGTCTTATATGTCTGTATCAATTGATTCTTGCTCCATTTCACTGTCAAAGGAACTTTGGCTCACACGGCCAACGTCAGTCATCATCATCAATTCTGTGCATGTGAGTCACCTGATGATTCATTTTCAGCCTCCTCCAAAACTTGCAAATCTGGTTTTTCACGTGCCATTGTACTGGATTGTGTTCCAGGTTTCTCCAGGCTCAGATACTGTGAGCCACACCCACGTTCTAGCATGATATGAGACATATTTACATAACAGAATAATGGTATGGGTTTATTTTACCCTCTGTGATACCCAGGAAAGCATACACAAAATCTGTTAAATGGGGCATTAAATGGGTAAAAATCTTGGTTTGACATTTGTACACATGCACACACCTTGCCCTTTGTTGTACCAAGTGGGTAAACACAGAGATTGCTTCCTGTATCCCCCAGGCTCAGCTACCGAGTTGTATAGTTGGCTACTATTATGCTCAAGTACAAATTTACAGTAGAGAAGTATGAGGTGGGATTTTGTAACCCAGTGTAATGTTCTAAGGGAACATATCTAGTGCCATCTTTGCCTTTTGTGGGCTACAGTGTCATAACACTGTATTCAACATAATGCAATCATCTTTGAATGGTTTTTTATCATAGTTTTTTATTCCAGCTCAATTTTGAAGTGTGTGTAATGTGTATGTTTTAAAAGATTTTATTCCCATCTAGTGGTTTAGTATTGGTATTTTCAAATAGCTTATTTACTGTGAGATGCTTTTTAAAGCAAAAAAGAAATATGAACCATTTTATTAAGCAAAAGTAAACTTTGTTATATTTTTAATAAGTAAACATTTGTAGAATTAAAAATAATTACAACATAAGAGGTGTTAATGCTTTTTATAAGCCCGATTTTACCAAAGTCTTTTTTTTTTTTTTCTTTCCCGGTACCAGGAATCAAATTCATGACCTTTTGCTTGCCAGGCAGGTGCTGTGCCACTGAGCTAAATCTCCAGCCCCTAAACATTCTTTTATAAGTTAATTTCTGTCTTTTAGAAATGTACATTGAGTAATATAACAGATACCTATATTTATCAGCATTATTGTTCACTAATGCTTCATCATCTTTATTTCATCTCACTTTTAAGAGCAGGAGAGCATTATTGATGACTACCTCCAAATGTAATTCCCTCTCCCTAGAGGCAATAACTACTGTGACAGACTCATTACATTTTTTTTTTTTTTTTTTTTTTCATTACATATTTCTTGGGTAAAACTTTTGCTATTCATTTCTAACAGTTTAAGCCTCCCATTTCAACTAACCTGATTTTTTTTTTCTGTTGTTCTTTTAGCCACTGAGACTTAATAACTTCAGAAAGGGGTTTTGAGTTCTACAATCTCATGTCTAAGCAATTGCCAAGTCTGTTCCCCACTTAGTCAAAATCAGCATTATGGATTCTTCCCATGGCAGTCATAGTCCAAAAAGATTTTCTGTGTGTTTTAACTTGATTCCCTAAGTCACAGAGAAATATCTTTTTTTGCTTTAGTTTCTCAGAATATTACATTGTCCTTAAAAGTTTAATAAAATTAAGATAGCTTTGTTTTTCATTTTATACTGTCTTGTTTTAAACCAGTACATTTAAATTTGTTTAGTAAGTGCATTTGCATTGTTATGTAACTGTCACCATCATCTCTCTCCAGAACTTTATCATCTTAGCAAACTGAAATATTAAATAACTCCCCCTCTTTTCCTTCTACCTCAGGTCCTTTGCAGTCATCATTCTACCATCTGTCTCTATAAATTCGGCTTTTCTAGGTACTTCATATGAGTAGAATCCTACAATACGTGTTCCTTTGTCACTTTTAAAAAATCTTGCTCATAGTAGCTTTTCTCACATAGCCAAAAGAATCTGCCTGTCTCCCAAGTATTGTGCTTATCGAAGTTCAGTTTTTATTAATCATCATTGATGTTAGTATGTTGTTATTCTAAGAATATCAGCTGAATCCACTGTGGCAAAAGCATTAAAAATGTATTTTTGAATAGTAATATATTCAAAGTGTATAACATGACAGTTCCCTTTTTTGAAGACAAATGATATTATTGATCTCTGACCCAGAGGTATCTTATGCATAGATACCAAATACATTTTGTGTGTTCTTACATTCCTCTTTACTTTGTACAGATGTCACCCTCATGATACATTGTTCTATACCTTGCTTTGTTCAGCTAAACAATACATTTTGGAGATTGTTCCCTCCCAACATATAAAGGTTTCCTTAATCTTTATACCTTCACTATAGTCCATGTTAAAAATTTTGCTGATTCAATTAATTTCCTTCCTCTTTGATGAATATTCCCATCTCTTGCTGCTATAAGCAGGATTGTAGCAAATGATTTTGTTACATGTTGTTTTATACATACGTGACTATCACTGTAGGATGTTTCTTAAAGTGAATTTTCTGTTCAGAAGCTGTGGGCTAGGGATAGCTCATTGGTAGAGCTCTGGCCTAGTGTGCACAAGGCCCTAGGTCTGATTTGCAGCACCACTCATGCATGTGTGTATGTGTGCATGCATGCACACACAACCCAAAAAGCTATGAAGACATGATTTTTTTTTTTTTATTTTAACGAGTAAAAGAAGGACAACAAAGCAGTAGGGGGATACACCAAATTATAGACAAAATGGTAGGACATTATCAGTGGTTGTTATTTTATCTATTGGTATTTTCAAGATAGTTTCTCAGGAAAACAAATAGACAAATAATAGTGAGTTATGGACAGAAATGGCAGGAAATTATCAATGGTTGTTGTATTCTACCCTGGTTTCTCCAAAGTGGTCTCTAGGGAAAACAAATAGAGCTATACATGAGTGATTGATCAAATAATCATTGACTGTTCTCAATAGTTGTTGCAAACACATAGTAACAAACATTAATCCATTTATGAAATAGCATAGGGACAATACAATCATTACAGAGTTATGGACAGATCGGTAAGAAATCAGCAATGGCTGCTGCAATACATGTTGGCATCCTCAAAGTGGTTTCTCAGGAAAACAAAGATATGCAAGAAAGATCCAACAAGTAGTTACAGTCCATGGGTTGGGAAAAATAGCGGGTTACCTCATCAGTGACTCCCCTCACTGAGGTGTGACGGCTGGAAGGCCAGGGCTGAAAAGAAGGACCGAGAGACCAGCAC
>NW_004955459.1:15258839-15259914 GCF_000276665.1 Chinchilla lanigera | reverse complement strand
AGTTGCTGAAACCTGGAATTTGATTAAACATCATCACCCTCATTTCTTGATTTACATAGATTGTGTTTTCTGTGATATGTAGTTTTTATCACAGCAACAGCTCACAACCTAGCTTTTCAAAGAAATGTTGCCATTGAAAGGAATATTGTGTAGTCTAATTTTGAAGCTAAACTCCTAGTATCTCCTGCAGTATCTAACATGGAATATATATATATGGGGAATTTAAAATACCTTGTGGTGTTCTTGTGAATTTGCTATAATACACAGTTTTGGAAATGTGATTCTATACAAATTTCACATGCTTGATTTTTATCATTATTCTAGCTTATGTGTTTACCAGATATGTTTTACTTACGTAGCGCATTAGTGGTTTTGCGTTGTTGTGTGACAGGGTATCACTTTGTTGCTCAGGATCAAGGGATTCTCTTCGCTCAGCCTTTCAAGTAACTTAGACTATAGACATAACTTAGACTTAGTGACACATGTCTATAGTCACTACACCTGGCTACCTAATTAATTAGTTAATTAATTTTTCTTTAGTGTTTGAGACGTTGTCTTGGCATGTAGTTCAGGCTGGCCTTGAACTCACTGTATAGCCCAGGCTAGCCTCAGACTCATGGCAATCTTCCTGCCTCAGCCTCCCAAGTGCTGGGATTACAGGCATGCACTACCACACCCAGTGACAAAATGTATTTTACATATTAGGCATACATACAACAAAGTCTTGCTAGTGAGGTAATAAATTAAAAATTAAGAAAATTACGGTGAACTGTGGTTTGCAAAGGCTTTATTTTAAATTTTCAAAAATTAAGCCACAGGCTATCTAGATTTAACATGTTTAAATATTTCAAGTACTCTGGTTTCTCTTCAGATTGTATAAATCTTGCACCTTTAAATATTTCAAAATGTATGCTGCTGATGTACTGTATTCTGCTGATGTATCTATATTCCATCTATTGAATATGCATTATGGAAATAATTTCATTTATCTCTAAATCCACAAGAGGGGCTGGGGATTTAGCTCAGCGGCAAAAGCGCCTGCCTGGCAAGCGCAAGGTCATGAGTTCGGTTCCCG
>NW_004955459.1:15248448-15258739 GCF_000276665.1 Chinchilla lanigera | reverse complement strand
GGGCGTCGGTACTCTCGTGTTCTCCGAGTCCTTGTTCCTCACCTGCTCCTCTGCTGACTCCGGACCTCTCTGGCTGTCAAGGGCAGGGCCAAGAGCGACCCACTTTGTGGCATGTTCTCCCAGAGGTTTCTCAGTGTCGGGGCGGTTCACGCATGTCTCCGGGCGGGCCTATTGTGTCGGTGCTTCTTTGAGGCATGGCCGCGAAGCTTCCCGGGTGCTTACTGTCTGCCTTTCCGGGCACCTGCACGGCGGGGTCTGCACTGGGCCCTGCGAGGGCCGGCGCACCCCAGCCGCACGGCTGCCCAGGGCTGGGCGCCTGCGCCTGAAAATAAGATTTTGTTGTAACTTTCAAATTAGGTGTTAAGTGTGCTGAAACTAGGAATTTTGTATACAAACTTGTAGTAGTAAAATCTTGGTTTATAACATGAAAATCTAAGGAAGTTTCTTTTATTTTGCAGATATACAAAACTAGGATATGCTGGAAATACAGAACCACAGTTTATCATCCCTTCCTGTAAGTATTTTTTTTAATCCATAAGTAAAAGATCTCCTCCTCATAATCAGAGTAAATGAAGTAAACAGTTCTGGCCTTATGTAAGATTCAGTTCTTTAAAACACAATTTACCAAGTTATAAATATGGTCATATTTCTATATTTCTGACCATTCATTTCAGTTTTCAGTTCATTTCTCCCTTTACCAAATCTACCAAATACCTCTTTGAAGAAAAAAAAAGTGAGCTGATACAGATAGACAAGACACCACTTGATAATTATGTTCTTTTTTTTGTTTTGTTTTGTTTTTTTGTTTTTCTCCTGTACCAGTAGTCGAATTCATGACCTTGCGCTTGCCAGGCAGGTGCTGTGCTGCTGAGCTAAATCCCCAGCCCAGTTGATAATTATATAGTTCCCTGCATTGAGTATATTGTTGCCACTAGTGTGTGGATGTAACTAATTAGTAGTACGTTCTGCATTAATACATGTACAAAGACTGTTCTTTGGATTGGAGTTATAACCTTGGTAGGACCTGTGCATGTTGACATCCTCAGCAAGTACCCATATTTTAAAATGAAGTTGAGAAGAATCTCATTTTCAGTGGTATCACCCTCAGTTGTTTTCTGATGTAACCATTTTGGTTGTGTGCCTGATGTTTTTAGGGTGTTCTTTGTCTTTTCCCTTTTTTTGGGTTACACTCAGGTTTGCTGACCATCAACTGTCTTTCAGTAGCTTTTAAAAAAGTACTGTCACAGTTGATTTCTGAGTGTTCTTATTTATTAGCATAAGTGGTGTTGTGCCTTAATGAACAAATGTAGTTCTGATTTTCAAATCATTGTATTTTTACATTATACAGTAATACCTCTTACCTACTTGTCCTGTGGTCATATTAGGACTGATGGCTGGGTATGGTGGTGCACATCTTTAATTCCAGTGCTCTGAAGGTCTGAGGCAGGAAGATTGCAGATTCATTCTCAACCCCCACAACTTAGTGTCTGAGACTGTATCGAAATAAAAAGGACTAGGGATATAAATCGTTATGAAGACTATGGGTTCAGTCTTTACTGTTACTGTCCCTGCAACAAAAAACAACCAAAAGAACTTTTACACATTAAATGGCAAACTTTCTGAGTCATTACTTGGTAGCCCCAACTCCTTTTGATTTTGTGAGTGTCACTAATTTTTCACAGTAGTATTTATATGACTAATTGAATTTTTTGATATTGTTCATTTATGAAATGAAGAAAATGGAAAAATGAATATGCAAAGTAGTATAAACAGCTTATATCTCAAAATGAATGGAGTTGAGAATAAAGGTAGGAATTACTAGGCTTGCCGAAAACTGTAGGTCTGTAGTCTCAGATGCAAACGATGTCATTACTAGTGCTGAGGATATTATTAAATGTGTGAAGTATTTAAAGTACACTGTCAAAATTGTACCTAGAAGGCCAAATGTGTTTAGGGTTTTGATATGTATGTATATGAAATATATGTGTGTGTGTATATATATATCGATATTTAATTCACTTTCTTTAAACTCATTTGACATTTACACTTACCACTTTTCTGGTATGCTTTTCTAGGAATTAGTTATTTTAACAATTTAAATCTGATACTTTTGGAAATATCTAGGGTGAATTTTAAGTGACATTAATAAAGTAGTTCACTGATTTAATTCTAGTGCTCATTGTTTAGTGGTACTGTTATCATTGCCTTTTCACTTGTTTAATACATATGTATTTGTTGTTTAAACTGAAGGACAGGTTTGCTTTTCTTTATGTTTGTCTCCATCTTTATATATACATCGGTTATCTATTTTAAGAATTTGGAGACAATTGTTAGCTCTAACTAATAAAGATGTTCTATGGGCTGGTACTGTACTTGACTTTATATTACACTTAAATATAGTGGTAACTCAGCTCACGGACTTCTTTCCACAATTCTGGTTGCAAACTAAATTGGACCAGAACCAAATCAAATTTCCCCATAAGGTCAGCACTTAACCTAACAACTGAATTAATTCTGTTCTTGACCAATTGAGTTTGAAGCCAGAATTGTGGAAAGATTTAAGTTTGTAAATGGAGGTGGCACTGTTTTTATATTAAGATTAATGTTAGGCCGTTGTATTTGCTTCTGTTTCCTAAGGTTGCCATAATAAAGTTCCAAAGCCTAGGTGGCTTAAAACAACAGAAACCAGAGTACAAAATCAGTATTCTCAACAGGGCCATGTTCTTATTGTTGGCTCTAGGAGAGAAACCTTCCTCTCCTCTTGGAGCTTTTAGCAATCCTTGGAATTCCTTGGCTAGTAGATAATATTATTCTAGTCACATGGCTGCTTTCCTTTATTTTCTCTGCATCCAAACTTACGTTTGTCTGTTTTAGTCATTTTCTTGTTGCTGGTACGTAATACCTCACACCTGCAATTTAAAGAAGAGGTTTATTTTGGCTCACAGTTTTCATTTTATTTTTTTTTTTACTTTAAAGAGAAAATAACAAAAACAATAACAAAAACAAAGACAAAAAATAACACAAAAACAAAAAAAGATAAAGAATTTGAAAATAAGATGATGGGAAATTAACAGTGGTTGTTGTATTACATACTGTTACCTTCAAAGTAATTGCTCAGAGATTTCCAGATATAGGTATGCAAGATTGATCAAACAATTAAACATTAACTGTTCCTTTCAATAAACCAATAGAAATTAGTAGTGCAATTATCTTAGCTGTCTTGTGTGTACATACGTATTTTTTCTTTTTTTTTTTTTTTATCTTTTTGAGACAGGGTCTCGTTATGCAGTTGGGGCTGGCCTTGAGCTCACTTTGTAGCCCAGGCTGGTCTTGAACAATCTTCATTCCTCAGCCTCCCAAGTGCTGGGTTTACAGACATGTGCCATCATGCCCAGCTCGACATACATATTTTTTCCCTGCTTTCTTTTCTCATTTCCCTCATCCCAGTTGTTCTTTCCTCTTGAGTAGTTTCTTTCCCTTTCACAATATCTATTGTACTTTTCAGATTTTATTTACTGTTTCAAATTCTTATACTAGGGAGACATTACAATGTTTACACATCCAAGTCTGATTTATTTCACTTATGAGTGTGGTTTCTTGTTGCATCCATTTACTTATAAAAGGCTGGAGTTTATCTTTCTTTATAGCTGAGTAATATTCCATTGTATAAAAATACCACATCTTTTTTATCCATTCCTCAGTTGATGGGCATTTTTGGGTTGTTTCCAAAGGTTTGCTATGACAAATTGTACTGCAATAAACATGGGTGCACATATATCACTGTGGTATGATGTTTTTCATTCTTCTGGGAAAATACCCAGTAGGGGAATAGCTGGGTTAAATGGGACCTCTAATCCTAATTTTTTGAGAAATCTCCAGACTGATTTCCAAAGTGGTTGGACCAGTTTACATTGCCACCAACAGTGAAGAAGGGTTCCTTTTTCCTCATACCACCTCCAGGATTTGTTGTTCGTTGCTCTCTTGATAATATCCATTTTTATTGGGGTAAGATGAAATTGAAATCTCAGTGTTTTAATTTTATGTCTCGAGTGACCAGTGGTGTTGAACATTTTTTCATGCCCTTATTTGCATTTGTATTTCTTCATCTGAGAAGTGCATATTCATCTCAGGTGTCCATTTTTGGATTGGATCTTTGAATTTGGGAGGTCTGAGTTTTTTTCAGTTCTTCATATGTTCTAGATATAAGTCTTTTTTCTGAGGGACGGTTAGCTAAAATGGTTTCCCACTCTGTGGGTTGTCTTTTCATTCTATTGGTGATTTCTTCTGATGTATAAAAGCTTTTTGATACGATGAGATCCCAGTTGTTGATTTTTTTGAAGTGTTTCCATGCAGTTTGGGTTTTGTTCATGAAGTTTGTGCCTGCAACTGTCTCTACAAGATTTTGGCCTACTTTCTCTTCCAGTAGATTTGGTGTTTTCTGTTTTAATATTTAAATCTTTGATCCATTTTGACTTTAGTGCGCGGTGATAGGCATGAGTCTAGTCTTTGGCATGTAGAGAGCAAGTTTTTCCAGCACCACTTATTAAAGTGGCTGTGTTTCTTTCAGTCAACATGTTTGGCCCCTTTCTCAAAGATAAGGTTGCTGACTGTGTTTGTAGTTGTGTCTGCATCTTTTAATCTGTTCCACTGGCCTTCAGGTCTGTTTTTTTTTTTTTGGCCAGTACCATGCTGATTTGGTACTTTGTAGTATAATTTCAAGTAGAGATTGTGATGCCTCCTGACTTGTCTTTGTTGCCCAGGATCACCTTTGCTATTCTAGGTGCGTTCTGGTTCCAGATGAGTTTTAGGGATTTCTCTAGTTCTGGGCACATAGTTTTAGAGGTTTTAGTCTATGAGTATCAGGCTCCAAGGCAGAAACAGCATGGTGGAAGAGCATGGCAAAGGAAAGGGGCTCAGATCATGGTGGTTTGGAAGAAGAGAAGAGAGTAGTGGAGAGGGAGATACACTGGTTCAAGTTGTGCCCCAGGTGACTCATCTCTGACCAGGCCTCCCCTAACAGGAGGTCAGCTATAAATTCATTAGTGGACTGACTGCTGATGAACATAGTGCCCCTGTGACCCCCTCATCTGCCAAACGCTTGAAACTTTTGGGGGATACCCAGATCTAAACCATAATACTCTCCATGTCTCAATTTCCTCTTTAAATAAGGACACTAGTCCTACTGTAGTAGAGGCCATACTAATAACCTTATTTTAGCTTGAAAGTCTCTATTTCCAAAAAGGATCACATTCTCAGATAGGGTTAGGACTTCCATGTATCTTTGACGAGAATTTAGTCCATAGCAGTGATAACTATGGAGTCTCTTAATTTGTCATCTTTTGTAATTATATTGTGATTGCTTATTTCAGATTACTGAAACGTTATTGCCTTCTTTTTTATTTTTATTTTTTTTGGTATAAGCAGTTGAGCTTAGGACCTTGTGCTTGCCATGCAGGCAGTGCAGTGCTGAGCTATATCCCCTTCCCATTACTGTCATCTTTGAAAAATTGCTTTTGGCTATGTTTTTTCGTGGCTGAGTCTTCATCTTTTGAACTTACTTAGGATTTTGTCATCATTGAATCCATTCTTTGTTTCATCTCTCGGCCAAAATATGCATTCTTAATTTTTATTATCTGTCTTATGAATAGTTGTAGCATGTTAAGAATGCATGTGCCTACTGCAGGAAAGTTTCTGACTTTGGAGTTTTCTCTTTCAGAGCTGCAGGTGCATTGTTCAGAATCAGATACTTTACCACTCTCTCTCATGGATTTTTGATGTGGAAAGTCTATAGAAACAGTGTCTTCGTTATTCCTTTTCTTGCTGAGACAAAATACCCAATACAAAGTTAAAGAAGAAAGGTTTATTTTTAGCTTACAGTTGTGATTTCAGTCTATAGTCTGCCGGCTCCAAGGCAGAGTGGCATAGCAGAGGTGCATCGAAGAGGAGCACAGTCCGTGTTGGGGCAAGTAGAGGACAGAGGGCAGTGAGCAGCCAGCAGCAAGCCTCCCTTTACATTTGATTCTTTCCAGGCTACAAGCCATTTAGGTGGTGCCACCCATACCCAGGGTGGGTTTTCCCATGACCCACCACTCAGAACCGTGGTATATTAATTATTGGAGTAACCAAGTACCACGGACCCTTACTTCTGTAGTCATCCTTAATCTACATTCACACATCCTAGATCCAGCCTCCTCTGAAAAGCCCCATCTATGATCACATGAGGTTTTTTTTTGGGGAAGGGGCATTTAGATACAAACCAAAACGTACAGTTTCAAGTTATTTTACATATTTTTGTTTTCCAGTGAGCCATCGGGATGTCTGTGTATGTTATAAACATATTGCCAGAGAAAAACTCTATAAACATTTGGAAGTAGACTGTGGATTAAAAATTCTTTTCCTTCAGTTATTTTCTGCTCACTTTTTAAAAGATATAACTGTTAAATGAAAATAACAATAGAAGCCAGGTGTTGTGGCACATGCCTATAATCCCACCACTTGGAGGCTGAGGCAGGAGGATCCCTTTGAGTTCAAGGCCAGCCTGAACTACATAGCAGAGACTGTGTCTCAAAAAAAAAAAAAAAATAACAGTAGAATGCCAGATCAGTTTAAATGCATTCATAAAATTGTTTGAATTAAGAGCTGTTTAAATTGAAGTATTTAGAAAATTGTAACAATTAAAATGTGTGCAACAGGCTCTGCCTCTGGCACTGTATACTGGATTTCTAAATATGTAAAGGGATTATTGTATTACCTAAACTAAGTGAGATTTCCTTTTGTACATGCGATTGAAGGGTTTTTTTTCCTTTTTAAGAGAATTTTGAATGATTCTTACAAAGATTTGTTGGAATATGTGATTGAAGTTTAAAAGAGCCTTATTATGTATATTTAAACTTTTATATCATAATCATAATAGTGAATAGGGTAGAAATATGAAAAAAGTTTGTTAAAAATTCTTTTTTTTTCCTCTCTCCCGTACTGGGAATCAAACTCATGACCTTGCACTTGCCAGGCAGGCACTATGCCGCTGAGCTAAATCCCCAGCCCCTCTTAAAAATTCTTACAATTTTCCTCCTTTTTTTTTTTTTTTTTTTGGTCTCTTTGAGACAAGCTCCTGCTGTGCAGTTCATGTTGGCTGGCCTTGAAATCATTTTGTAGCGTAGGTTGGCCTCAAACTCACAGTGGTCCTCTTGCCTCAGCCTCCTAAGTGCTGAGCTTACAGGTGTACACCGTCACACCTGGTACAGTTCTCTGCTTTTTCATTATTTCTGATTGTTGGTCTGTTGTATGTGAATTTGGTGGGAATTTCATTATTCAGAATCAAAGTGGATATTGCATAGTTTCGTTTTGTTTTTTTTTTTTTTTTTTTTTTTTTTTTTTTTTTTTTTTGTGGAGGGGCAGATTCTGAGGATCGAACCCAGGGCGTTTGCACTATATCCCCAGACCCTTTTCAGTTTTTATTTTGAGTCAAGGTTTTACTAAGTTGCCTAGGCTGGGCTTGAATTCCCAGTCTTCCTGCCTTTGCTTTCCAGAGTGCTGGAATTTTAGGCATGTGCCACCATGCCTGGCGGATCTTACATATTTTTAAAAAATACACCTAAAACCTTCCCACAGTATATTATTTCCTTTTTTTGGCTTTTACATTTGAGACCTTTTCTCTAAATGGAACTTGAAACTTCATTAGGTAATGTGAATTTTTCCCAGGTTTCTTACAACCTTTGTGCATTAGTTTAACAACAGTTTAAATATACTAGGTCATGTTTTGAGTTTTAATATTTTGAAATGGAGGAAGTGTAAGTTAAAAGTTTATGTCATTTGAAGGAAATAAAAATTTTGACATGTCTAACTTATTTTAAAGGTATTGCTATTAAGGAGTCAGCAAAAGTAGGTGACCAAGCTCAGAGGAGGGTGATGAAAGGTGTTGATGATCTAGACTTCTTCATTGGTGATGAAGCCATAGAAAAACCTACATATGCAACAAAGGTATGTTCATATGATTTATATAAATAACATTTTCCTTTCAAAGCATTAATTTGTTCAGTGATTGTGTCTCTGCAATTTCGTTTTATCATCTTCTTTATCATAGAGATTTCCATGTAACCCCTTTCCTTTTTTTTTTGTTTTTTTTTTCCGGTACTGGGAATCGAACTCATGACCTTGCGCTTGCCAGGCAGGTGCTGTGCCACTGAGCTAAATCCCCAGCCCCAATGTAACCCCTTTCCCTATTGCTTTAACTGTACTTTCTCCCAACCCGATCCAAAAAAGGGAAAAGTTTTAATCTAAAGTGAGAGCAGGGTCTGGGATATAGCTTAGCAGCACAGTGCCTTGAGCACAAGGTCCTGAGTTTGGTTCCCGGTACCCCCCAAAAAAGTGAGAGCAGTGTGTGCTTTTCCACATCCACCAGGTCTCAGGGCCCTCAATGGCTTGACTTTATCCACACTGTTGCATCTGGAGTGCTCCCCTGCCTCATATTTTTTGAGAGAGGACCTCAATAATGTACAGGCTATGGCTCAAAAAAATAAAATAGCAGTCAGCTAGGTGAAATGTGAAGGCACAGTTGTTTTAGGGCAACAGAAGCCAATGTTCAAGAGGACTTTAAATATGAGAGAGATTGGAACAGCACAACCCATGTACCTGAAGCATAGAGAAAGGCCAGCAGAGATGATGCCATTTAGTGATTGCACCTTTCTGAGTTTCAGTTTATTTATCTCTATAGTAAAGATATTATCTGTATCTTAGGATTGGTGTGAGGTTTAGTGGGGTAATGTGTATTGTTATAGTTCTTTGAATATTGAAGAACAATTATTTGGAGGTGGGAAGCTTGATACTGGGGAGGTGAAATAATTGACTATTGCAGTAATTATCCAAAATCAAAAATGATGGAAAGGGATATTAATGTAGGGTGATGGCAGTGAAAATGGGGAGAAATGGAAATTGTGTATGTTCATACACACGTTTATGAGGTGTGATTGAGAAATATGGTATATGTTTAAATAAAAATTTTGTGGGTTTTTTTTTTTTTTTTTTGAGAGAGAGTCTTGCTTGGTAGTGAAGGCTCACTGTGTTCCCCAGGCTGGCTTTGAATTTGAGGGGATCCTCTGCCTCAGCTATCCAAGGGCTTGGATTATTATAGGTATGCACCACCATGACCAACTGAAGTTTTGTGAGCTTGTGTTTTGATTGAAGGGTCCTATCCGTTCTGGCTTCAGAAATAAAACCTATTGATATTTCAGTTTTTCTTCTCCTCCTTATTGACTAAACAATCTTGACTCTGGCTCAGTGTCATTTATACTCTAATTGGGACTCTTGTTCTCTCTTTCTTGAGTCTCTTAAGTTCATTTCAGCTTTTCCAGGACAGCTATAATAATTTTCCTCCAAATTCAAGCTTTTCTTGTCACTCCACTGCATAAGAAGTTTCTGATATCCCATTTCTTACAGTATAAAACTGAAATGCACAGTAAACATGATAATAATGAGAATTTTTAGTCTCTTTGATCTAAAACTAGTATGTTTCTACACCTCTACACCCTAAGCCTTTAGCACATTCATATTTGTCATTGGATGCTGTACCAATGGGTTGTAGCTATCTTTTTCTGTTACGTGCATGTTCCTCTCCACTCTACTCCATCCTTGCCAATAAATGAATAAAATTTTAAAAATGAGAAGGTTGATTCTTTAGGATTCACTTTACATATAACTTCCTCATTGAATCCAATTTGATCATCTTGCTGTAGGAACTATTTTTTTTAGAAATCTGAAGTGGAGTATTTGTTTATATATATATTTCTTTCATTAGGCTGAGTTTCTTGAAAGTTGATTCTCCATGTCCTTAGCAGTTGTACCCATAGTTCACAGTTGGTGTATAATAATAGTGAAGAGAGGAATAAATAACTCTTAGAACATGTAACTTGTAAACTTTTATTAATATATATTGTGAAATGAATGGTACAATAAAATACATTTTTTCTTTCCTACTACAAACTGGGGAGAAGTTATAATTCCTTAAAAAGTAAAAGTAGGTGTTGTTAGGGACCAGTAGCACTTACTTGTTCATTCACAAATCCATTCAGTCTTAAGTATTGAATGTATATTGTATTTGTGGAACTGTACTCTGTTGCAGTTTCACTCAGTACCTTTGGGGTTTCAGTAACATTTTTCATAGTGCCAACTAGATTAAAAAACCAAAAGAGTATGTTGTCTTTATTAGGTAGGTAAGTTCAAGCAGCTTGGTAGCCATTTGAAAGAAAGAGTACACTTAAATTGAAAGTATCTTGGGGCTGGGGATTTAGCTCAG
>NW_004955459.1:15237423-15247249 GCF_000276665.1 Chinchilla lanigera | reverse complement strand
AAATCCACAAGTATGCATTTCTTAAGGGTGATCTACAATATCATCGTCATAGGAATATGTCTGTCTTATATAATCTGATTCTGCCGCCGTTGGATAGTTTTTATTTAGTTTTTGATATTAAGAAGGTATAACTTACGGGATTTTTGTTTTAATAGTGGCCAATCCGCCATGGTATAGTCGAAGATTGGGATTTAATGGAAAGATTTATGGAACAAGTGATCTTTAAATATTTAAGAGCAGAACCTGAAGACCATTATTTTCTTTTGGTAAGTAGAAATTATCAGTTTTGGGGGAAAATTTAAAGACACTTTTATGGTAATTTTCTATATGAAATTTATATACTATGAAATAACATCAAAACCATTCTGTGGAATTTGACCAGGGTCTGGCAAATTCTTTAAATGACTAGACAGCAAAAATTTTTGGCTTCACAGTCCATAAGTTCTTTGAAGAAATTTAATGAGAATTTAGTGATCTCTGTTGCCACTTCAGTTCTACTTTGTATTATGAAAGCAGCCATATACTCAAAGCAGTAGATAAGACTTAAGTGAAGAGTATGGCTATGTTCCAGTAAAATTGTATTTATAGAAGGTGGTAGGCTGGATTTGGCTTGTGAGATGCCCCACCTTTGGTTTGACAGTTGCATACATCTTTGTGACTTAAACCCTTGTACCATTACTGTCAACTTGGAAACTTTTCTCATGGCCTTAGTTAATTTTTACCCCTTATCCCTTAGAGGGAACCACTATTGTTTTCTTTTTCTAGGTGAGATTAATTTTGCTTGTATCTGAGTTTCATATAAATGGAATCATCCAAGATGTAAACTCTGGTGAAATTTTGTCCACTCAGCATAATTGTGAAATTCATCTGTTTCTCGTGTTTGACTATTATGGTTTGGGTGTTGTGAACATTCTTGTATGAGTCTTTGTAAGGGCATATGTTTTCATTTCAGTTGTGTTATGTGTATGGAATTGTTGTATCGTAGGGCAGAGGTATGATTGTGTGTGGGGTATTCCCCCCCACCCTTTTTTTTTTTTTGTTCCGGTATCAGGAATCGAATTCATGACCTTGCACTTGCCAGGCATGTGCTGTGCCGCTGAGCTAAATCCCCAGCCCCTGGGAGGTTTTTTTTGGTACTGCATGCTGACCTTGAGCTTGCCACGCAGGCCCTTGTGCCGCTGAACTATATCCCTGGCCCTGTATGGTTGTTTTTTTAGGCAGCTTTTTGGACTTTTCCTAAGGTACCTTTCTACACACCCACCAGCAAACATGTTAGTGATGCTTGCTGTAGTATTCTGTGCAACATTTAGTGTATTAGTTTTTAATTTTAACTACATTGATGTGTTTGTAAGACAGCATTTTCATTTCAGTTGCATTTTCCTGTTGATGAGTGATGTTGAGAACTTTCTTCATGTGCTTATTAGCTATTTGCATATTTTCCTTTGCGTGGTCCTCTGATTATATTTTATATATAGACCTCTTTTTATCAGAGCTTATGATTTTGACTGTTTTGGTTTTTTTAGTTTACATAATTTTTTATGTACGTGTCTCTAAATTATCTTCAAGCTTTTGAATGTAGTTCCAAAGTTATAAGTAAATTTAAATAGAGCAAGGAATTTTCCTTTTGAAGGTTTTATATATGGAAAAAGTGTATTCATGTTTTTTACTTTATAGTGTCTTTTGAAGTAAAAAGGGTATAATTTACTATGAATTCAAGTTTTATCTTTTTGTGGTTTGTCTATCTCAAGAGGATTCTTCTGGGTCATTGTTTGTTGATGGGGATTGAACTGAGCTGTATATTCCTAGCCCTTTTAAAATTTTATGAAAAGGTTTTGTCTTTCACATTTAAATGATTGGATTATCAAATCAGCCGCTTCAGAGTCAGGTACATTATTCAGTGTCAAGCCTTAGTAATTGAAATGATTTAAGTGATTATGGGACATAAGAGAAACACGAAGTTCAGAATTATTAGTTCTGTTGCCCTGGTCTTTGCCTCATTAACATGTGTTCTGGTCTCGACTTAGCTTTATGAAATTTCTAAAAGGTGGTACTTACAATCAATATAATTTAGACGTAAGAGAACTGTGTAAACATCTCTTTCATTAAAATAATCTGATTGTCTTTTAAAAATGATATTCAATCCAATAGACTGAACCTCCACTGAATACTCCAGAAAACAGGGAATATACTGCTGAAATAATGTTTGAGTCCTTCAATGTTCCAGGCTTGTACATTGCTGTGCAGGTAAGCAAGTTCTGTATATGTAAGCTTGATTTGTATATTTCAGTTTGATTTAATTGACTATTAAAAAGTACTTTTTTATTTACTTTTTTCAGTGAAAAATTATTAACTTCAAAGCATATCATAGAAGCAGTTTTATAGGAAATGGAGATGTTTAATTAGAAAAAAAGTTGTTAAATTAAAAGTGTGACTATTTCAAGGGCTTCATAGGTCAGAAACAACAGGTATTTATTAAATGCTTATTCCATGCCTAGAACTTTATAATTCCTATATCTTTGTTACATTTGTTGTGTACTTTTATCATAATCTGTTTTACTTAACAGATTACTTAATCTGTTTTACGTAACAGATTGACTTAACTTTAGGTAAATTTGACCACACACTCATTGTGCTCCTCCATATCTTGATTCTCATACATTCCTGTAATATTTCATAGTACTTACTTTGTACATGTGTCTTTTTCATGAAATAACATCACTCCTATATGTAAGGGTCGGGTTTCCTTAGATTTTTAACACTTAAAGGAAGTATAATACCTGACATACATGATTGCAGTTAATTTTAATTACTTGTATTTGTTTTTTATAGAAAACTAAAGTTTCAAGGCAGGTTATTTAAAGTTAAATGGTGTGATGTGAGCAGAGGTCTGTCTGATTTTGTTTATACTTAAGATCAGACTGTTTTTATAACTCCAGGGTAGACAACACCAATAAATAGTAATCATTTAAATGAATATTTTAGCTTGGATAGCAAAGAACTCCTTAATGTTTAGTGCATTCCATAAATTTAAAAGTTAGCTTTTAAGTTCTCCTTTACTACAAGTATTTATAAAGAGTGATATATACTTTAGCAAGAACTTCATGGAAAGGAATTCAATCTTGAGTTGGAAGTGCTTTTTAGTTCTCATAGTCTGAGTAAAATGAGGGGTTAGAGGGAATTCATCTCATTTTGCTTGGAAACATTTTTCATTTTCATAGTAAACATTTTAACAGTATTATCTAGTATAAACACATCGTTTGCTTTTGCTATGTTTATAATTTTTTCTGATATACTTTTAGTGTTTTTGAGTGATTTTAATTCCTTTACTTAGTCTGTGATCTATTTTGTTGGTAATTAGTAAAATTTCTGTAGCATAATGTGCTAATATTATGCCTATGATAGTTTGAGATTTTAACTATTTACGAAAGACTTGTAAAAGTGAATGAAATGATTCCTAGTTGAAAATAATATATGTTTTAGAATTTATCTAAAAAGAATTTCTCACACTGAAGTTTATGTGGTAATTTTTCTTCTTACTAATAATGTTAGTATGAAAATTTTCATTGTACTACGTTCAAAAATATCATCCAGTTCTTTTAGCCCACAATAATTTTGTGGGCATTGTGTTAAAGTGGAAAGATCGTCTTGATACCTTTCCAGGTCCCTTTCAGGCATTACATTGCAAGTAGTAAAATAAGGGCAGATTAGCTCTGTGTTTTGTATTAGTCCTGTACCTTGTTTGAGGCTTGGATTATAAGAAATTAGTTTTAAAAAATGAGCTGTGTTTAAATTTCTTAATTTTTAAACTTTGATTTAAAAAAAGAATTGTATTGGCTGTGCCAAGATTTTTCATTAAAAGAACTGATACTTTATCAACTTTGATTCCTAGTTGTCATGCTAATACTTGAAAGTATGCCATGGCTTTTTCAGCTAAAGTGCTTATTACATAGTTCTCAGTGCATGTTGCATTTTAAAAAGTTAAAACTGATGTGTTTTAAAAGTGATACATGTTTATAAGCTGTCTGTATATTGACTAGTTCTGATGATTAGATGGTTGTGTCTTTTCTACCTTTGTGGTTTATAACGGTCCTATGTGAACATATTTTAAGTTCTGGTAATTTAGTACTATAGTATTATGTGTCACTCTTTCTCATGTTTTTGACTTTGGGAGTGTATTAGGTTTTCATTGCTTTAACAAAGTACCTTTTGAGAAATCAACTTGAGAGGTTTATTTTGACTCATGATTTCAGTCTGTGGTTACTAGGTCCATTTGCTTTGGGGCTGTAGTGTGGTTTGGAGTGGGTAGCAGAGCAAGCCGCCTGCTCATATTTTGTGGCTGCCAGAAAGTGTGGAGAGTGAAAATGTGGAAGGGGCTGGGGACAAAATATACCCTTCAAAGGCATACATTGAGTGCCTACTGTCTACAACTAGGCCCAACCTCAATTTCCCACCACCTCCCAGTAGCATCTAAGTTAGGAAAACATCAGTGGATCAACTCATTGATCAGAGCTCTGAAATAGCCCTGTGTCTGAACAGTGCTGTGTTGGGAACCAGCCTTTCAACACATGAGCTTTAGAGCCAACCCATAACAGAAGAAAAACGGCCCTCATAAATATGCTACTAAAAGCAAAAATAAGCCTGTAAATTCCTGTTAATAGAGTGTAGAAAGTAAGCACTCATTGCATTATGCAAAATTAACTTTATATCTTTCTTTCCACATGTTCTGTATTTACACATTGAATAGAGTACTCCATTGAATAGCCTTTTTTCCCCCTAGTAACTCTTTGTATTTTTCTTTTGCCTGTGTTCTTTTTGTTAAGGCTGTTCTTGCCTTAGCTGCATCCTGGACCTCAAGACAAGTAGGAGAACGGACGTTGACTGGTACGGTAATAGACAGTGGAGATGGTGTTACTCATGTCATTCCTGTGGTAAGGATATTTAAATTTTATTGAACAGAACATGAAGTAATACATCTGGCAAAGTAAATTGCATGAATTAATACTGTGTTTTAGGAAACTTTCTTATACCTTGAATCCTTTTGTAATTTTGGCTGTATTTTATTCAAATTAATAAATTTTTTACACAAAGTCTAAAATGTTTATTTTACTTCAGGGTTTTTCTGTAACTAGAAAAATAATGAATTGTATCTGGAGTGAAAATATGTTACTATGACTTTCTTTTCCTTTTCTTTGGTTACTGGGTATTGAACCTAGTGGCCTTTGCTCTGAGCTATATACTCAGTCCTTTTCTTATTTTTTGTATTAGAGAGAAGGTACAGCTAGGTCAGTATCTTAGTAACTTTCATTGTTGCTGGGACAAAATACCCAACCATTTGCAAGTTAAAGGAGTAGAGGTTTATTTTGGCTCACAGTTTGTAGCGGTTTCAGTCCATCATCAGCTGGCTCTCAGGTGGGGTGGCATGGCACAGGGACTGGAGGAGAAGCAATCCACAGCAAGCAGCAGAAGTGAGCTTGCCTTTTCCTTTTTATCCCAAACTGGCTACAAACCTTTTGGGTGGTGCCACCTATATGTGTCTTCTGTCTTCAGTCAATCCATTGAGCCACAGCTAAATTCCAGTCAGTGGACTAATTTAGTACCACACTACCTTAATCCCAGTATCACACACTCTAGATCCTATATCATACACCCTTGACCCAGTCACTTCCCCAAAGGCCCACCTTCGAGCACATGAGGCTTTGGGGGGACACTAGCACAAGCCATAGCAGTCACTAAATTGCCCAGGCTATCCTTCTGCTGCCGTTGGCTCTCTCACTCATATTAACAGATGTCACACTTGGTGCATGGGTTAACTGTGTGACAGTTAGTTGTGAGTGCATGAAGTTTAATGTGTTTTGGGTGTTTATTTTACTGAATAAAAGGCTTAAGTTTATTGTGCTTTATGGTGTGTATTTAATAAAGTGTATTATGAAAAATGCGTCAAACTGGATTACTTGTCAGATAACAGAAATTACTAGAATTCATTTTAGAACATTTTTATATTATGTTGAATCACATTAATGAAATTATTTTGAACTTTTTTCATTATTTTCTTTCCTAATGTATCAAGTAACTTCTTTTGAGGAAAACATTCTGAGGATGACAGTCTTTGGATTTCTCTTTAGCTGCAGTTGTAGTAATTATTCTTTTTTCTTTCTCGTAGTGCTGGGGATTGCCACTGAATCACATCCTTTACCCCTAATAAGTGCTGTTTAAAGTAACAGATTCATTGAAATGTAATCCACATACTATTACAGTTAAGCAATTTACAGCATACAATAAACTGGTTTTTAGTACATATATTCCCAGAGTGCATCCATTGCAACAATTTTAGAACATTTTTCTTAACAGTTTTTAAAAAACCCTGCTTCCATTAGTCATGGCTCCCATATCCTCCTGTTGCCCTCAGCTCCTGGCAACCACTTATCTCCTTTCTGTCTCTAGATCTGCTTGTCAGGCTACTTCATAAAAATGGGATTGTATGTTAATGTGGTCTTTTGTGACTGCTGTTTGCACTTAACCCAGTGATTTTAAGATTCAGCTGTTTTAGCATGTATAGTACTATCTTTTATTCCCAAGTAATATTTCACTGTATGGATATATCACATTTTATTTATCCATTGGGATGTATTGTAATATCTTGGTTATTAAGATATCTTCACTGTTTGATAGCTTTCTTCCCCCCCTCCCCACCAGGAATCGAACTCACAACCTTGCGCTTGCCAGGCAGGTGCTGTGCTGCTGAGCTAAATCCCCAGCCCCTTGATAACTTTTTATTGTATTGACAACCTGTTCTTTCTTAGTGGTACATAAAATAATTGTTCATCCTAAAATTCTCATGTAAATCTCAAAATCAGTCCATGGTGTAGAATATTTTATTCTGTGAGAAGTGTACTTTCTTTACCAATCAGTAAAGTACAAATATGTGACATGCCTAAAATCACCAAATAATAGTCAGCAAAGATAGAATTTGGACAGATTTTGCATGACTCAAGTCTTTTTATAACATCTGTATAATTAAATGGTAGTATACTGTCTTGATAATTAAAATTAGGTAAGTTTCAAATGGAAGTTGTCAGCGTGAAAAAGAATGAATTTTAGTAAGGATAAAAGAATGAGTGTCCCTGTTCTTTCGTTTTGTCGCCTTTTTTTTGAATTAATGGAAAATTTTTTATGATGCCATTTTATTTTTACTGACTTACAATTATGCTATGTTTAATTTGATTTATTACCATCTATTTCAAATAAGTCTACTGCACAGTTAAAAATTATACAGTAGTATATGTCTAGTCTTTGTCCTATCATGCATTTTACGTTTACATGTTAAAAACTCATTAATGTTTTTCATTGTGAGGGTTATATTGTTTGTTAGGGTTGCTGTTACAAAGATGAATATCTAAACAATAGAATTTTTCTTTCTTTATGGATTTGGAGGCTGGAAGTCCAAGTCCAGGGTTTTGGCAGGGTTGGTTTTTTTTGATAAGGCCTTCCTCCTTGCCATGTAGATGATCATCTTTTCTTTGCCTTCACATAGTCTTTCCTTTATATATGTCTGTGTTAATCTCCCTTCTTAAGGATATTAGTGATACTGGGTCAGGGGAAATGACCCTAGTTACTTCATTCTGACTTAATTATCTCTTTAAAGAAAGAGCCTGTTTTCTGAGAGGCTAAGGCAGAGAGATCAAAAATTTGAGGCCGGGGCTGGGGATTTAGCTCAGCGGCAAAAATGCCTGCCTGGCAAGCGCAAGGTCGTGAGTTCGGTTCCCGGTACCGGAGAAAAACCAAAAAAAAAAAAAAAAAAAAAAAAATTTGAGGCCAATCTGGGCAGTTGAGTGAGAACCTATCTGGAAATTTAAAGAGGAAAAGTGGGGTTGGGGAGATGAAGCGACTGCTTCGTTCGTGCAATCTCCAATATCACCAAAAATAAAAAAACTATCTGCCTGTCTCTAGGTGCATTTATATTCTGAGATGTTGGGGTGAAATTTAACATGTGAATTTGGGGAGAGAAGACACAATTCAACCCATAAGTAGTCAGTTATCTTTAAAAGAGAGTTTGAGGAGAAGATCAAAGTCTTTTCCATTTGCTTATTTCTTGTGTTCATTATTTCTTTGTGAAAGCCCATTTCTGTCTGGTGTCTTTTCCCATCTGCTTAAATGGTGTCTTTCATCTCAGCTCATCCCCTTCCTTTCCCTGCCCTTTATCACACTGTGTTGCCCAGACCGATCTTGAACTGTTGGACTTAAGCAGCCATCTCATCTCAGCTTCTTCTTTTTTTTTTTTTTTTTTTATTTTAAAGATAAAAGGAGGGAAACATTAACAGACATACAACATTTTACAACATAGCACAAGCACAGTACAGACAATACGGAGTTACAAACAAAGTGGTAGGGAATTAACAATGGTGGTTGTATTACATATTGATATCTCAGCTTCTTGAGTAGTTGGGATCACAGGCATGTACCATGCCCAGCTCGTCTCTGGGAAGTTTTTTTTCATTATTTCTTTATGTATTTTTCATCCTTCCCTCCTTCCCTTTGAGGATGCATATTAAGCTGCTTGACAAGTGATACCATTTTGGGTAATTTTTATTGCCATGTTTTTGAGTTCACTGTTCTTTTTTTCTTCATTGTCTAATCTACAGTAATCTCCTCGAGTGTATTTTATTTTTATTTTTAGTTATTTTTTTCCTTAGAAGTTCTAGTTGGGTCTTGTATCTTCCATTTTTTTCTTCCCTGGCTAATCTTTCCATTGACTTTTTGGATTACATGGACTTTATAAATGAGATTTTTTAAATGACCTTGTGTACTAAGTATATCATCTTTATAATTTCTTTCTCTATTGATAATTCTCTTGGACAGGAGTTATATTTTCCTACTTCATTGCATACTGTGTAACTTTTTTTTTTTTTCCTGTAAGGCTATTAAATAGGTCTTGGTCAGGATGATCATTTCTTTCTGCTTGTCTGTGATTTCATAATCATAAGGCTCATTAGTTATAATGCTTAAATCCATGGAAAGTTTCACTATTTTCTTTGTACCTATGAGTATGTCTATAATTGTATTGTATATTCACATTGCTGTGTCTTGGATTTTTGGAGTCCTTTAAATATTTTAGTATTGTTTTCCTGGGATACAGTCAAGCTCTAGGAATTAGATCTATTTAAACATTATGAAACAAGTACAGACTGGATTTTGGCTAGGGCTGATTTGGCCCCATTATTGTTGGAATACCTTTTAAAGACTACTTAATATCCTGTGCAGAAGACCTTTTTTTAACTCTGCCTAGTGGGGACATGAACTCCTGGCTGTGTGTGAGCACCAGAGATTGTTCTGCTTTTTCCTTGCTAGAGGTTCTCTCTTTGGCTTTGATGGTTTCCTCTTACAAATGTGCTTAGGAGATTGTGTCTTCAGATGTCTATTCAGCTCTCTTCTTGAACTCCAAACTCTCTATCTCTATGTTACAGAGACCATTACACACACTCTGTTTAGGTTCTTCTCATTATTATTGTCTGGGAGTTCTCTCAAGCAGTGAAGTAGAGTATTAGTAGCATTCACCTTGTTTGTTTCCATTCACAGTAAGCCATATACCCCTAGCCCTTTCTTTAGTTTCTTTAAAAACAGGGAGGGTCTTGCTAAGCTGCTAAATTGCCCAGGTTGGGCTCAAATGTGCCATCCTCCTGTCTCAGCCTCTCAGCGGGCTGGAATCATAGGCATGCATGATCCTGCCTAAGTTGTTTCCTTTTTTTGGAAAGGATCACTACCTTTTTGTCCAGAGTCTAAAAACATTTGTTAAACTTAATTTGTTCAGTTTTTTTTTTTTTTTTTTTTT
>NW_004955459.1:15089366-15237323 GCF_000276665.1 Chinchilla lanigera | reverse complement strand
TTTTTTGGTTTTTCTCCGGTACCAGGAACCGAACTCACGACCTTGCGCTTGCCAGGCAGGCGCTTTTGCCGCTGAGCTAAATCCCCAGCCCCTAATTTGTTCAGTTTTCTCATGGGGTTGAGAAGACAAATCTGATCCCTAATGTTCTGTTGTGGCCAGATGAAGATGTCCCTAATATTCTTTCTTACTGAAATTTAATTTTGTTATGTTGTTTTACTTTTGACTGAGGATAGTAAATTTATGCATCTGTTCCATTAGGATTTAATTAATTTGGCATCATGATCATGTGTGAAATGCCTCAGGCTTGTGAATTTTGTATTACATTAGGAAAACAGAGGCCATCTTTCTGGTTAATCATCAATATTTTTACAAAACAACCTAAATTTTTTTACTGAAATTATAAGATGTAAAAATAATACTCTATCTTTTATAAAGTCTGCTGTTGAAATCATTTGTTTATCTTCTGAAATTTACTATTTCTGTGTTGATTAATTTTAGTCATTTTATAAACTGCTGTCACTGGAAGACTATGTCTGAGTTGGCAGCTTTTTTCGTAATTCCTATACAATATTATAAATTCTGTGATACATAGAGATACAGAGTGAGGAAATGCAGTTGAGGAATAGAGATGAAGAATTCTGCAGTAAAGGGCTTTTTGAAAATGCGTATATACCAACTTGAGAAGCTGGTCTTTTAGATTATAATTTTCAAAGCACTGAAAGTAAATTTGACACTTTTCTACCTCTTCTAGGCTGAAGGCTATGTGATTGGCAGCTGTATTAAGCATATTCCAATTGCAGGACGAGATATAACATATTTTATTCAGCAACTGTTGAGAGACCGAGAAGTAGGAATCCCTCCAGAACAATCCTTGGAAACTGCCAAGGCAGTAAAGGTAAACACTAATGATAGAATTGTAATTCTATTAAAAATCACAGGTAAAACATTAATTTGGAATATATTAATTGAAGAATAATACTTGAAAAGTTTCTCAGCCATTTATAACTACCCTAATTATGTTTATTTTTTTCTGTATTTCTTGAAAGAAAATTATTGACAGTTATCAGACTTTTGCATATTCTTTGCATATTTCACATTTGAGAGGACTAATACAAGGATGTTTTGTATTTTTTTGAGACAAGGTCTCTGTGTAGCCCAGGCTAACTTTGAACTCATGGCAGTTTTTCCGCCCCAGCTGCCCAAGTGCTGGGATTACAGGCATGTGCCACCTTGCCTGACTCTAACAGAGGATGTTTTAACAAATAATTTTTAATACAGCATTTTTGTGATTATTCCTGTTACTAAAAGTAAATGATTATTTTACTCTAGAGTCTTTGCATTTTATTCAGTAGATTCTGCATTTTAACAGTTTTCAGTTATTAACATTATTTTGATGTCATTGAGTCATTGAGAGCTACAGTGTAGAGATAATGTGTGGGTCAGGTGATATGGACATAGAAGAAAAAATGTGACAGCTTATAAGATTTTTTTGTTTTGTGCCACATAACTCATATCAATGTTTTATGCATACCATGATACTTAGCATTGCTTTCCAAATTTATCGCTGGAAAACAACTGAGAAGTTTCAGTGAGTCCCTTACATGTTTTGAATATATAAAAGCAAAACTGCCCTTGTAAAAATAGTCCCATTTGTATGTCTCTCTTTGTGTATTTGTAGGGTTTTCCTTCTCTTTAAAGTTTAGGAATGAAGATGAAATAGTCACTTCCTAGATAATAGAGAAATTAAACCCAAGTTGGTAAACAGAAAATTAAATGTGTAAAAAATTAATATGAACACTATTCTTCTAACTCTTTTGGGTAATTTATAACATTAAATCAAAACAGCCCAGCATGGTAGCACCTGTTGTTGCAGCACTCGGGAGGCTGAGGCGGGATGATTGCTGTGAGTTCAAGGCTAGCATGCACTGCACAGCAAGGCTCTGTTTCAAGAAAAGAAAGAGAAAGGGAGGGAGGAAGAGAAAAGAGAAGAGGAGAAGAGAGGGAAGGAAGCAAGACAAGCAAGAAAATAACTTTTGGGGAATTAAATCTATTTCAGGAAAGGCTAATGCTCCATCTGAATATCATCTAAGAAATGTGATTTTCATGATAATCCTATTTCCAAGGTTGGGAGAAAAGAAATTATCTTTCTTTTTCTTTTTTCTTTTTTTTGGGTACCGGGAATTGAGCTCAGGACCTTGCACTTGCCAGGCAGGCCCTGTGCTGCTGAGCTATCTCCCCGCCCCTGTCTTCCTTTTTCTAGTGTTGCTTTCCTTTATGTCTTTCCATTATCAATATTTGCCTCTGTCTTGGAAAGAGCACTTCATATATAAAATTATGGGAAATGTGTGTGTATTACTGGGTATTCCCCAGAGAGAGAACCAATAGAATATAGACACAGCTGGAGTTCTGATGTTCAGCAACAAGGGAAGAAGATTGTTCCCACTGCAGAAGAGGGAAGGGAAAATTGCCTTTCTCTCCCTTTTGGTAATACAGTATATGTGCTAGCCACTGAGTAGATGGTACCTCCACATTTAGGGTGTGTCTTTCCCACTCAGTCTACTTGATTGGCATGCCAGTCTTCTCTGGAAACACCTTCACAGACGGATAAAAGGAAATAATGGTTTACCAGTTCTCTGGATGTTCCCAAATCTAGTCAAGTTGACAGCTAAGATTAACCTTCACAGTACATTTTTCTGAAAAACATATATGAGGCGTGTTAGGAGTGCATACTTTGCAAGGAAGATGTTATATTCTCTTTTTTTTTTTTGATGTTATATTCTTGAATTACATTTGTGATAGGAACTTAGGACATGTAACCAAGTATGTAATAATTCAGTCTTGCAAAATAGTTCATATTTTTAGTGTTTTTTTAAGACTTCTTTATTTAGACCAGAATCAGTTTTGTTCTAGAGAGGTAGTAAGGATATATAATGAGTTTGTGTGGCTGTATCCGTTATTCCTTATTCTTTTCAGTTGTGTGTGTTCATGGTTTTCCTTTCTAGAACATAAGATTCATTATTGAAAAAGTTAAAAATGTTGAGCAACTTGAGTTGAAAATGTTGAGTATTTTCAGAAAATAATAGTAGTAGAGATTGATTCTTTAGTTTTTCAAATCTGTTTGTCGGATGAAATCAGAAATTGTGTGTAGTTAGATTGTTTACTTGTATTTTACATATAATATCCTAATACAAAAATTTCTTCAATCTTAATTTTTTGATTTTATTTTATGGAGATAAATTTTCATGTGATTCCTTTTTACTGATAATACACTGTTATCTTTTTCTGCCTTCTTTAAAACAAGAAAAAAATTACAATAAACATTGTTTTTTTGTTTGCTTTTTAAAGGAGCGCTATAGCTATGTATGCCCAGATTTAGTGAAAGAATTTAACAAGTACGACACAGATGGATCAAAGTGGATTAAACAGTATACTGGAATCAATGCCATCTCAAAGAAAGAATTTTCCATTGATGTTGGTTATGAGAGATTCTTGGGACCTGAAATCTTTTTTCATCCAGAGGTAATTTTTTCTTTTATTCTGTTTTGTTTTGGGTGTTTCTCTGAAATTTCTCTGAAACATTCACCAAAAACTCAACTAAAAGATACTCAAAGAGAATCTCACGAACCTTTATACCCTAGAATACCATGGAGAGTCACATTTTTTTTAATTGAAAATTTGCTTCTGAGGCTAAACTGTTAACATAGTTTATGTTTCCTTGAAAAAATGAAACTTCTGTCTCTCTTAGTGGCCTGTGGGGGGAGGGTCATGGAAAAGCATCGAAAGAGGAGTCCTTAAAATTTACAATCATTTGAAAATTTGGGGAAGGCTTTAGGAAGCATCCCACCCCCTGCTAAAATGACCATTATAGAGAATCTTTAGTGGACTATATTACAATATTTAATAACAAAATAGGCTACTTGGTGAGCTCTTAGCAACATAAAGGCTGTTAAATTAATAAAATATATGCTTTTGGTAATAAAAATGCTTCTAGCATCATAAACTGAACTTTATTAATAGAGTTACAGTCATTACATGCCTACCATGCGTATTTAAGGATAGTTATTTTTAATGTTCCTTATTTATTTAACAAATATTAAGTGTACATGATTTTCAAGCTCTCAGTTTCAGCATTAGGTATTCAAAGATGAAAGTTATTTAATCTCACTGAGCTCAAAGACAAGATGAAGTATTTAAGTTGGTGTAGTCTGGAGTACCAGACTCTGGGACACTTCTCAGATGAAATAACAGTTTTGAATTCAGTAAAATGGAACAGTTGAATGGCTATTTGTCAGGCATGTGTGTTAAGGGAGTTTATTTCTGGTAGAGGAGATAGCTGAGCAGAAGCCTGGGAGAGGACAGAGCTAGATAATAAGGAGGCAAGGACTGATTGGTGATGCACCCAGCTATATATTTGTGCACTGTGCCATCAGGGACAAATACACTGTGCAAAGGAGTCAGCTGGATTCTGTATTTAATAGGGAAATCTTCAGCATGAAAGTGACACAGATTTATGGGTGGTATTAGGTTACCCTGGCAGCACTGGATAGATTAGGTGCATTAGATCAGAGGTGTGAATTTCGTTGGAACAGGTCATTTGCAGTTGTATAGATATGAGAAGAGTTAAGAACATGAAGAAGCTGTGATGATTCTGATGTTTGTAACTTGAGCAACAAGATGTGCCATCCAGTGCAATTAGGAATACTGAAGAGGAGGAATAGGTGAGCAGATGAGTTCATTGTATGTATCTTTAGAGAGGCCGAAAACAAACATTTGGTCTGGAGTGAGTGTCCTAGAGTGAGGATAAGTGTGGAGTCATCAGCACGTATGGTGCAAATGAGGAGACTGGCTAGGGGAAAAGCCAGTACATAGGAAGAAGGCCGAGAAGTGGGCCCTAAGGAACACAGCGCTTTGTTTAGAGTCAGAAAGAAGAATCTGCAAAAAATCCTGGTGATTACAGAGAAGATGGTGGTCATAAAGTTGAGAAAAGTGAATGTTTTAGAGAGGGAGATTTAATAGTGTCATTGACTGCAGTGAAGTAATATTACTGGACCTCTGTGGAATACTCACGGGCTTTGAGCATCTGGGTTTTGGGTGGTCCTGGAGGAGCAATTCCAGTGACATGGTATGATAGAGGCAGCGTGTTTGCATCAGTGAGAGGAAAGGCTTGGGAATCAGGAATGTGGGCGTTCTGGAAGATGGCTAATTAGAAAATGTTCAATAGCAAGGCTGCAGACAGTTTCAGTTTTTAAGAGGGGTATACTCTAATGACAAGAGTTAAAGAATTAACGTGGATATGGTAAAATGAACTGGGATGGGCACAGGAATAGGTAGTTGTGGAAGTTTATGCTCCTAATTCATAGGGTTTTGTTTTTGTTTTTTGAGAGAGAATCTCACTGTGTAGCCCCACTTTGGCCTTGACCTTGTGGTGTGATCCTCCTGCCTCAGCCTGATGAGGGCTGAGATTGCACCATGTCTGGCAGTAGTTTTATTTTTTCATGAATTGGAATCAAGGTGATGTGTTGTGAAAAGGAATTAGGCATAAAATTGAGGACTTCCAGAGAATAACTTTCTTTTTTGGTACCAGGAATTGAACTCAGGACCTTGCTCTTGCCAGGCAGGTACTTGCCGCTGAGCTGTATCCGGGCCCCAGAGAATAACTTTTGTAATTACTCTTCAGGGGAATTGAGAGTTACTATGGGGTGCGTATTGGTAAAGTACTCATTCTTTACCCACAGTAATGAGATTAGGTACCCAGAACTTTTAGGCTCGTAGGCAGTGTGGGAAAGGAAGAAAAGGTTTTACCAAGGCAGAGGTTAAAGTAGTACATGCTGTAGAGGAAAGAGTGACTCTAGAAGGCAAAGTTACTTAAGAGGTACTGCAAGATGCAGGCAGGGATCATGATGGATTGGCATATATATACGTAATTATAAATTGGTAACAAAAAAGTGAATACTAGCAGGATAAGTAATTCTAGTCACATTAATGTAGTGGAGTTTTAAAGTTTTAGATGACACACTTTCTTAATAAAAATTGGAAGGATATATAAATAGTTGGAAACATAAATAACTTTGACAAGCTGAAAGCAAAAATATTTTAAGCTTGTCACCTTCTACCTGCTTTGTGTTCTGTAGAGCATCTACCAGTTCTTCTTTTTTTTTTTTTTTTGCCACCTTGTCTTTTTGAGACAGGGTCTCACTGTGCAGTTCAGGCTGGCTTTGAGCTCACTTTGTAGCCCAGGCTGGTCTCAAACTTGTAATGATCTCTGCCTCAGCCTCCCTAGTGTTGGGATTACAGGAGTGTGCCACCATGCCTGGCTCCACCAGTTCTTTACTTTGTGTTTTCTCTTAGTCAGTAATCATCTCCAGATTCTAGACTCACTTGCCCTTAATGTTAGATTACTAGGTAAACCTTAATAATCATCTCCAGATTCTTTTTATTCCCTCAGCCTGCCCTTAATGTTAGATTATTGTTACTAGGTGCACCAGCAGTGTTGTAGTATTTATAGTATTACACCTTTAACTGCTTTTCACTTTTGAGGCAGGTAGTGTTCTTGTTCTTTGTTTCTTCATTTACTTTGTTTTGTTTATTCATTCATCTGTTATTTTCATGGATTCATCGAAATTGGAATTAACTGTCTGGTAATCAAGATGTAGAGGAAACCTGAGAATCTCATTTCATATAGAGTTTTAATAGGTTTGTTTTTTTCCTCTTCTTTAAGCCCCGTTTTACTTGTGTGGTTTCTTGTACCTTCAAGTCCTGGGCTTTGGGGAGTTCTACAGGGTGAATTGATGTTTTTTCTCACCCGTATGCCCGTCTGATAGCATTTAAGGTAATTCCCTTTTTTGTCCTCCAAATAGCATTGAAATTTTTTGTTCATTTTTCTTTTTCTTGGCTCTTTTGTCCTCAGATGGTTATTTTTCATTTTAATTCACCTTGCGTTTTAGTGGGATTTGAAAAGGATGGAGAGAGAACTGTATATGACTGGAAATTAAGACAGATTTCCCAGTGGGACTGTGCACTATATATGTGAATGGTGGAAGCAGAAGTGGATTGAAGGTCATCAGAGTTAAGGAACATTAACTATGTTGTAGTTGAAGTATGTGAGAAAGATGGTAAGACTCGAACTTGGGCGCAGGAATTAGAGGATTTCAGAAGGTCCTGAGTCTTAGATGAATAGGACTACAGGATAAAGACAGCGACATGGAAAGTGGGAGATACTTAAGCTTTAAAGCAGGAAGAATTTGATTGGCCTTCTTTAAAAACTTGAAACTTTAGTTACATAAATGAAGTGCATTTTGGTTGTGTTACATTGCTAGGAACAGGATAGTTGGCTTAGTGAAAATTATCTTGTTGCTCATACTTCGTATTAGTTGCTAATGTTTATGTATTGTTTCCAGATTAAGTAACCTGTTTGACACAATTTTTAAAATTAAAAAGAAATTTTAAAGGCAAAAAACACAAAAGTTGTAAACTAGGTAACAGCATAACACTGACTCATACATTGCATATTTTTACCTTTAATTATTCAAAGAGTACAAGATACAGGTATTGGATTGTTTGACACAAATTTTTCATCAGAAGTTTTGAAAATTTTATAAAACCTTTTACTCTCCATAGCTTTATTTACCATATAAGTAATTTCTTCTATGGGAAATCTATTTTGTGTGTGTGTGTGTATGTGTGTGTGTGTGTTTGTGTTTGTTTTTTTGAGGTAGGGTCTCACTTTATACTTGAAACTGGTGTTGAATGACTCACTATATAGCCCAGACTGGCCTCGAATTTGTAGATTTTTCTCCTGCCTCAACCTCCTGTGTGCTGGGGTTATAGGCATGTGCCTCCACTTCTGGATCTGCTTTCTCTTTTTCTAAGTTGACTTTAGAAATCAGTTATGTATGTGTATGTCATTTCATTGTTTAAAAGTCATAGTTCTCCAAATTCTAAAAGCTAGTAATGACCTGCATGTTTCCTTATATATTCTAGAGATAGTCACTTATTTCATGGTTGAGAGTCTTTTGGTGACTACCTCCATACTATATGAATTGCTTGTTTGTATTGCAGCTTTAGATTTTTCCCCAATTTTTGGCATTCTAGCCATAAAAAAGCTGCTTTTTCTCTCGTTTCCCGAGCATACATAATACCTTTCCATTTCCTTTTCGTACCACTAGTTACATTATAACATGAATTAGGTCAAAATTTGTCTTACATTTTTAGGACCAGATTTTGATATGAGCTGTATGGCTCAGCTATGAGTTAGCTGTGTAGTTAGGTATGGAATCTTTTTGTTTTCCATAGATGTTAATAGTTATCTGCTTAGTGTTAAAATAGTTACTGTTAACTTACCTCCAAACTCTGCACTACTTATATAAATCTCTTCTCAGAGTACTGAGATGCGTAGTTTTCATTGGTTTAAATTTCTAGAATGTATGACAAGTCCCAATTTGAACCTGCTTCCTTTTGTGATTGGTGCTGAGCACCCCTATTTCTTCATCACTGTTGTGGTGATTCCCTTATTGGATCCTTTTTTCCTATGTGCTGTGCCTTTTTCATTCTTACTGTTCCCTTTTTTTGTGCGTATCATCTGTCAATAAAGTTCCTAATAAAGGTGCACGAGAGATGAAAATTTTAAGATACCTTATGTGTCTGAAATGTACTCATTTTGTCTTTACACTTGTTTGATAGGTTGGTTATAGAATTCTGTATCAGAAATCATTTTTTGTAATTTGAAGCCTTGGCTTAATTCCTTTTTATTGTAACTTAAAATTATAATAATTGATTTCTGTGAATAGGACCTGTTTCTTTCCTCTGCTGATGCTTGTAAGAATTCTACTGTCTGCTAGCATTCTAGTTTTATGATCTTCATTTTCTTTTTCTTTTTGTCGGATTTGTAGCTGATGTTTTCAGCTTTACCTACTGAACCTTGCATTTGTTTTCTTTTAATTTCTGGCAATATTTTAAATTCTCAAGATCTTTCCCAACTTCTGCTTTTGAATATTTTTTTAATGTTACTTTGTACTGTTTCATGGTTGCATATCTTCTGGCTCTCTTGGGATATTACAGTGTATTTGTTATTGTTTTGCAGTACATGAGATTGAGCCCAGGGGCTTCCAAATAAAGAGCTCTACCACTGAGCTACTTCCCTAGCCTTTTGAATTTCATTTTTGTTTAATTGAAACAGGATCTTACTGATTTGTCCAGGCTAGTTTCAAACTTGGCAGTCTTCCTGCCTCCGCCTCCCAAGTAGCTGATTTTTATGGATGTGTGCTGCAGTTGCTGGCCAAGCATAGGTTTTGTATTAGCTATTTTACTGTTGCTGAGACATAATACTCAACACCCAGAGACATAATACTCAACACTGAGTATTACTGAGACATAATACTCAACACCCAACTTCCTTACAGAAGGAAAAGTTTCCTTGGTTTGTAGTTTCTGGTGGGTTCACGCCATGCTGGGTGGCTCCATGGCAGAAATAACATCATAGGAAGGGCATGATTTAGGCAAGCTTCTCAACTCGTGATAACTGGGAAGTAGCATGAGGGGTGAGGAACCCTGGACAGGAAACACCCTTCCAGGTTATGTTCCTGGTGACCCACATCCAACCAGGTGCCGCCTCTTAATAGCACATTTGACTTCTGAACTTAACAATGTCTGAGTCCCTTGATGAGGGTAGTACCACCATGATCTAGTCACCTTCTAAACACGATACTCTGAGGGCGCTCTTCACATCTAAGCCACAGCAGGTTGTGTTTTGAAGTTTTCTTTCTTGTGTAGTGTCTTTCAAGTTGCTCTTTCTCTTTTTGAATGGCTGTATTTTTCACGATACTTATTTCTACATTTTACTTAAGGGGACACCACAGACGTAACTGAAAACTTTGAGGATGGTGCTTGTTGACATGAGCCTTTTCTTTAGGATAATCTCTTACGTGTGTGTTTAAGTCTGTTCAGATTCTCAGAGAAGGCTTTTAGGTAGAGGGAAAAGGTTGGCAGTCGAAGAGGAACAGGTTGAGTCTGTGTGTATCAGCAGTAAGCCCCACTTAATACCACACCCTGCCCTTGCACTTCCAGTAGTTTTTGCTCTGTGTATGGAAACTGTTCTACTGCCTGTAAGGAATAGATTAACCATTTTGCTTCAAATGAGGAGGAGCAGTTACTGTTCTTGTTAGGAGAAGCTCTGGGCACCCGGCCGCTCAGAGAAAGTTTCAACCAGTCTTTGCTCTACTTCCTTCAACTTCATTTTCTGAGCCAGTAGGAATAGTTAGTTCTTCGGGAGAGGGATTTATGATATGAAACAGTATAGCTCTTGTTTTATATCACTGATTTTTGGTTCACTGATTTGATTTGGTGAACAAGGTTCTGTTGATGTGTTTCATAGAGTCCAGCTTACTACCTTTTTTTGCTGTTTTCTCTGTAATTTTAAATTTTTTCCTTAACTAGTGTTTTTAGAAGAGTTTTAGTATATGTGCTACCGAAGCAAGCACTTTAGAAGAATTTCAGAAAGTAAATTAGATGTGTGTGTTTAGTTCACTTTGCTGAGAGCAGGCTTGTTTTCTGTTTGTTTGTTTTGTATTGTATGAACGAGTCACTGCTCAGGGGAAAAGATTTTTTTCCTGTAATTCTAGATAGTTCTGTATTCTAGTTCCTTTGTCATCTGAAGAGGGTGTGTGTTGTGTGTGTACACATGCATACGTGCATGCCTGCATAAGTGTGCATGTGTTCTAATTTGGGGTATATGAAAGTTTTAGCACCTGAATTGTGCAGGACTTGGACACTGAATATAAATATAATAAACTAAAAATTTAGTTTTGAACTGAGTTTACAAATACTAAAAAGAACTTTTTAGGATGAGTGGTTTTGCTGTTTTGATTATTTTTAAGGAAGTAAAAATTTAAAGCCATCCTAACATTTGTGAAATACATTTGTAGATACAGAAAAGATTCAGACTGTGTATTGGAGTATGTTTGCTAGTGTAGTTTTTTTTAGAGAAAAGATACTCATTAACAGCCTCTTCTGATATTCTCAACAGTAGAGACTTAAGACCTGATTAGGGAGTAGTTAGAAGTAGGGCTCATCTCTTTGGTGAAAGTGGTAGCAAAAGCCTAAAAACATTACTAGGGGCCCTAGACTGAGCCTAATAAACCATTGAATAAAATCTTTAATAATTTATTACAGATTGGTTTGCTGTTATTTTTTACTGTTCATTTACTTAAGAAATATTTGTAGCTTGCTGTTTTATCACATATTATCCTGTTGATTCTCCTCTGGGGTTCTACAGCACTGTAGTCCCTGACCCTTTCCAAAGATGTGCTCAAGTCATACTTCATTTCTTCCTACACCAGAATTTCTGTGGGTGAACCCAGGGTATGTGAATATATAAAGATTCTACAACATTTTCTCTCATGCATTCCTAATTAAAAAAAAATTACCATGAAAAGGACTCAGGGATATTGCAGAAAAACAAGTGCCCTATTGCTGCCTTTACTTGCTTATGTATGGCAGGTAAACTATCTTAAGGTAGAGAAAGAATTATGAAAAGGTTAATGTTATACGTATGTGTCTGTCTCACTGTTTTAGGTAAATCGTGAGAAGAATGGCCAGATGGGACAATATAGGAAATTTACCAGTTCTTAATTTGAAAGTTAATACTTTTATTTAAAGGAATACTGCAGAAAATATTTTCTTTTAAACTGTTAATGTTCTCTGTACAGATTTTGAGGAATTTGTATCTTTTTAAAATTGTTAATCCAAATGTTACTTTCCCAGGTTACAGTATTAGTATATACCCCGCACCCCCTTTCTTGGTACCAGGAGTTGAACTCAGGATCTTGCTCTTGCCAGGCAGGCACTTGTGCTGCTGAGCTATATTCCCAGCCCCCAGTATATACCCATTTAAGCAGTGTTTTTGAGAACATAAAACTCCTTAGAGATTCAGAGTCTAAAGTCAGGAAAAGTTGTTTAAGTCAGGAATGTAATCATGAAAAGTACAATTTTCATTCTGGTGCTCCTTCCACATAATTACTAAGCCATGCTCTCAACGCCCCTGTTGAGCTTATCTTTACATGACATTATAGCCAGCCAGGTTGAGCTATAGCCTCTCCTTTCCTCCCATAATACTGTGTGGGCTACCCTTCAACAGATAATATCCTAACCTGTATGCTCATCTCTCAAGCTCCAGCATGAGCCCTATTTCTATATCTACTGTGTATCTCTCTTGGAATTCCTTGTATGCACTCTTCAGTGTACTTCAGACAGATAGACTGTGATTGCCACTTTCTTTTTTTGGGAGGTAATAAAGGTCAGCAGTCTTTGTTAGTGATGTTTTACTGTATCTAAGAGATTACGTGTCATTATCCTTGGCCTTAGTAACATTAAATCTCCTTTCATCATGCATTCTCCTCTTTAAACTTAAAAACTGATGTATATATTAGTACAGCTTTTGAATAGTCTAATAAACAAAGGAATACTGTCTCTCCCCTTTGCAAAATCTAACTCTAAAAATGAAAAATCGAGATACACAGACTTTACTTACTTCACTAAAGTTACTTAATTCTTTTTGAATTAGAGCTAGGTTTTGACCGCTTTTTTGAGCTAGGAAAAATTTCACTAGAATTTCCTTTTCAATTATAAAGACCTACTTTAATATCAAAATTCCAGCAATATGTATAACACACTTACATATTTATAAATGACTACTTTGAAAACTTGATGTTTAGGATAAGTATAGGCATGTACAATATGTAAAAATAAATGGTCAGAAAGAAATAAAACCTTTCCTAATTATTTCTCTGTACCTAATTACTAGCCATCCCAAATTATTTCTCTCCTTGTTGTACAAAGGATTTTTTTTTTGTCTTTTTGAGACAGGGTTTCACCATGCACTTCAGGGTGGCCTTGAACTCACTTTGTAGCCAAGGCTGGACTCAAACTCATAATGATCCTCCTGCCTCAGTATTGGGATTATAGGCGTGAGCCACCACCTGTGGTGGGTTTGTTTTTGTTTTTGTGTTTTTTTTTTTTAAGATGGGAGCTCTCTTTCCTGGACAAATCTTCAACTTGTAATCCTGCTGTCTCAGCCTCTAAAGTAGCTAGAACTATAAGTATATACCTCTGTGTTCAACTTTTTGTATATATTAATGTTGTCCTTCTAAATTTTTTAAAAAATGTTTAAGGTCCATTTCCATTTCGTAGTGATTTTATTGTCAGACAACTTTCCATCTCAAACCTACTTACATACCTAACTAGGCTGTGAAATTCAAAAAGTCTACTATTTGGTACACATGTACTTACCACCATATATTGAGTTGTGCTTTTAGTATTAGCTATTTGAAAATAGATTTATTTTTACTGTAGCACATCATATGAATATAGAGTTGATTCTTTTTTTCCAGAGTAGATGTTTCATAAAATTCCTGGAACAGCATAAATTTGTGGATACTGAACAAATACTCATAGGGGAAATACAGGGTCAGGTTCCTATAAGTCTGTTTAAAAGCACCTTATTAAATATATATTGTTGTCTCATTAGCATCAGTCTTAACAGCCAGTAGCACTGTAACTCATTTCTGAGCAAGGCTGTCTAAATGGTATTTTTTCTGTAAGGTTAATATCAGAGCTTCCTTGCACTTCGTAACACTACTGCTCCTAAGAACCATGCTTGAGATCCATTTTCGACAACAAAATCACCAAGAAAAACAGAAGTGTCATACTAAATGGGCTATGAAAGGAACAGTTGTTTATAGTATGAGAACTGAAACAAGAAGGCAAAGTGTCACTTCCTTCAACCTCAGCTGGAGATGTGCACATCAGTAGACTCCAACTTACTATTCTAAACATGCATGTATATAAGTGATTACAAAGCCATCTGATGTGTTAATTTGGAGATTAGCAATGAATTTTAGCAGTTTGGTAAATTGTAAAATACAGAGTGTGGGTAATGAAGAGAGAGTCTGCAATATTTATGTATTTTATCCTCTATTGATGGAGACTTACCAGTTTTTATTTTTATAAGCAAGTCTGCAGTGATTTTTTTTTTTCTCATTCCAGTGATTTATGAAAGTTAATGTCTGTTGAGGGGTTTGAGGAAACTCACTCAGCACTTGAGCACTACAGAGACAAAACCTGAGACCCAGTAGCCTGTGTGAATCAGCTGTACTTTGGGCTGAAGAACTGGCTCTCCTACAGCGAATCCAGGGACCTAGGCAGAGCTACTGTGGGGCCAAGGCCAGGAGGTTGTCCAGGATGCCTTCCTCACACCCTGCTGTTTATGCAGTAGTGTGGATTTCTTCAGGGTTTGGTCTAAAGTGCACTTACTAGTATGTGCATTTAAGATTTTTTTAGATCTTGGCAAATTGCTTTTCAAAGTGGTTCCATTGATATGTATTCTTTTAGCAGTATATGAGAGTTCCTATTTACATAGATTTTGCTGTTTCATAGTATGTTTATGGCTTTACATGTTTGCTGTTCCTGTACTTACAAAACAACATATAGCATCAGTGTTTTGAGTTTCTTCTGAAATTTTTATTTTTAGTATCTTTAACTTGAACGTGTTGGATACCAGAATTTATACCTTTTTTTTTTTTTTTTTTTTTCTGGTACTGGGAATCAAACTAAGGACCTTGGGCTTGCCAGCCAGGCACTCTGCTGGTGAGCTATATCCCTGGCCCTCAGAATTTATACTTTCTAAAAGTCTTTGTTTTGAGCTGGAAACTTTCTTTTTATTGTTGGGATATATTTAAGTCAGTTGTAATCTGATCATGCTCATATATCCAACTTTACTTGTTTTTCAGTTTGCTAATCCAGACTTTACACAACCTATTTCAGAAGTTGTAGATGAAGTAATTCAGAATTGTCCTATTGACGTCAGACGTCCTCTCTACAAGGTGAGTATTTACGGAAAAATTGTTATTCTGAGTCATAGTTTTTAAAATTCTTTATCCATTGTTGAATATTAAACACATCATGTAAAAAGAATATAGTTGAATTTTAGTCCTGTTTATCTCTAAATTTTTCCTTTCTTTTTAAATAAGTCATATTTATTTTTCTCCACTAATACAGAATATTGTCCTCTCTGGAGGTTCAACTATGTTCAGGGATTTCGGACGCCGCTTGCAAAGAGATCTGAAAAGAACTGTAGATGCCAGGCTGAAATTAAGTGAGGAATTGAGTGGCGGTAGATTGAAGGTTGGTTTTTTCAGTTATTCCTGGGAAATTGTGGGGATTGTCAGTGTTAGCTAACTTTTGCTCATAGTAAAATAAGAGGAACTTATTGGATATTCTAGTGGAAAATGGTTAATGCTATAGATTCATGTCTGTGATATTCTGGGCCATTTGCTTATTAGGAAATACTATCTGCATTTCAGAAAAAGTATTTGTAGAGATAGCTATGAAGAAAAGTAGTTTCTAAAGAATCTCTTTCAGAGATAATTTATTTGGGAGATTTTCTTGTATACTTCAGCAACAAAATTCATTATGGATCCACCAGATTTAAATACTGTTGTAGAAGGAAAACAAAACACAGTAGATAGATGTTTTGAGTGGTCAGGTTTGCTTTCATAGACTGTTGCTGCATAAAAGGCTTGTGTGTAAACAAATGGTGATTCTACAGAATAACTTCTATATATCTTGGAACTGGAGGACACTTCAAAAAATTAATTTTAAATTCTCAAATACCTGCATTCTATAAGACAGATACGTAGTAATTTTTTTGTGTGTCATCCTTGTTAAATATTGAAGCAACATAATAATTCAGGGTATTTAGTTGCTAAATGAGACTCTTTCACTTGGAAGATTACCAAGAATGAGGGCTTCATCTGAAAGTAGCACAATCACTAAAATTTACTTAAAAATAAAGTATATTGGTATTTACCTTTTGTTGAAAAAGTACATGAAAACTGACTATTTTCAGCAGCTAAAATTAGGATTATCTTAAGTAAACCTGTTGCTCGGGGTATAGGAAAAAGTGTATGTTTTGAGCTTTGTCAGCGTAATGGCCTGACTTCACATTCAGGCAGTCTGCTCGTGTAGTAGGTTTCTAAAGTGTTTCTTTTGTTTTTGCATCCCCCTCCCAACCAACTGCCTACTAACCTACCCACATACTATACCTGTCCATTTGTCTGCCTATCTGTAGAAAAGGTTGATGAGTTTTACAAACAGGGTTTTAGATTCTCTGTACTGGAAATCATATGATTATGTGAACGTAGTATAGCAAGTTTTATTTGAGGCAGATTTCTCTAGTTATTTTAGTAATGTCCTTTTGTAGTGAGAGGAAAACAAATTTTTTTCTTCTCTAGGATCCAATGAAAGATTACATTTCATTTAATTATTATGCTTCTCATTTATTCAGTATTTGTTGTCTTTTATAACTTCAACATTCTTGAAGAATATAAGCTATTTATTTTGTAGAATGTTCCTCACTTTGGCTTTGTCTGATGTTTTACTGTGATTAGGTTTAGTTTATGCACTTTTTGACAGTAATACTGCCAAAGTGATATTGTATCATTTTAGTGGCATTGTGTCAGTGGACCCATTATATGAACTGTCTTTGAGCTTTTGGTTAATGTTGTATCTTCCTGCTTTCTCCAGTCTGTAGTTATTAATAAGGATCTTTTGGGTAGACACTTTGAGACTATGTCACTATCCTGTTTCTCATCAAACTTTGCACCACTGGTTTTAATGTCTATTGCAGTTCTTTTCTAAAATAGTCATTATGGAGGTAGTTGCCACATGTATTTGCAAATTCTCTCATTTCTTCTGGTTTTTTATTCTCATTTGATTGTAAAGAAGAGTTTCTCCCTTTCTGCCAGTATGAACTCCCAATTCCTCATTTTGTGGCTATATCACTAATACTATTGTTAAATCATAGTATCTTTAGCTTTGATTTTCAGTTTTTCTGTTTTGGCCACTAGCAGCTATTTGAATGGCTTCTAGTGTCTTTTCATGCAGCCCTCCCTGTCTTTTTGAACCTTTTTCCTTTTTGGCACAGCAGGATGTTTCAGACTCATCTTGTTCTTTGTCTTTTCTAGCCTTGAAATTATGTGTCATTGTGTCCATCCATCCGTGTACACACACGTGTGTACGTGTGCGCACACGCACACACACACACTGCCATGCCTAAGCTTTTCCCAGTATACTCTTGTTTTAGTAGAGAATGTTGTTAAAAACTTTGGACACTAGGTATACTCATTTCTACTGCTTTATCCCATTTAGGTCTTCTCAGTGGTCAAGGTGTGTGTCTATCAGTTCTAGAACACCAGTGGATTCATTCTTTCTATATTTGCAAGATCTTTCCAATGACAATGAAATACTTCGCCTCTATATTATATATATATTTGTATATATATTGCTTCTGTCATATATATTTATTTTTTTATATATAAATAAATAAAGTATATATGTAAATAAAAATAATGTCTTTTTAAAAAAATTCCTTGAGGCAGGGCCTTACTCTGTAATTCAGGGAGGGCTTGGGCTTGTAATCTTCCTGCCTCAGTCTCTTGAGTTGCTAGGAGTAGAAGCGTATGCCACTGTTCCTGGTCTATAGTTTTAGGATTGGTAATCCATACCGCTATGAAACATTGTCCCTCTAGCTAGAGTTTAATCTTTGCTTAGTTTTTATCTTCAGCCTGAGGGTAAAATCAATATACTGTGTTCATAAGTTACTTGGGTTGGTCTTTCCCTCACTTGAATATTGTTATTTTTTTTAAAAAATAAAATCAATTTCTTCTGACTTTGTTTTATCCTGTGAATGTCTCTTCCTTTTAAAGTTGTATTTAGTTTTATTTTTTAAATTTAATTTTTAATTGACAAATAATTATGGGACAAAGTAATAATTTGGTACTTGAATGAAATGTGTAACAGTAATTAGCATTCCCTTCTTTTTAGACTGTTACCATTTATGTTAGGAGCCGCAGAACTCCTTTCTTTTAGTCTTTATAAAATACATAATTTCGTGTTGGAAACAACTATAAAAAATGTATACTGTTATTTCCTTTGTCCAGTCTGTCCTGTTTTCATCCCTAGCTCTTTGTCAGTGTTTTTAATACTGCTGTTTTTTTTTTTTTTGGTTTTTCTCCGGTACCGGGAACCGAACTCACGATCTTGCACTTGCCAGGCAGGCGCTTTGCCGCTGAGCTAAATCCCCAGCCCCAATACTGCTCTTTAGATAATGAATCTCAGTTGATTCTAGTTTATAAGATGTCACTTGAATTTAGTATTGTTATTCTTGGATGTGCATATTTAAAGTTAAATGATACAGAAATTGTTAATTTGTATTTACTGTTGAAATGACTTCACTGTGTCACTTTTCAGCCAAAACCAATTGATGTACAAGTTATCACACATCATATGCAGCGATACGCAGTTTGGTTTGGAGGATCAATGCTGGCTTCCACGGTGAGTGCAATAAAGTCTTGTAAATTGTTATTATTACTTGTAAATTGTTATTTTATTATTAGATAGAAGAATCCAACGATACTTAAGGAACAGAAAAAATTCCTTTAAGTTTTATCTAAATATAGCATAGGAAACTTTACTAATTGATGACATAAGTACGTAGTATTTTCAAAACTGGAAGTTGTTTCAATTTAACATTTCTGTAAAGCTTACTAGACATTATTTTAGAGTGAGCGTTTTATACTGTAATTTAAAATGTATCTTTGAGGAAAATGACTTTAATCCTGTGTAATACAGTCACCAGATCATTGTTTTTCCTTTGCAAATATTGTAAGCATTAAAGTAAAAGTTATATTTTACTGCCCAAGGCGTGATGTTGTAAATTGAATAAAGAGAATGTTTTCAGAATACTGTCCCCAAATCAAAACATCCTTACAGCTACTTATTAGGCTAATAAGTAGTAGTGCTTTGTCCTGGTAATATGTACAATATTAAAATGAAGGAACTTTTACCTGAATTGTTGAATGACTATACAACATATAGTTTGGAGTTATATACAACATATGGTTGTATACAACATATAAGTTTTGGATTTAAAACTATAAATGGGAGATAAAATTTACTCTGAGTTTTTAGTCATCGTCAGTTGTGCCATATAGCTGCTTGAGTTTGTGGTTTTGCCCTTTGAAAATGATGTAACACAGAACATGGAGTAGTTTATCCATTACCTCTAGTGACAAAGGCAGGGTGATGCACTGATTTTTATACCATGGCTGGCAGTATCTCATCTGTATTTTAGAGTAATGTTTCTTCTTTATGTTACTGGTTCATGCGGTAGGGGAAAGCCTCAGCAGAACAGAGTAGGCATTTGAGAATCAACTTTTCATTCAAAATTTCAGAACCCTAACAGGAACAGGCATTGAGAGAATGGGACATGAGTTAAGTGTCCCTTGTCAGTTTTCATATGGATTTATTAATCATTAAGTCATTGTTTCTAGGATTGCTAAGCTTTGTTCAAGTAGTGTAACTGGACTAATGAACATTGCAGAGTTAATACTCACTTTAAAGTACCTGTTTTAAATAACTATATTGAAAGCTGGTAGCTTTTTGATCTTTATAAGTACGTATATTTTTATTTTCAGCCTGAGTTCTACCAAGTATGCCACACCAAAAAGGATTATGAAGAAATTGGACCTAGCATTTGCCGTCACAATCCAGTGTTTGGAGTCATGTCGTAAAATTGGGGTTATGGGGTTAGGGAGGTGGAGAAGAGATAATCTTTCTGATATCCTGTTTTGTCTGGATGGCTAGGGTTTTGAGGTTTAAAACCTGACTTGAAATAGTAAGACCAAACATGAGTATACAGGAATATTTTAATAAGCATATCAACATGGAGATGTAAAAGAGAGCCAAAATGATTTTTTTCTTTAGATTGAATATTTGAATCTTATGTGTGACAAAAAGAAGTGGGTTTTAGTTCTTTCTGTGCCCTGATATTTTGTATATTGTTGAATTATCCAAGATTTGATGGGATTTATCAGTATGTAGATAGCTCTATAATGCTTGAATTGTACACTTCTAAGTGTGCAGTGCAAGAGCTTGTTTATATTTCATACTTTTTATACTTTGAGGAAAAAAGGTCAAAGAAAGACTAGTATTTGAGGAAACAAAAGTGACCAAGTAAAGGATAAATTTAAACAACAGCCTCATGAGACTTGGCGTCCACACTTATGGGATTCCAGTTATTATGATATGAATTGCTTCCATTTCCCTCTCCTTATCTCCCACCAATGGTTTTCTTTGCAAGTGCTTTTGGAACTAAGAAGCTAGTATCTTGGATTAACTGATGGCTGCTAGTGCTCGCATATGTTTCTTGCTTTAAATGGAAAGTAAAGACAAGACTGTTGGACCAGTATTGCAATTCTGTAGTGTCATTTCTTATTTAAAAAAAAAAAAGATTTGATTATCAAAATTGGTGTATATGAAGCCTAACACCATTCTAATAAAGGCACAAATTTCTTTTTAATACTTGTTTCAGGCTCTTTAATCTCTTTATAAGTTAATAAATCTATTTTCTTCACATTTCTGCAATAGTTCTTTAAAATTCACAACAGTTGGTTAGCAAGCTGACTTTTTTAATGTGCTCTGTAAAAATAATTGTGAACTTTTAATATGTTGAGTGCTTTCATTTTGATAACTGGATCTCCATTTGATATTTTCATTTGTATATCTCATTTGCCATCTGAAAAACATTTTTTTTTTTAGTGCCAGTCCTTGACATATCATGGAAAGTTAATTTTTTTGCATTTTAAAATATCTGGATCATGAAGAAAGAGTGATGAAAATAAATTAAAATTGAATTACCTTTTCTAATGTTTTTTTATTAAGCAGTCTAATTGTACTTGGTGTTTATGTATTTGATGGGATTTCTATTTCTGTTGAAATAGTAGTATTTACTGCAATCCGTCGTGTGTATGGTGGAAAACGACTTGTGGACATAAAATTTCTATCCGTTATTTACCGAAGGGTAAAATGAGAGGTATTTCATTCTTTTTTAGAATTTAAGAAGCGAAATAGTGAAGAATGCCATTATTAATAAAACACAGATTAGAATACTTGTATCTAGAAGTTCAAGAACATTGAAGTGCTTTTCTTTGTTACTACTACAGACAGATTTGGGGAATAAACAGTTTTTATTTAGAGTGAATCTAAATATTTTAATTTTATTAATATTTATGTGAATCTTAATTCTTTGGGTATAGGAATAAAGGACAAAATGTATGTTGTAGCGTAGCAGTAGCATCCACCAGTATTGAAGATGTTTTTTTACTTGAAAGTTTTCATGAACAGTGTAAGAAACTGCTTTGGGAATGTGCCTCCATGGTAGAACACTTTCCCAGCATGCATGAGTGAGGCCCTGGGTTCAGTCTCCAGCACCATAAGAAGAGATCATTCTAGTAGTGCCAAAGAATAGTGAAAAGAGGTTTTCTGCTCTTTTTAGCTTGTCTCATGGTTGCATCATTATATCATTAGGGATGTAGTTTCTGTCCTTATAATTTTCTAGACATGCAGAAATATAGTCTCCTTATTTTACACAAATAGTTTAGAGTATGTACTGCTCTGTACTTGGATTTTTCAAAGATCTTCTGATCCAAACACACCACTGAGCAGTTAAGATTTCCTCTTCTGCCTATTGGTATTGTCATAAAAATGCTTTTTTTTTTTTTTTTTCCAACTTGGGATGATTGGGTAATGAATGAATAAGCTTGAAAAATGTGCTTCAGATACAGATTTCATAACTTGTGATATGAAAACATGAAGGTGCTGGATGTGTTGGTGCAAACCTGTACCAACACTTGGGTGGCTGAGGCAGGAGGATCGCCTCAAATTTGAGGCCAGCCTGAGCTACACAAAGAGACCCTGTGCATAAATAGAAGCAAAACAAAAAATGAAAATGGTAGAAAACTTTCTCTTAGGCGTACTTGGAGAAACAAAATCCCTGTCCCTTTCTATATATTTTTCAATGTCCTTTTTGCTCTGCTTTCAGAGAGAAGAGAGTGCTGTAATACTGTAGAAGCAGTACTTTGGTTGTTTTATATCCATCCTGTTATTGTTACTGTACCATTCTTGAACTTACTGTAACTTCAGTAAAAGTTGTAAATTTGTAGAAGTTCAGCCTAGATAACTAAAATCTGTACCACTGATTCATTGTCAAGCAGCATGAACATGGATTCTTCAACATTTTTTGTTAAAACACCGAAAATATATTTGTATAATCTCGGATAAATTCTGCAAACTATTTGGGTCTTATTTTATAAAATAGAAGGGTCATATTGGATTATATAATCTCAGATAAATTTGAACTTCGCTAGCCCTCATTTTATAAGTAGAAGTGTCATAGTGGATTGTATTGCAGTTTCTGAGAGTTGTAAGACTATAACCTAGCTTTTTCCCTGATTCATTTGTTGTAATAAATACGTCACTAGTGTCTTCTTTGGAATCAGCAGGGCTTTCATCATTTGGGTCATAAAATAAATGCTGATTTTCTACTTTTTAAAAAGTAAGCACGTTTTCACACCTCAATGTTCAAACACTAATACTCGGCAAGTGTTGCAGGTAGTCATCTTCTGAATTACCCTCTCTTGGATGAAGAAGGTGGTTGTCTGTTCCAGTTTCTTGATACAATTTTCTTGGTTTGTTTTCAAAGCTACTTAAATGGATCATAATAACTGCTCTTGCAAATAGTTCGACAAACAGCCTCAAAAATAATGTGAAATATAGAATAGGCCTTTGTCTCCCCCCCCGCCCCGCCCTTTTTTTTTTTGAGACAGTCTCGCTATGCAGTTCAGGCTGGCCTTGAGCTCACTTTGTAGCCCAGGCTGGTGTTGATCACAACGATCTTCCTGCCTCAGCCTCCGAAGTGTTGGGATTACAGGCATACACCACCACTCCCCGCTCCATTGTGCTCTTTAACGTTTACATAATTTCTACAGAGAAGTCTAGAGAATACACCTATATAAGTAGAAAATTTCTTCCAGATAACACTGAAGATGTGCGCAGAGTATTTGCAAAGTTACTGAGATTGTATCATAAAAGCTTATTTTTAGAATAGTCAAGAATGTTGTTCCTCTTCCCACTGGGCTAATCTAATAGTAACAAAGTCCAGTATTTTTCTGCTTTTCTTAGCAGTCCAGTTTTAACTCCTGTGACCCTTACTCTAATCTTTTGTTTTTCATAGTCACCAGACACTGACCTTAGGTCACTGAGCACTAAGCACTAGCTAGAATACAGCTGAAACAAATGTACACTTGGAGTGAAACATTCCACTTGAGTTGAAATCCCTTGTTTTAGATTGTATTTCAGTGTAGTGGCACTTGGTATCTACAACTGGCCAAGAACAGAGTTGTTACAATGTGTAACTTTCACAGCAAACCCTCTAAGTAAATACTTGGCATTAGATCTCTTGGAGGTCTACAAAGTTCTTTAGTAGTATGTGCTATAATACATAGTGATTACACTTATTAAGGGGAATTTGTACATGCACATAACGTTTCAGTTTTAAGGGGGTTTCCCTTCCCATCACTCCAACTCTTACTTTCCTCCTCTCATTAGAAAGAAAGAAAGCTCCCCTACTTCCTATTATTTATCTTTTGTTTTGCTCTTTATTTGTATTTTGGGTTTCTCATAAGAGAAACCATGTAATACTTAAACTTCTGTGTTTATTTCACTTAACATTATGGTCTCAAGATTTTTAAAGTTCATTGAAAATTTCTGCAACTCTGCTGGTAAATTCAGTATTGCATAAAGGTTCATCCTTTGTACGTGTAATGTGCCTTTTTAGGGTCGTCATTATAAATTTCCATGGTCTTGATAGAGTTGTAACAAAATAAGTTAAAATCTATGGTTGTCCTAGGTGTTCTCCATGTCATGACTGAGTTGAACTGATATATTTGAAACTTGGGTGCTAAAATTAAAATCCGCTTAAGGAATGTATTAATTTAGTGACAGGAGAAATGAAAAGGAATGAGGATAGAAATGATTTAGGAGGAAGTACTTACTATTAAAAGGTCTCAAATCAGAAAAGTGAAAGAAAAGTATTTTGATTTAGCAAATACAATCTTTTCCATCATTTAGGTGACTTACACATTAAAATGCTAAATCAAAGTTTCACTTTTATTCAAATACTAAAACTCACAGACTATCCATATATTGCGTCGTTTTGGGTCTTCAATCCCAGAGGCGTTTATTGAATGTCTACTGTGGTTAAATCATTATTCTTAAACATTCTGTTTTGAGAATAGAGGTACAGTAGTATAGTAGAAAATGCACTGTATGGGAGTGAGGAATATTTTGTAGATAACTACCTGAAAGATACCTTGGCAACCATGAATTTCTGGCCATAAAAACGGTGATTTTCAGTGAGAAACCAATTAAGTTAGGGTGAAAGTTATGAAATGGGGTTATGGTTTAAAATTACTGATTTGTAGGCCACTGAAATTCTTTAATGATAAGTTTTATACCCAACAATACACAAAGTAATTCTGCAGTAGAATTTTTTCAGGGGATGGGGTCAGGGTCTTGCTTTGTAGTTCAGGCTGGCCTTGAATTCACTACGGAGTCCAGGTTGTTCTCGATCTCATGGTGATCCTCCTGCCTCAACCTCCCAAGTGCTGGGATTATAGGCATGTGCCACCACATCCAGATAGTTCTTAGAGTAGAATCTTATTCATTAGGCACTTCAATGCCTTATATATTATCTGGCGTATACTAGTTCAAATCTTCGGAAGCAGATTTATTTAATAGGTCTTGTCAATCTCTTTCAATCTCTCTGAAATCTCCATAGAGTAAGTGATTGTGTGCTGTAAAGCAGTGATAAATGTTTTATAACATTCAGCATAAACAGGAAGTAGTGCTAATTTCTAGCTCTGGCTTTTATTGATCAACTTTGATTATTGTCATCAACATTGATTTTAAACCAATGAATTCAGAGATGGTGACTTGGAAATTTCTTCCATTTGCAGTCAGATTCAGTGGTCTGGTAGATTCCTAATCTTACTTGGAATTTTATTTAATGGTAAAGTTGAAGTCATGCTTTTGTTTTTTTAAACTGGGAGTACTAGGGCTCTTTTCCAAACAGGTGTATCAGAATTACACTGTCCAGAGGGTTGGGCAATGTGAAAACCTGACACCAACATTTTAGAATACTGTGTACATTCATGAGATGACTGACAGACTTTATGGGCACTTTCTCTTGGAATATGATGGTTTCTCTTACTAAAGACCTGGAAAAATAAATATTTTGGTAGATGGGGAGTAGGTAGGAAATACATTTTAAGTGTGAAAAAATAAACCTAGTTAACAGTAGTTGAGAGAGAAGCATGTTGTGGTTGTAAGACAGTTGGGAGAAAAGTGTGAAACAAGGTTGGAGGGTATCTGCCACCTTCAGACATAGACTGAAAAACTTAAAAAGAGGCTGTTGAAGTTGAAATGCACACAGTTGACACCTTCAAGGCCTTGAGCAATTCTAAGATGCAACCCAGCTCTGGGGAAACACTCAGGTACTTTAAGTGACTTGGCAAGTGTCACATAAGTAACATCATCAAATAGGACTTACTGGCACAGATTCTTTTTATGCTTTATAAGTACTAAATAATAGAGCTTACTAGTATTTTTAAAAAATTGATTTGGCAACATTTCTTAGCCTGCCTCGCTGTTTCGGAAGAAATGGTGATAGCAGCATTATTGGGCTAGCTGATGCTAGAGGGAGGTGTCATGTGACCAGATTGCTGTATTTAGTGCTGAGCGAATAGCAAGACCTAAAGTCATGGAGTCTGAAGTTGTATTGGACTTCATAAAGCAGTGATCTCTTAAGGACATTCCATGAACAGAACAGCCCGTAGGGCTTTAAACTGCCTTATTTACACCCAGGAGCTTATTTGAGCTCTTTGACATTTTGGCCATGTATCTCTAAATGGTGCTGGATTAGTGTACCTCATTTCAGGTCTCACTAATGCAGAGACCTTAACATTCTGTGACATAATTCAGTCTTTTGTAAGTTAGTAACTCAGTTGCCTTTAAGGACTGGGACAACATTATTAGGTTACAAATAAAAATGAAACTTGTGATAATCTTACGTAATGCTTGCAAGTTGACAGATGATTTTTTTTTAAGATAAAGTTATTTGGATCAAACAGATGTGTGGAAGTAGTTGGTATTTCTGACCCTGTCACTTTTGACTCTGTTGTAAACAACTACAAAACAGGCAGAGTTTGTCTATTTTTAAAATAGGCCAGGTATTTGGTACTTGACACATTCACTTATATCTGTCTTAACGTTCACCTCCTTTAAGATGATAAATTGAAAAAAACTGAGTCATCCTTTTTAATCATATGTATTTGTTATCTTAAGTATCTGCTAGTGATTGTGTGTTCAAGTAACATTTTAGTTGTATGACTGGATTAACCTGTCGCTGGCATATCTCAGAAGAAATAGGATTGGGTGGTTTGAACAGTACTAGCCTCCTACTTCCTTCTCTTACAAAACAGAAAGTTGAAACTGACATTGTTCCTCAGAGTACGGGACACGTGTGAATAAAACAGTTCTAAGTATTGTTTCCCTTCTTTATGGAGAAGGAAATGATTTCTCAAATTCCAAGTTGATTTTTTTTTTCATTGAATCATTTGGATTCTGGTATTCTTGAAACAAGTAGCTACTTGTCTTTGACTTTTTCACAGAGACAAATGACTTTAAGGTAATTTGGCAAGGGGTAGAGGGAGTAGCAGATGTGGCTTTTGAGCTTAGTCCTTTAGTCCATTGACTAAATAAATCTCTCATCTTCCATTGTCATTAAGTGAATGTGCTTCAGTTAGATTTTCTGCACCTGAAAACAAATTAGATCTACATTACTGAAATAATACATTTCCTTTTCCCACTTAAAGGATGCCATTTTCAATAACATACTTGACTGTGTAAAAACAAAGGATGGGACAGTAATTCACAGTGGTATTAGTTCCGTATGCTAATACTCTTAAAGGTGCTGGGGTGATAGTGAATAAATCGATGCTGTTTTTGCATCCTAGGATTTTTAAAAGGATAGGCCACAGGGAAATACGTTAAAATTTCAAAATGAAAACTAAAATTGTTTACATTCTTGTTTTAAAGGAAAGCTAGGGAAAGGATTGAATGGCATTCTTTTTAAGTTCTGCTTTACAGTATTTGTTATTCTTTGCATTTTAAAATATTGATTGTGAGGGGCTGGGGATTTAGCTCAGTGGCAAAAGCGCCTGCCTGGCAAGCGCAAGGTCATGAGTTCGGTTCCCGGTACCGGAGAAAAACCAAAAAAAAAAAAAATATTGATTGTGCATTGCTGGGAGTCACACCCAAGGCCCAAAGTGCCTGATGTGCACCCCCCAACAGTTGTTTTCAGGATAGATTTTGTACATTTCCTTTTAATGATACAGATAATTGAAAAGGTACAAAGTTAATTGCCAGTAGTATAAATGTAAAACAGGTTTCTCTCTCTTAATATTAAATTACATTAGGGTGATAAATTGCCCTTAAATCATCATGCAGATTTCAATCACCCATAAATTAGGCCACACATTCTGTTAATGATAATATACTGTAAGTGAAGGTTTCTTTTCAGGAAAGGAAGTACAGAAACTTCTGTCATTTCCATATTTGCATTGTGATCCAGAAGTATATGAGTACGTAGAAGTACGGTAGTACAGTGTCCTACATATGTCAAGCTGAGGTCTAGGTGGGAGCACAGGTTGGCTTAGCCCATTGCTCTTACTATTCTAACTGATATCATTGCTCTGCGATACTTACTGAACTTCAGTATGGAAAAGGATGACGCTTTTGGCTTCGTATTCATACATATATTGATATATATAACTATTGTAATTTAAATTGGCTAGTTATTTCCTGTAGAAGATGTTAATTTCTTTTCGATCAAAGTCATAAACTAACTTGGAATTCATGGTGTTCTGAGTCTCAGGCATTGTATACTCTTGCTTATCTCCATTGCTAGCTCATTCCCTTCTCCAGCCAGCTCTCCTGCATGGGTTCAGCATAAGCTCAGAAATGAGCAGAGTAGAAGGAAATGGTTAAAGCTCCTTAAGTTGGTGGATGTGGACCACTGTACCTGAGTAGAAAGCAACGAAGTAACTGAAGGTACACATCCAAAAAGCAAGCATTTTCTTTCCTTTGTGGGTTGTTCTGTTCTCCCTGAGTATCCATACAATACTTATGCAAGGGACTTAACTAGCATAAACCTAAAGCTAACAATTAAAAAATAACCCCATAAAAAGTTATTGTGAGTTTGGGCAGTGGCATTTTAGATGGAGATAAAGGCTACCTGTGGTTAAATACAAATGAGGGTTCTTAAATACTTGGTAAACCAGAATAAATATGTCTTGTTCTGACATTTGCGTAAGTATTTGAGGTTAAGTATTTGAGGTAGCCTTGAGATACTTGGGAGTGAAAGAACTTTCCCTCTGAATCTCAACTTACCCCAAAGACATTTGCTCTAACATTTGAAACCCTTGGCTCTAAGAGGAGGCCCTAGGAACTTACCCATGTATGTGATGTTGCTCTGGTCTTTGAGAATCCTATACATTAATATAATCTAGTGGACGCTGACATTTGTCATCACTGCTGCTTTGTGCATCTTGTGTGTCATCCCTGAGGTAAGAGCAGCTCTACCGCATGTGGGTGAACATAGGAATGGTTAAACATGAAAGAATGCTTTTTAGAATGTTTCCATGTAGCAATTACATATTCATTGATAAACTCTTCCTTATAGTTAGATATAAAGAACTATTTTGTCTGATGGGAAGTTTCATCTTGTGTTCACCAAATCCCAAGAGTATCCAAAACTAGTAAATGCACAGAGTTTAGTTTCACATCTTTCAGTCTTGTGAACAGCTGTATTCTGTACTACATCTATGGTTTACGCTCAGTAGTCCAGTGTACAAACGGCTCCTTGCAGTGTTTTAATATTTTGAGATGAAGTGGAAAGCGTTTTTGTGATACAAAAGCGCTTTACTTAAGGAGTACTGTGGCGTTAAGAACAGTTTCCCACTCCTAATAGTTTCATTGTGTTCTTTATAATGGGCGTGATTGTTTAATGACAACATCTTTGAACTGAGATGATTGAACATACATTATTTGAGCAATAAAACCTGAATAGGCTGTGCCTTTTTATGCCTAGGGTAGAACAGAAAATTGTCATCCATAGAAACAAAAATTTGAAAGATGCAGGTCTGAAAGTATATTGTTCATGAAAACACGATTTACATAGCACAGTACTGTGTGAACATTAGCTGTTTCCCTTGAAAAATTGCCTTGTAGGAACAACTTTGTTGAATGGATTTCCACTGAAATCCTGTTAAAATGGTATTTATTCCAGCTGAGAAAGAGTGGCCTGCCTTTAGTTTTGTATACAGAGAGCTCTTTTTGTTGCAGCGGACTTCTCTAGCTTGTGACTTTTCGTAATCCTAGTTTTTACTTGGCCCTGATTTGCCCACTTTGATGACTTAAAATATTGCTTCTTTCTTGGTGATTAGATTCAGTCTGCAAAAATTTTTGAACATCAACAGTGGGATGCTAGACCTTTGTGGGGAGGTAAGTCTTTTGTACTTACAGTCTAGCATGGAGATAGTCTTGAATATTACTAACCAAAACACAAGGCAATGTGTGTTTGGTGTTGTAGTGGAAAAGTAAAAACTCAAACTGGGAAAGTATAAATCTGCCTTGTCTTTCACTGGATACAGATAAAGCTAGTTGCAAAGTTAACAGGAAACAGTATTTCCCTGAGGGACATACTGCAGCTATAACATAATTCCCTTCAAGTGACCAGTGCTGCCTTATTCACCAAGTAACTATGTTCTCTTAAGATCGTGGACTGTCAGAAATTTTACTCTTTTGTTAGTGATAATGAAATACTCCACTTTTACATAGCTCACTTTAACAACAAAAAGTAGTCTTGATTTCTAAGGGAAATGCAAAGTGTCTAATAAAGAGTTCTTAGACACCATGTTCCACATCCAAATTCTGGTTTCCATTTGTGCAGGATCTTAGATGAACTTGAAAACCACACCTCATGTTCTTCAGCCTCTTTGTTCTGAACCTACCAAAGTAATAATTCATTGAAATTTTACATTCTCTCAAATCTTACATTTTCTCTGGTTCCTTCATGTGTGGACCTTCATAGAGTGGGTCAGTAAACTAGATTTTGTCAAACTACTAGGTTTACTCCAGGAGGTCTCAGGTTGATTGGACTATGAGAGAAGTGCATTCTATGTGGAAAGTACAAAAATTCAGAGAAACTAATTTTAGCTGAGTATTAAACGCTTAAAAATGTTAGTGGCTTTATTTGTCACTATCTTATGTTTATTGCAGATATGAGGTTAAATAAGCTCAATTTTCCCATTTTGATAATTCTTAGTATTAAATGTATATATGCGTATTTGCATATCTCTATCCTATTTTTTCGCCCCCCACCCCCCACGTTTACATGTACTCACTTTTCTTCCAAAGTAGTATCTATTTCTGGAAGGTAAAGCCGGTGCTTACAATTTCACGTTATTTTGACACTGTCTGGCCAGCATTGTCTAATACAATAGACATTCAGTAGATACTTTCCACGTTGAATCATGGAGGCTTCTGTCTTAGCTATTTCCTTTAGAGTTTCCTCAAGTTTGAAACCTAACAGATTGTGATATTCCCTTCATCACAATTCCACCTCTGCCTAATAAAGCACAAATTACCCTTGGGCAATGAGGCGCTGTATCATTGCAGCTTTTTATAGCTCTATTTTTCTGCCATCACCTAAATGTCAATGGATAGATGTGTTTGTCATAATGTGTGGTAAGTGCAAATAAACCCCTCATCAGCAGTATCATTAGCAATGAAATAGATTCACAGGAACTAAAAGAAGTGATAAATTGTCTGATTATACACTTAGGAAATACAGAATGTCATTTGCGGTTGAAAATGTATGGAGGTAAATACACAATTCCTCACCCCAACTTAATTTGTTTTTTAAAACTTTGCATGTTTACATTTGTTCATCTACTTTAATCAGATCATGGTGAAATAAACTGTAATTGACAATAGCTCAGGAAAACTCGAGAAGAAATCAATAGATCAGAATGTGGCAGCATAGGAAAAACAGCCTTGATCACTAAATGTCCCTTCGAGTGACCCATGCTCTTTATGTTGAGCATTGATGAAGTAGGAATCTTCCTCATGATTGTTAGAAGTGGGTCTTCATTATTCTGTTTCCAGTGACACCTTTTCTTACTTGAAACTTAGTATGCAGTGACCCCACCTACTCAGAAAATCCACAGAAGTAGGAATAGAGAAAGCTTTTGAGTAGCCAGAAAGGATTTGATACAGCCAGCATACTAAAATTCACTTACGTTCTTTTCACAAAATAATCTCAGTTCATGTTTGCTTGAGGTACAATTCTGAAGACTTGTCATCTGGAATTTGGTTCTAAAAATATCACTATATTATGTTTTGAGCTAGAGACACAGGATTTACCTATGTCCCTGTCTCCACATCTCCCAGACTCTGGTTTGATAAAGCACTAATGCCTCACTGATATGTACACCTGAACTAGTGCTAAGTTCCCCCCAGCTCTGCCACTATCTGAAGGAACTAGTAGGGAGTGAACTCCACTGTTTTCTACTAAATTTATTGCAATTCACTGTTTTGTTTTCTAATCAGGTTACTGAAATTGTAATCTCAAATCCTTTCAGAGCTCCTGTCTCTTACTATAAGCTTAGTAGGCAAGGCTGCTTTGGCAACAGGAGACTAAGGGCAGGATTGTATTTCTTTCCCTTGCTTTGTTCTGCACTCCTGCTCCTTTCAGGATAAGAGGCGGGGGAGTTTCTGTCCTCTCTTTAATTTGTTTGCCAATATGATTCTTAATCCTATAGATTCATTATAGGCAGGACAGCAGTTGGCCCTGTTGACAATGGAGCCAGTCCAGGTCCTCTGCTGGTGAGCCACCCAGAGGGGCAGTTGTCTACAGGCACCAGACCTACCATTCTCTGTGCACCGCTCACTTGTGTTGTGTCAGCCTCACAAGCCTGCAAACCCCATCTCTTCTACCTTTCATGGCCCTAACTCTGAGGCCGGCCAGACATCAACTGGAGAATAAGATAGAGACATCTACAAACATCAAGAAATAATCTCTTGGAGTTCACCAATGCAGATGAGAGCTTGGGACAAATAGAAGACTTCCTTGGGCCCCTGGGAAGGCGAGAGAGGAGAGAGGAGAGAGGGGGAGGGAGAATGAGAATGAACATTCTTGAGAATAAAGTCTTTGAAAGATGGTACTATGAGTTAGAGCTAAAATGTCCCCCAAAGTGTCATGTGTTTGCAAGGTGGTTGAATCATGAGCATGCCATATTCCTAAGTGGATTATCTATTGATGTATTCATAGTCAGTGTGCCGTTAGGAGTTGGGGTGGTTGGAGATGGGTCAGTGGGGGCCTGACTTGGAAGGGTGTATTCTTGTTCCTAGCTCCTCCTCTTTCTGCCTCTTAGCTGTCAGGAAGTGAATGGCTATCTTCTGCCAGGCTCTTCCACTTTGCCTTTTCTGCCTTAGAGCTAGCCAACTTTGGACAGAACTCACTGGAAACCATGAGCCTTTAAGTTGTGTATGTCAGATATTTTGTTCCAGTGGTGGAAAAGTAACTAATACAAATAATTGCTACTGCAACTAGGTCATTACTATGACTATACCTGACCATGTGGCTTAGATTAGAAGCCTTGGGAATTTGTAAGAGGAATTTGGAAAATTTTGGAGAAGTGGGCAAGAAGAGTTTTACATTGCTGTAATCAGAGCTTGGTGGATGATTCTGGTTGGAGCTCAGAAGACCAAGATGCTGGTAGGAATTTAGAAGTAAACACCAGGTTCATGAGGTTTCAGATGGGAAGAAGAACTCTATTGGAAATGACCAGAGGCCATGTGTGTTTCATTTGGCTACAAACTTGTCTACATGTCCTAAGACTGACTATGTGAGGTTGAATTTAAAGATGGTTAACTAATTAATCTGGCAGAGAAAATTTCAATGTATCCCAATGTTTAGGTTATGGCATGGCTACTGCTGGATGCTTTCTGCCAGATCTACAGTGATAATCAGGACAAAAACCAGAACTACATAATTTGAAAAGTTTGCAGTTTCATCAGAAATGAAGTGCCTGCAAAAAATGCCTGAAAGGCATCTCAGAACTCAACAAGACTCCACCCATCACAGGCTCAAAGGTATAAAACTGTAAAACTTTTATTCGGGAAGAGAATCTTTGAGATGATTACTCAAGACAGGCCTCCTAGGGAACTGGTTCCCCAGGGTTCATTTCACTGTGCTCAGCCATCTCAGTCAGCAGAGGTTCCTGCAGCCATAGTCCAAGGCAGTCAAGCTACTGATTCATCTGGAAAAATTTGGCATCCCCCATGTGGTGCTAGTTTTTTGCACATGCAAAATACAAGAGTTATGAGTGTCTTAGTCACTGTCTTTACCAGTGGGACAAAATGCCCAATGTCTACAATTTAAAGGAGGAGGGAGTTATTTTGTTTCATAGTTCAGAAGTTTTAGTCCATGGTTAGTAGGCTTAAACATAGAAACAGCATGGCAGAAGGGCCTGAGCAGAGGAAATCCACTCATGTCATGTTAGCCAGAAAGGAGAGAGAACGGAAGAACTGGGGAGGGCAAAACACCCTTTTGGGTCACACCCCCAGTGTCTTGCCTCTTTCATCCAGATTCCCTCTCCCAACAGCTCACTCAGGTGCTGAACTCAGTGAATGAATCTACTCATTACAGCCTCTCCAAGACTCAACCACCGTCCAGAAGCTCTCCCTCTAGGTCCATGAGAATTTGGGGGGCATTTCAGATCTAAAGCATCATCACACAGAGTTACGAGGCTTCCATCCAGAGTTTAGAAAAGACCTGGGAAGCCAGGCCAAAATATGTAACAGGGTCATAGTCCTTAACAAGTGCCCCTGAGAGGGTGATGCATGAAGCAGTGAGAATGAAGCTGAAGATATAGTGGGGGCCTCAGGAAGTTAGAGATGCTAGCAGCATGGATTGTCTGCTGAGAAAAGCTGCATGCTGTGATAAAGTCGGCCTGGGGAGAGGGTGCTGTGTGGGCTGCCTGTGCTATGCTGTACAGTTGGGACCACTCAGACCTTTGGAGCTCCCATCTCACCACAACATGCCCTGCGTGGTGGACACAGATCTATAGGGTTTAGTACTTGCCCTGATGAATTACAGTCTTGCTTTGGTCCAGTTCCTTTCTATCCCATAGCCTTCCCTTTTAGAATGAAAACGTTTGTTCTGTGCTATTGTAGATTGAAAGTGTTTAACTTTCTTTGATTTTTATAGGAATTCACACCTAAGAGTTTGCCTTTAGTCTCAGAAAGACTTTGGACTTGGGACTTTTCATCAACACTGGAACTGTTAAGACTTGGGCAACTCTTAGAGATGGAGTATATGCATTTTACATTATGAGATGGACATGAACCCTTTGGGAGTTGGGCAGAATGTTATGCTTTAGAGCTAAATTGTCTTCCCACAGTCTCTTATGTTTGAAAGGTGATTGTATCATGGGAGATTATACTTATCCATGAATTAACCCACTGAAAAGTTCATAGCTGAATGTGCTATTAGGAGGGGAGGCCTTGTCAAAGAAAAGCGTGGTCACTGGAAGAATGTATTCTTGTCCCTAGCTCTTCCCACCACCCTCTGCCTTCTGGTTTCCATGGCATGAGCAGCCTTCCTCCACTGTGGCCTGTCACCATGCTGTTTTGGCTTACAGCCAGCCAACCATGGAGTGAATCCTCTGAATCTGTGAGCCAAATAAACCTCCCCTCTTTTGAGTTGTTGATATCAGGTATTTTATCCCAGTGACAGGAAAGCTGACTAATATAAGTACCATGTGCTAGGCAGTGTTAAAAATACTTCACATTTAACCCTAGGGATCATCTCATGAATGGTACATTACTATCTCCACTTATGGAGAAGTAAGTTGAAGCTCTGCAAGATGAAAGGCTTGACCAAGTTTTCATAATTTATTGGTTAGATTATTTTGAATGCAAATAACAGAAAAATCAAACTCAAGCTGATTAAATGAGAATTGAATCTTACATCAAAGCAGCCTACAGGTAGGCAGCTCCAGGATTAATTTAGTGGCCCACCACTAGCACCATAAGGGTCTCAGTTTCCCCCATCCTCCTGAGGGTGCCTCCTTCCTGTTTTTTTTCTGGTTTTTTTTTTTTTTTTTTTTTTTTTTTTTTGTCTTTTTGGGACAGGGTCTCACTGTGCATTTCAGGCTGGTTTTGAGCTCAGTTTGTAGCCCAGCTTGTCTTGAACTTGCAATGATCCTCCTGTCTCAGCCTCCTCCTCCCTGGTTTTAAATTCAGACAGGAGAGACATCACTTCCTGGGTGGTCTTTTGTAAGAGGAAATTTTTCTACAAGACTGCCAGATGAGTTCCCATATTTCAATGGTCAGAAATGCACATGTGTTCTTCCTAGGGTGAATGGGTTTCAAGTACTAGCTTAGTGAGAAACCAAGTAAAATAATGTGGCCTATTAGAACAAAACTGATTGTGTTTGGAAGAGGTCAGAGACATGTGTGTCACAGTTGGCTGTGCAACCAAAAATATCTGCTATGCACAGAGCAGAAAGTAGATTCATACCCAGTCTGTCTCATACTAAAGCCTGGGCTCATCCAACTTTTTTCTCTTGCTCACACTTACAAAAGAGTTGATTGTGGCTATTACGGATATGGTTGGGACAGAGCTCAGTTTTCTTTTTAGAAATTTACACTTTTATTTTGTTTAGATAAATCTTAAACTTTGTTCACTTTCCCTGACATTAATCAAGTGGTGTGTGGACCAAGTGTGCTCTTGAACTGTGTTATTTCTGAGCAACAGGACAACAAACATTCAGAACTTAATTCCTTCTATCTGTGTTTACCAGTCTTTTTTATATAGTGTCCCTTTTCTTCCCTCTGCTGAGGAGTGGTGACTAATGAGGAAGAGGCTCTTGAACTTCAGTTTAAGTGATACAGGTTTTCATTTTTCCCTAGGGAATATGGCATTGTTAAAAGTGTTAGCCAGGACTAGGGATATAGCTCAGCGGTGGACCTGAGCTTAAACAAACAAACCAAGCCAAACCCAACCATGATTAGGAAGATTAATTTGTCAGAAGTGGGTGAAAATTGACTGATAGAAAAATTAGAGGTGTTTACTTTTGTAGAGGGCATGACTTTTTGTCCACCAAGTCTGATGTATAAGAAATACCCATTTATTTTTCTTCAGGTTGTGTTTCAGTTTCCAGTTCCCTGGGCTTCTCCCAAATTTATTCTTAATCAGTATTTGGTATGCCTGCCTGCCTAAGGTTGTCCTCACATGAGGAAAGATTACTTGGTATCAGAATACTTGGGATGGACCTCAAAGCTCCTCTCCATGCTGGTGGTCACTGACATTTATGAAGCCTGGGGGTCATGCTCAGGGCATGGCAAGCTTTGCAACACAGGTCCAGGTTCCCTAGAGCCACAACACAACTCTCTTCCCTTTCCCTCAGAAATGATGTGACCTCCTCAAGGTGCTGCATTGGTTTGGCTCAGGGGCTTGTTTCCTTCATCTTCACCCCACTTATGATCTCTTTTTAAACTTTCAATTCAGCAACATTATAGATCTTAGGTGTAGAATTTGATGTGTTTTGATAAATGGAGTATTCTTATGTGCACACTCTAATCAAGATATAGAATATTCCTATTGCTCTAGAAAGTTCACTTGTACACACATCAAGTTAATTCTCTACCCAAAGCATTAGGTACTATCCTAATGAACTGTTTCCCTCTTCCAGAATTTCATATAAGTGGGATCATTCAGCATGCACTATTTCATATCCTTCCTTTACTCAGCATTATTAGATTTGTCCATATTGTATAGATCAATCGTTCATTCCATTCAATTGTTTTTATGTTACTGAATAGTATTCTACTTTCATTTTTAAGATTCTTTTTCTTCCTCCTCTTTTCTCCAAAGATAGCTTTTCTCTCCTTTGGTTGCCTGCAGAGGCACTAAGTGTGTTTTTGGTGGAAAAAGTCAAAAGGGAGCCTTTCCTGAAGCCTGTGATGCAGAGTCATCTCCCTGCATGGAATAGAGGGGAAAACACCATGAAGACTTTAAGCACATGTATCAGCAAGTTAGCCTGCTATCTATTCACTCAAAGAAGAGCCCAGGAGGCCCAAATTAGAATGCAGCGTGTTGGGGGAGGTTCTGAGAAAGCTGATGCTGAGGTGGCATGCATCAAATTCAGTGTGTAACTGAAACTGGCAAAGGCAGAGGAGGACAATGCTGTGTTGTGTGGGTGGTGGTGGAGGTGACCAGGGTGGAATGGAGGTGGAATGTTGGTGTCAAGAGCTGAAATGGGAGGAGCAGCAGGTTTAGGGAGGAAAATAATCAGCCAGCTGATTGGAGGGATGTGCAGGAAATAACCATGGAAGGGACCATTCAATAGTATTTTTAGAACTGAAAATGAAGATTAAGGGTTGTATTAGTTATTTTTTCTTGTGGCTGAGATGATATACCAATACTCAAAGTAAAAGGAGGAAGGGTTTATATAACTCGTAGTTTGTAGAAGTTTCAGTTCATGGTTGGCTGGCTCCAAGGTGGGGTGGCATGGCAGAGGGGCATTGCAGAGGAGAAACAGTTCATGGCAGGCAGGAGGCAGAACGCAGAAAGGCAGCAAGTGACAAGCAACAAGCAGCAGCCCTCTTTCTGTCCCTTGTATCCTACCCAGGCTACATGCTCTTAGGGCAGGTAGCACTCACATCTAGGATGGGGCAGCCTTAATCATAGCATCGTACCCAGCATCACATCGTTAATCCTAGCAACCCACACCCTAGATGGAGCTCTCTCCAAGAAGCCCCACCTATGACTTCATGAGGCTTTGGGGGACATCTAGACACTGCCATAGCAAGGGCTATACTCAAAATGAATGCTGAAATCTTGGGGTAGGAAATAAGCCAATGACAGGGCTTTGCAGAATGCCCTCCAGGGGCCTAAGAAGAGTGAAAGGAGGTCACCCCACTAGGACGAGACTCTGAGAGAGTAGGCTGGCTTGGGCCTGAGAAGAGCAAGGGTGTCAAAGGCTGCAGAGAGCTGACAAAGATGAAGGCTGAGGAAACAATCATAATATGTCCAACCCAGATCACTGGTGGCCTGTGAGGGGTTACCTCAGAAGGGAAATGGGATTTGAATCAGATTTAAGAAACTGTGGAGTAAGAAAGGGTGATGAGACAGACCTGGTCATCCAAAGAAGGCCTTCTAAAGAAATGTATATGTAAAGCAAAAGCTCTGTGGTGTAGTGAGGTGGAAGGTCCCACTGGAGATTGGATTGCCCTGGTTTGTTGACCTGGGACGCTCCAAGCACACATGGGCTGAAGATAAGGGAGAAGGGATGGTTTCTGATGCAAGTTCCTAGGAGAGACAAGAGAAGGTGGGGTGGAACTAAAGAGAGGGGCAGGTCAGCTCTTGAGAAAAGTGAAGGATCATTTCTTTCCAGGCATTGAATCCAGTTCCTCGTCTGCTCGCTCAGTGTGCACTTTACCACTAAGCTATACCTCTCAGTTGGATTTATTTATTTATTTTATCTATTGCTATTTTTACTTGGACTATATGAGGGTTTTGTTTGTTTGTTTATTTAGTCTTTTTGAGGCAGGTTTTCACTGTGCAGTTCACGCTGGCCTTGAACTCACTTTGTAGCCCAAGCTGGCCTCAAACTCACAGCAATCCTCCTGCCTCCGCCTCCTGACTGCTGGGGTTATAGTCATGTGCCACCACACCTGCCTTATATGAAGTTTTAAAAATACCTCTCTTAGGGACCAAGAAGTCGAATATTATAGCCATATATGTATATATTTTCTTTCCTAGCTGCTCCAGGCTACATAGTACAGATAATCTCCCCTACCCCATGTCAATCTGTAACCACTCTATTGTATTTGTGGAACATGGCAGTAAGCCCTAGGTTAAGAGCCAAACTATTATGCGTTAATAAGAGACCCTGGGCACACGTCATTTGATCAGATTAATCAGGGGCTGAGCAGGGCATTAACAACAGAGATTATTGTCTGGGTTGTCTGGCAAGGCAGAACTGGGGAACGCCAGGCTTTGAATTCAGCAGCACTCCTTGTTTGCATTTCTTTTCAGAATTATTTCTGTAGCACAAAAGGGGCTCCCGGCGGCTCAAACTGGCTTCACGATTACCATGGTGCTTGTGAGCATATGGTTTGCCCAAGCTGGCAATGTTCTCCGCTTCTGAGTGCATACCAGTTGGGAGGCAGTGATGCTATGATTGTGTTTTTCAGCCTGACCTCCAGAATCCTGATTGTGTCCTGGAAGGTTGAAGTTGCTTTCAGAAATCTGATCACCTCTTAAAGTCCTGCTACCATTCTTGAAAATGCTGGCAAGAGTTCTTCCTGTCCCCAGAGCATCAGTCTCAAATAGACACTGAGTGAAACATATAAATGTGCTTGTTGACCTCCTAGGTAGAAAGCAGTGGCCCCAGTGCTTTACTCTTTCTCACAGTGGTGGCTTCTTTCTTTAGTACTGCAGATTTGATCATTGATGCCTGTAGGAACAGATAGTACTTAGCATCTTCCTTTCATACGCTGGTGGAGCTGGGGAAGTTTTGCCAATTCTTCTCTTACCATAGTCTTCTAGTGAGTGTGATAGTGTCAGCATACAAAATGTCTAGAAGGCTCTCTTCTTTTTGGAAGATCACTGCCCTCAAGGATACTGATTTTCTACATGTTTCCAAATCTATTCCTCAACTTGTCTCAGTGAAAACTGGGCAGGGAAAATTGAGAAGCTGGAGGAGGCAGCAGTCGGTTTCCGTCCAGATTTAGTCTCCATCAGTCCCTCCCATCCCATCCTGGGCTTCTGTGGTATTGAAACGGGCTCTGCCTGAAGTTGGACAGGCACAGCGCTGAAGCCCTTGCGGGGAGATGTGCTCCAGGTCTCCGGGAATTCATACTCTATGACAGATGGTGGCAAATTAAACTGGCAATTGAAAAAGCCAGAGTATTTCCAGGGCCTCTGCTAGAGGAGTCACTGCAGAGGGTAGAGTCTGGGAAGAGGGATAGCTGGAAAGTGGCCCAAAGCATTCTGTGTGCAGCATCAGTTTGGTCAGTGCACATTTCCTGAACACCGTGTAGAAGGCGCTATTCTGCACCCTGGAGATGCATACAAAAGTCACAGGACACTTTGTTCTATGTGCTATAAAACTGACAACACACTGAGGGGAGCCGGGACAAGTGTAAGGCAGAGCGGATGGGGGTAGAAAACAAAGGCTAAGACGGTGGACCATAGTGTAGAAAGGTGTGTTAACTAGAGAGCTTTGGGAGAAACAGAATCCCAGGGTGGGTAGGGACACAGGACATGTTCGGTGATTCTGTCCATTTAAAGTTAAGGACACTGGGACCCTTGCCTGGCAAGGGGAAGTGTTTTATCCAAGGTCAGGGTCACTTGGATTCTTGGTAGCCGGTGAGTACTGCACGAATAATGTTACCAATAATAAAGATGATCAGGTATTCATATAGTGTTAGTCACTCTTCTCAGTGCTTTAGAGTATTAACTAAGCACTGATCTCAGTCTCACAGCAGGTCATTATTTTCACCTCCAACTGACAGATTGAAAAACTGAGGCAGGAAGTCCCAAGTCACAGCCAGTAAGTGCTGGAACTCAGAGTCACACAAGGGGTTGTAGAATTGATTTGCCTTCTTAAATTCATTTTCAATACAGCCTCCTTTATTTTCAAAACTTACTTTGTCACAACCATTTGTCAGTTCATAAGAATGGACTAGCCAAGAAGGAGTGGCAAAAAAAAGTAGGCTTGCTTTGGGAAAGGAAACGCAGATGCTGAACCCAGGAGCAGGGGGCAGTGGAGATGGAATCGTGTTCTATGGAGAAGATCCTCCGCCCACTGTGCAATCCCTTGTTCTTTGGTTCCTGTATCTTTCCCTCCTCACTCTTCCTTCCTCAAATACCCAACAAGGGAGGGGGAGATTTCAGCCAGTAAGTGGCCCTCCATCTCCTTCAGAGCTGGCTTCAAATAAACCTTTTTCTTTTCCACCAAAATTAATGTCCCCCCGCCGTGTTTCTTGGGGAGCAGTGAGGAGCATGGACCCTAGTGTGTGTAACGTTTTGGCTCAAAGTCCCGTGTCCTCCACCCCTGAGCTGCACTGCCCTGGGTCTGTGACTCCTTGCCCAGTGCTTCTTGTATTTTGCATCTAAGGGACTGGGAGACACTGTTCTGAACAAGGGAGTGACAGGAAATTTAAAGGGGCTTGGTGTGCTGTCAGTAGTCAGGGTGGATGAACTGGAGAAAATAGAGCAGGCAGAAGACCATCTAAATCATGTTATAATGAACATCTGCACGACCATAAGAACGGAGAAGATTGCGCTGGGCCAAAGTGGTTAGTTAGCGATCATTCACTCCATGTAGGAATTAGTCTGCGTGTTGCACCCACCACATCTGTGAACGTGCCTGGGGAGGGCCACGCTGAGCACGGAGAAGTCTGTGTGGGAAGTGACTGCATTTCTCAAGAGACAGTTCGCAGACATAAATGTCCATGATTCAGAGGAGCAAGAATTACGTCTGAGGAGGAAGAGAATGGACAATGGAGAGCTGTTTGAGTTGTAAACTGGACAAACGCTGATTGGTGCTTCTTGTTCATTAAGAAAAATAACTGTCAGTGCGAGGTGCACTGGCACAGAACTGTGATCCCGGCTACTCAGGAGCCTGAGGCAGGAAGATTGCAAGTTGTGGGTCAGAGAGACCCTGTCTCAAAGAAGGGAAAAAAGGGTGAGGAACTAGCTTAGTGGCAGCATTGCTTGCCTAGCATAGGTGAGGCCCTGGGTTCAATCCTCAGCACCTCAAAAATAAAAACAAAAACAAAACGAAAAAACCAAAAGAACAGAAAGAACAACAAAAACCCCAGAATAACAATCAGTACATTGAGCTACATCTTTTGAAGATTTATATTTTTAATTGACACATTTATGGGATAAAGCGTGCTAATTCAATACATGTGTACAACGTCTAAAGATTAAATAAGGTTGTTTAGCATATTTCTGTCCCTGAACATTGATCGTTTGTTTGCATTGGAAACTTGCACACTCCTCTCTCGTAGTTCTTTATAGAACATATGCTGAAGCTACAGAAGAGGCACATATGTAAAGGAATAAGCCTATGTGGAATACCAGGCTCTCCTGCAGTGGTAGTGTGACATTTCCATTGGCATTGACAGAAATGAGCTGCCTCAGATGATTCCCAAACCCAGGACGCGAGCAGTTTCACAACCGTCCACCAGATGGTACTGTCCCACCAGGAATTAGGTGTGAGGCTATAGAACCTGAGTTGTTTCCCTACCCCGAGCCATGCTATAGAATTAGATGCCGGCTCTAGTTACAGTCAGAGGACAGATGGTCAGAACCACCCCTAGCGGAGAAGCTACACTGCTTTGATTGTATACAGTATGAAAGAGAAAATGAAATGTCCTGTTTTTTTTTTTTTGGGGGGGGGGGCGAGCCACATGTGGAGGAATGGGAGTCACAGAAAAGGCCAGCATGAGGGAGAGACTGTGAGGTCAGATCCTGAGAGAGACTCAGAAAAAGTCATTGCTAACTTCCAAGTCTTAGAACTCTGGTTTCCAAATACCTTTTGAGTCTGCGCAGTGCTGCTAGGATGCTCTGACGTCATAATCAGTCGCCCTGTGAAGCCCAGCTCCTGCTGGAGCCACTTCCTCTTTTGTCCAGCTCTTTGCATTCTTCCCCAGCTGGTTAAACTCCTTGCCCACAGGAGGCCTCTAATGTTGACGGTAGGGTGCCCTAAGCTAAGCTAAGAGTTCTCTGAACTCTTGTCCTGCTTAGACTGGTGCTCCCCGGCCTTTAGCACTGAAAGCAAACTGGGACAGTCGTTTGGTTGACCATCTTGGTTAACTGAAATCTATGCACTGAAATGATGCTAGATCTTTACCCATGTTCCGAGAGTTAAGCGACTGCAGTAATGAGACACTATTTTGAAATTGTCAATCCTTATAGTCCCAGTATCTTCTTAACAGACTTACTTGCCTCATTTCCTCAATGGAGCATATGTCAGGCACAGTAAAAACAAAGAGATCTTCTCATGGGATGTGAGTTTCGGAATTTTCAGCCTTAAAAAGGCAAAACCTAATAAGTTCGGGAGAATATGTGGTAAATAAATCCAACTCTCAGGTTGGAGAGAGAGAGAAGAGAATAAAGGTAATGAGGCATGATAAAAGACGGGGTGCTGAGGAGTCAAGGAGCGGAGAGGCTCATGACGTCCCCTGCGTCTACGCTTCCTTGCTAGGAGAGGACTTGTAGACCCAGAACCTTTTTGCTAGGAGAACACAGGAGGAGGGTAAAGACCTCGGAGGGAAGGGAAGTTACCTTGCTGCAGAGGTGAGGGACAGACAGACCCAGGAGGCTTCCAGAGGCACAGAAGAGCAGGGGATATCGGGACTTAGCTCTGCGACAGTGTACTGGGCTGTGCCGTGTCCCTTCCAAATTCACGGCCACCTGGCATCTCAGAATGTGACCTGATTTAAAAATAGGAGTCTTTGCAGATATAAGTTAAGATGAGGTGTACTGGCTTAGGGTGGGCTTGATCCTCCTAAGGAAAGCAAATCTAGAGGCAGAACCTCACACAGTGGAGAAGGCCGTGCAAAGGTGGAGGCAGAGATTGGCATGATGTTGACACAAGCTGAGGAACACCAAGAATTGCTGGCACCTGCCAGAAGCTGGAAGAGCCAGAGCCTCGCAGCTGTGGAGCCCTAGGGCCTTGGGAAGGAGTGTGCTGACCCTGTGACTCCAGGCTTCCCGCCTCCAGAACGGGGAGAGCTATGGTTCTCTTCTTTTGAGCACTCGGTTCTTTGTGAAGGGAGCCACAGCAAGAACCGGATGTGCAGGAGTGGTGAGTTCGGGCTCACCTGAGAAGCAGAGGAACAGATGCTACCCTAGATAGAGGGCTGAGGTGGGCCCGGGACCCACCCTAATGGGGTCTCCTGCAACGGGAGTCCTGAACTCTATGAAATTACCGAATGGGGCTGAAAACAGACATTGAGCAAGAAAGAAGTGAAAATTACGTTTTTCATGCACCCTTGAGTATGTGGGTTAAAACAATAGGAGACCCGCTCACTCTCCTGCTTTCTTCTCTGGAGTCAGGGAGCTGAGGTTTAGGAGGCCAACTTACGCCACCTAGTGGCCCGCTGTGGCAGTGGCAACAGGCCAGCTTTGAGGGGCTGGCGCATCCCTCCCTTTTCATGGTGTGGCCTCTGCTAGTTTTCTGGTTCAGGTCAGATATTTTGGCCGTGCAGAACTGGGTCCTGTGCCCCAAACACAGCCTTGTGCTTTCTACTTGACCCTAAGATCAGGCTGTATCTTTGCTAAACCAGCACTTTCTTTCATGTTTCCTTGTCAAAAATAGACCCAGCTCATGAAGCTGTCCCAAGTCCCCCAAAGCAGTTGTCATCTCCATTTCAACTCTGGCAGATTGGGAGCACTCGGCAGAGGCCTTGGAGGGCAGCTGCTGCCCGTCCTGCTGTGTTCCCCCACGCAGGTCTCAGGGCAGACCTGTTGATTGTGTGGTGCTACCATGGCTAAAGGACTGAGGTGCTTGTACAGACAGAACCCCTCTACCTGGATGTCACAGGCATGACTCAGATGATCACCAAGTGTGAGAGGCTGATAGCAGATATTTCATGAGCACACGTTTCACCTAGAAGTCTCAGGGGGAAAAGCAAAGGATATGGATGGGCTGATCAGTTTACCAACAGATGTAGATCCACGGGTGGAAGGACAGAAAGTCTGGGGACCAGGGTTGCCAGGTCATCTCCCTTTGTGCTACTGACCCTCCTGATTCTGGGGCCCTAAGCTAAGCTAAGAGTTCTCTGAATTTTTTCACAAGGCTAAAAAGTAATTTTCTAAAAACATTGTGGAACACCAGAAGGCTATCATCATTCACTTGATTACACAAGAACATTCACAATAAACAAAACAAAAGTCCTATCACACACAGTCACATTCATGTGTAGAAGAAAAGATGTTTTAATGACAAAAAAATGAGAAGGACGAACTCCAAATAACATATTAAAGGACATTCTTTTAAACTGAAGGAATATGGTTTTATTGGGAATAATGACTGCCTTACCCCTACACGTCTCCCTCTGCTGTGACCCCATGAAATACTGGCAGAGATTGGTTTGGGAGATTCACTTTGTCATCCGAGACACTATGCTGCCCCCTGGCGGCCGCAAGGAGTTACTGCCGCCAATAGCCAGATCTGGATCACAGAGGCCTATCCTTGTTTCCTCTCACTTTCTGCATTGATTGAACACTCCGGAGTGATAGTGCGGGACCCCAATGTGGGGCACTCAAGCCTCAGCCCCAGGGAAGTCCTGTCTCGGTGGGTCAGCCTGGCCACCTGGTGCTTCCTCTCCACTGCGGGGCCACCGGGACGCACAGACTCTGCCAAAGCTGCACAGGCCCAAGGACTCGCGTGGCTGTGTGTTTCTCCCGGGCCGAGGTAGCTGCTCTCAGCTCTGCAGACGCCCGTGTCCCCTTTTCCCCTGAAGGACTGGGGAGGGAATCCACCGTAGTGTGTGTGTGTGTGTGTGTGTGTGTGTGTGTGTGCTGGGGGAGGGCTGCGGCAGGGCAAAACGGCTCACCTTGTAGCCGGGAAGCAAAAGAGAAAGCAACGGAAGAGACCGCGTTCCCACAGGCTCAGTGACCTGAAAACCTCCCGCCAGGGCCACCCCCAAAAGGCTGGTCACACCACTCTGGGGAACCAGTCTTCACCAGTGGGCCTTGGGGGACCCTTGACGCACCAAGCAGGAGGGTGGCCAGGGAAGAGACGGCAGGGGATTTTACTAACGGTCACCAAACACGGTGGCACCTACTCTGAAGGATCTTCCCCTGTGGCTGGGGGCGCTACGTCGGGTTCACTGCGGCCGTCTGACTCCTTTAACCACCGATTCAAGAGAGTGAGCGACAGGCGCAGCCTCCGAGCAGGAGGATTAAGTCTTTGTGTGCACTTTTCCCTCCACTACAGCACTGAGCAGTGCTTCCAGCTGCACCCGCCTCTCGGTATGGCCCGGGAATGAAGAGGATGGAAAGCAAATCCGCAGCCAACCCACGGCGAGTGTAGCATAGAACCCCCAGGCGCAACACATCAGTGGAGAAGCTCTGGGTGGGGGGACCCTGGCACGGCCCGGGGCTGTCTTGCACAGTAGCTAGTCCCTGCAGAAGGACGCAGTTCATTCAGTCGTCCAGCATCATGGTCCTTTCTAGAAGACCGATCCCCATTCACATATCAGCAGGTGTCATTAGGAAAGGATAACTGACAGAGAGCGTCTTGGGGTCATCCTCCTGCAGGTGAAACAGCGCCTGAAGATTCTTCGGCTTCCTAGGTTTCAGGCCGATGCAAGCTGGCTGGACACAGCCAGATATCTTGCGGTGCTGGCAAGTCAAGGGATCGTCTGGGCCCTCTCATGCTGTTTCGTTGCTCCGGTGATCTCTCACCTTTGCCTTCCTCGATGCATAAGGAAGACACTGGCAGTGGCGCTGGGAGGGCGAGAGGTGGAGGGGTGGTGCCCAAAGCCTTTTCTACTACAAAATGGAACTGAGGCCCAGGTATTGAGGTCGATTAAAGATGGCCACAAATGCTTTGCTTCCCATTGCACTGAGCAGTGAAGCCTCACTCCTCTGCTTTTGAATCTGGGCCGGTATTAATGACGTGCTTATCCAACAGAAGGTGGTAGAAGTGACGCTATGTGATTTCTGAGGCTAAGTCAGAAGAAGCCGTCCAGCTCCTGTCCCAGTCTCTTGGACACGCTCGGAGCCCCGCCTTCGTATAGCAGCGCCCCTGAAGCCCCTGAGACCGCCATGTTGGCACGGTCACCGTGAGGTGTTCAGAAGTGCCAACCAAGCCCAGCTCTTCAGCCATTTCCATCTCCGAAACGCTGATGACCCTCCAGTCTGCCCCACTCACCATCTCAGAACCTCAGACTGCCTCAGATGATTCCATGCAGAAATGAATCCTTGATCAGCTGAACTCTGCCCAATGCCTGGGCAGCAAATTCATGAGATGGAGTAAGCTGGTTGTTTTCTTAAGCCGCTAAGATAATGGAAGAGGTAGGCGAACACTTAGCACTGACTCCAAGGTCCCTGCTATCCCTTGCCCCTTTTTAATTTGCATGCCTGAGGTCTCTAACCAGACTTCATAAATGAGGAGATCTGATTAACCTGGGATATCCACCCTCAACTGGCAGGATCCAGGTAAACTCTTCATTCAAACAGTTTGGGCTGTTCTGCGGGTCTAGTTGTATTCTCATCCTAAATCTAACAAGAAGTCACTCCATTATTTAGGTAGCACCTCTGTGTGGGAAGCAGCTATGTTGGTGCTTATGTAAAAAAGACTCTATAAATAACATGAGACAACTCACTACAGCCTAACAACTGTTCCCACACTAATTTGTTTCTTACAATTACTGTATGAGGTAGATATTATTTCCATTACACAGGAAAGCAAATTGAACAAACAGTAAACCTGTGAGGCTCTTCTGGAATCCTAAGTTACTCTGAAGACCATTCTTTACTTGTTCTAGATATCTGAGGCTGCCTGGAGGGCAAGATCCAAGCCAGCACCCATCAGCCACAGGAGGAACTGTGAAAGGGCTCTGGGGGACATGAAATACTTAAAATGGGGACCCTGTTTGACTTAGATAAAGAGAAGTCCGAAAGGAGTCAGAAACTCAAAGTTGAAGTCACTCTGGAGATTAAGTATTTGTGAAGCACTTTGTACCCACAAAATGAGTTTCAATCATTTATTCCCCCAAACTTACAATATCACTGTAACATGTCAGTATCTGTGTGCTGGCTGAAGACCCAGTCTTCAGCTACTGCTTGCAAAACAGAGACATTTTTATGCACTCTGGTCCTGCATCAATACTACTGTGAAGCAAAATCAAGAATTTTTAAATAAAGACCTGAGTCTTGACACAGCCACACGATTGCTGAGCAAACCTGTAATTCTCTCCAAGGGCACTTTTGAGAGCACCGGCAGGGAGCAGCGGATGGTGAACTCTTTGATGGATCTCTGATAACTCCTTCGTCTTGTAACATGTGATTTGCTTTGTGTAGCTGTCCGTGTTCTAAATGACCAGGTGACAGATCGGGATATTGATGAATTTGAATATGCATATGGCTAAGAAGATCACACCGGTTGGTTTTTGTGCAGAACTGAAGGTGAAAACTGCTTTGGCAATACAAGCTGTTTGTAAAACCAGGGGCTGATTGTGGCTCTTTTAGTCACCAGAGAGCCTGCAGGAAACCATAGTTACATTTTAGTTTGTCTCTATTCAAATCACCTCCTTTACATAAAAACCACCTTATTTAATCTACCATACCTCTCCAGTTGTCTAAAACTTGACTTCAGTTTTAGTTAGAATTATTGATCATAGAGTTTAAAAGACAATTAATAGATAGGTTTGTTTAACATTCTAATTTTACTGATGAGGAACCTGGGATTCTAAAGGTTAAAAGAAGACTAGAATCCAAGCACAGTAAGTCTTCCTTCAATTTGTGATGGTTGATATTGTTCAGTATGTATCCCATAGCTACACTGAATAGGTTTTACTTTAGATTCTTCAACACTCACAGGATGCCACACACAGAGCTAATTAGCACAGAATGACAAATGCAAATTCAAAATCACCAATATCTCACTTGACTGGTAATGTCTGCCCAGAAAGCTGTGTTCAGGGGGAGGCAGGGGAATAGGTGTCATTGCTTGTCTTCTCTCGTTGGTTAAGTATCTCCACAAACATGACCTCTACCTAGGGAGCATTGACCACCCTGGATAAAAAGGGTTTTCCTCTTTTGTTTCCTTTGGCATACTCTATTCCATTTCCTTTCTTCATCTTCCTAGAACCTCTCATTACTTGGAATTATCTTTTTCATATATTTCCCTCTTCCCCCACTAGAACAGAAACTCAAGACGGCATAGCCTCTGCTTGGAATGTCACCTTGCTTATTAGATTCCTGGCAGGTAGGAAACACTCAACACATTTTTGTGGAATATGTGGCCAAAAGCTGAAGTTGATTAGTAATGCCTGCCATGGGCAATGGAGGGGCAAGTCATGGAGTCAATGCCAAGCTTTTGTTTTTGATTGTCTTTATTTCTTTGCACATCAAATATGCACAATAAATATTTATGCACTGACCACTGATGCTCTTGCAATATTTTTTTAAAGGATTAAATATTTTCCCTGCTAATCTGGAATAGCCATACCATGATACATAGCATGTAGTATACAGTATACAGTATGAGTTTGTATGACTAGTTGAGACTCAGGTGTGCAAAGCCAGGAGGAAATTTTGCATAAATTTCCAAATAATCTTCTAATGGAAGGGGAGCAACATTCACTACCCAGCCCTGAATATTGGCTGTTTTCATCCATTTTCTCTTTGAAGTCAATATTTGAAACAAGCTATGTGAGGCAGGAAAGGCTTAAGAAAAATAAAAGACCAGAGAGGGATTTAATGCTTAAAAATATTTATGAATTCATCTCAATTTTTCTTTATTTCTTTTTAAAGCATTGTGGTATATGTGGAAACATTTGTAACGGAGAGATTTTTGGAAAGTGGCTCATTTTTAACCCAATCAATACTGTTGTTTCATGTCAAAAGCAAGATATGACTCAGTACTCTGATAAATCTGATTTAATATTCTCTAGGACTTTGGGGTTGTGGACCATGTATACTCTCTTAAATTTGACGGCATCAATATGACCTGACATTTAATTATTTGCACAGCCTGTTTAAAATTAAAATAGCAACAGTCTCTGAGTTCTTTTCAAGCTTTAATGCACTCTGCTTTTTAAAAATATATTTTTCATAAATTACTGTGCTGTGTGGCAGGTCATCACATCCTTCAGTTCCTGTAATAAAAGGGGATGGTGTGACGTGGGTGAGAAGCACAGGGGAGAGTGCTGTGGTGGAACAACAGCGGACACTGATCAGGTCCATTAATCAAAGTACCTTTTAAATCTCTGCAAGTTGAGAACTGTGGCATCCAGGGATTTGATTAAAGAGGAAATAGAATATGGCAGACGCTGCCTGAGCAGGTCACATCTCAGAGCCCCTGATTAATAGAACATTGCTTTCAATGGGATTTGTTTTCCCTGGATCATCTTTCGGAACTTAATTTTCTTAGAGAAGGTGGATTTGAGCTGCAGAGTCTCTTTCTTACGGTTCTCGGAAAAGCACCAAATCAATACAGCACCAACTTACAGATCTCTTCCACCAGCATAATACCTTCCCCTCCCTGAATCACCTTAACTCTGCTGACTTCCACGTAATGTATAACTGCTATGCTAATATCACTGTCCAAGTCCAATGTTTTATATTCAAAGTTACAGGGATTCGTGAACACCTACGAAGCATGTTTTCACTCTAGAGCAATGTCTATTGTCTTTGGTGCCATTTAGTCATTCTTTGGTTTGCTCATTAATTAATTAATCAACTCATTCAGAAATAGTAATCCATATTGATGTATAAGCCCCAAATTGCATGTCAGAAGAAAGGTAAAAATGCCTGTCCTTTAACTATTTATAAGAGGCTGAAAGATAGGTCCACATACATCTACTATAAAATAAGGAGAGGTCTGGCTATCCCCAAGACTGTGCCCCTGAGGTATTACAGAAGCAAGTAGAAAGAACCGTGAACTCTCTGGGGTGGTACTAGACGGAGTGTTCCCAGGGAAGCTTGCAAGTAGCACAAAAATCCAGAGCCAAGGTGATGAAGATGTCTGCATTGTGTGGAAGTGACAGAGGGTAGATGCTCAGGAGTGGCAAGAGTGAGACTAAAAAAAAAGGAGCGAGGAGACTGCAGGTGTGAAGGTTCAGATAAGGTGGAGGAGGCAGGTAGTGAAGGACCTCATTCCAAAGGACGAGAAGCCACCCCAGCATTTCCAATGAGCTGTATCAGATGTAGGCAGGGGGGAATGGCTTCAGGGCAGCAAGGAAGGTGGGTGGGAACTGTGAGCAATTTGAGTGAGGGAGAAAAGCGGAAGCTGAGTCCTAATCTGGGAGAGGAAGGGCTAACCAGTGAGGTTGGGAAAGGGAATTTGGGACATATTTAAGAAAGCTGTAGGACCCCACGGTGAGGTAGCCAAGTCTGCTGAGAAGGAGGACTTCAACTCAGATCGATGCCCATTTTGCTTATGAAACCTCAGATGAGCAGATGAAATTATTATAGACAGCATCATTAGATAGAAATTAATATGCAGTCAAAGAGGGATTGGACCTTTAAGGAAGTCAGCATAAAAATTACAGACATCAGAATTAGGGCTGGAGGCATAAAAAGAGCCAGGCCCCAGAATGGAAAAGCCGGGTCTGCTTGCCTTCTCTTCCTAGAGATAAACAGCAGCATGAGATGATACTGTAATTGGCACCACCTGGCCCACTGAGACCCGCTAGGCATCAGCTGCATAGGTGAGTGACCAGACCATCCGGCCCCATACTCCCCTCCCTTTCCCAGAATGCCTTTGTTCTGTCCATATACCCTTGGTATGTGACTCACTTCCCTGTTGGATCAATACTAGCTCAGCAGCTATACTTGTTATCTTATAGGTTGATTATAGCCTGACCCATGTTGTACCTCCATGGTGAGTTAGCTGTACAAGTTACCCTGACAAAGAGCCTCAGTAGTCACCCACTTGGGACCCCTCCTGGAAATCCAGGAGCTATTCTCCTTCTCCTTATTTCTAATAAAATTCTCTTAGTTTCCTACTTTGGTTCTTGACTTCATTCCTCGATGTTATGAGACCACAAACTCAGCACATTCGATATTGAACAGGTTAGAAGTTATATTTTTCCTATATCAAAATGGCATAAGAATAAGACAAAGCAGGCATGCCGGTGCAAGGCCAGCCTGGGATATAAAGTGAGCTCTAAACTAGTCTGAGCTGCATATTGAAACCCTCTCTCAAATAGGCACACCCACAAAAAAAGGGACAAAGACTTCCCACGGCCCCTTTGTTCCTGGAGGTGTCCCATGTTTTAGTGCTGGAAATCAGCAGCTCTGGTCTATGACGTCAGAGAAGCCAAGAACTGTGGCTATTTTGGCCCAGTCATATCAGCACTACAGCCACAGAGAGCTGCATACCAGGAAGTCACTCCCCTCACACTGGGTTCTGAGTTCTGGGTCTTGAGATCAAGCAATTTCTCTTTCTCCCTTTTTCTTCAGAGAGCACGAACACTTCTAATTTACTTCCTGGGCTTTCTATGCTTAGAAAAGTTCAAGCTAATGACACCACTGCCTGTAAAAGGGAAGATCTAGCCTATCTCCTGGGCTTGTGGTTCTCAATGGGGAGATGGTCATGCTGCTCGTACATCCTGCCAGTGGACACAGAAATGAGGTGGAATTCAAACCAGGCAGAAACTTTATGGTATGTGCATGCATTTGAACTGACTGTGGGATCTGGGGGAGAATTAGAGCTGGAGTGGAGTTTAAGTCTACCTGATACGTATGTATTTGAGATTTTAAAAAGATGACAGAAACCATTGATCTTATAAATGATGGAGACCGTGTAGAATATTCAGCCAGAGTCCTGAGAAACATTTATATTTAATCAGAAAAAAGAGGGGTGCTATGGATGGAGTGTTTGTGCATCCCTCAGGTACACACGTGGGGCACTGACCTCCAGTATGGTGGTATTTGGAGTTGCGGCTTTGAGAGGTAATCAGGATTGGATTATGCAAGTGAGGGGGAGGAGGAAGGCTCCCTTTCTCCCCATGGCCATGCACAAAGGGAAGGAATCTGAGAATCTGGTAAGGATGCAGGGTCCTCACCAGACACCCAATCAGCGGAAACCTTGATCTTGCACTCCTCAGCCTGCAGAACTGTGAGAAACAACTTTCTGTTGTTTAAATTGCCTGTCCCTGGTGTTTTGTTGTAGCTCAGGCTGACTAAAGCGGTGAACTAATGAAAAAGATTGAAGACAGTGATATGAGGACAGAGGAGAAGCCAAGTGTAGTGACTGCACAGAGGCTGAACAGGTGGCTGGTGTGAGAAGAACTGGCCATTCACTTGTATTATGGGAGATCTGAGTTGGAGGCGCCCGTTAGACCCCCTCCGTCTGTATTGTGTTACAGGTTTTTGTGGTTCTGTTTTGTACACTATATGGCACATTCAGGTAGAATAAACTGATTCAGAAACACTGTAAAAGGTGTTGCTTACCAGTTGTGCCTTTTCTGATCACCAGTCTGGCTTTGATTAAAATTTTATAGCTTTGGGGGCTGGGGATTTAGCTCAGAGGCACAGCACCTGCCTGGCAAGTGCGAGGTTGTGAGTTCGATTCCTGGTACTGGAAAAAAAAACCCAAAACACCAAAAAAACAAGAAAGAAAGAAAGAAAGAAAGAAAGAAAGAAAGAAAGAAAGAAAGAAAGAAAATTGTGTAGCTTTAAAAAATATTACAAAGCTGGCAATTATTAGTTATAGGACAGCAGAAAATTTAACATAAAACCAAGTATCTATTTATCTATCTATCTATCATCATCATCTATCTAGTCATCTTTTTAAATTACTTTCCAGGGAAACTACTCTAAAATGTTATGTGGCAAATGTATTCTTTCTCTTGCCTTCTCACTCGCTGAATATATACACATGTAAATACAGTGGGATCATATTGCTTTATAACCTGCATTTTCAACCTAATGAATTCATTCTGTGCCAATAAATATTTATCCACAGAATAATTTCTTTAATGACTATAACCAATCTTTTATTGTTGCACATTTAGGTTGCTGTTATAAATAAATATAATGACTATTCTTATAGCCAAGTATTAATTCATATTCTCCATTAGTTAAGTTAACTTCCTTAAAGCAGAATTGTAGAGTAAAAAAGTGTTCACATTTTTAAGGAAGCATAGTTAGTGTTCACCTGTTTATGTGCTATGTTATATGAAATACTGAGAGTTATTATTCAAGTCAGGGTTTGTGGAGAGCAATGAAACCATTATGATTTTATTGAGGCTTAATATAAAATTCACCATACATTTATGTAACATGAATACTAAATTGTTAAAGCAAATTCTGATGGCAACTTTTAGTTCTTTCACACCGAGGAAGTGACTAGAACTCATAACTCATGGGGCCAAGAGAGTTGTCTTTCTTATAGACTATTTCAGATATTCTTCTGCTTTTTATAACTATGCTGAACTTACTGGTGCTAGGTTCTTAGCATTTGCTTTTGCCCTTCTTCAAATTCTGTCTTAAGATACTGCATTTTTCTTATTTCTATGGGAGAGTTTTTACTTCTTCCAATTGCCTCTTTCTCTGTTGATGAGAAATGGCTCTGTGAGTGTGTCTTCTATCTTTCTGGGTAGAATTTTATGTTGGGGTTATTTGTCCCGGGCACAATGAAGGCATTTAAAGTCTATTGTAGAGGGAAGAATTCTGTCAAAGTAGTAGTCTTGGTAGAAACATGGGCCCTTCATTGAGTAATACTGCAGTAATTCCCATTGAGAGCTCTGCACATGTGTTTAACTACATGACTTATTCACACAAAGAATCTTTTTTATGTAACATGAATACTAAAGTGTTAAAGCAAATTCTGATGGCAACTTTTGAAGAAGATTCTGAGGATCTTCTGTGTTGGGCACATTTGTAAGCTAGATAAACAATACTTCTGTCCATGTGGGAGTGCCAGTTTTATAGGAGAATTACAGTAAAAAGAATCAGGATAATATTACACAGTTATAAATGTCACAGCGGCAATGTCAGTGGAGGACTAGATTATTGGATTGTGTGAGGAGACATTTGAGCTGAGAATTGAATAAGGTGCAAGCCAACTGAAGATCAGAGGCAAGAGTGCTTGTTGGAGAAGAACATAAGTGAAGAAACCCCTACTGGACTGTTATGGTTTGTATGTAGAGGTCCTCCCAAAGCCTCATGCAGTCATAGGTGAGGCTTTACAGAGGTGGCTGTGTTTAGAGTGTGTAACAGTAGGATTGACTCATGGTGCAATGCTAGGATTAAGGGTGCTAAGATTAAGTGTGAGTGCTACTTACTGAGGGCGGGTAGCCTGGATAAACAATAAGGGACAGAAATCTACTGTGGCTGGTAGGTGGCTGCTTTGGCTTTGTCTGCCATGAACTATTTGTCTGCCATGAACCATTTCCCCTTGACAATGCCCCTCTGCCATGCCACTATACCTTGGAGGCAGTGAACTATGCACTGAAACCTCTATGAACTGGGAGGCAAAATAAACCTTTCCTCCTTTAACTTGGGGTATTGGGTATTTTGTCTCAGTAGTGAGAAAAGTAACTAAGACAAGGACTAAGTTAGGATGTTTGAGGCACAGACCCTCAAATTTCTCCCACAGTTTTCATAGATTTTCTTAAAATAGATGTTTCTTTATTGTCTGTTTATCCTCAGGGTCATCTCCAGAAGTCATACACAAACCAAGAGTAATATTGATTATGTCATTTTTCCAAACATGGCAGCAAAGAGTGCTCTAGTCTTCACCACTTGGTCTTGCAAGTTAAAGAAAGAATATAGGAGTGTGCATAGGGGCTGTATGCACCATGTCAGGAGGTAAAATGTACCAATACCACTTGCACATCACTGGTGAATGTAAATGATGTGTCTCATTCATCAGTGGAATACACAGCTGTGCACCCTAAGGACAAGGGAAGCTGGGAAATGTAGTTTACCATGTACCTAGTTGTTTGCCCTTATGGGTAGATTTAATTTTTTCTTACTTACCTGCACTCTCTGATTTTCCACAATGGACCTACATTTCAAATGCAGTGCAAATATAAATTTAAAAATTGAGACTAGACAGTGAGAAGGTGTGGATAAAGAATACAATCCCTTCTAAGAAGTTTTGCTGGTGCCATTTCTGAAGTGTGGAACTAGATTAATAGAAGGTCGCTAACTGTGGGGATTCCAGCACATTCTTCTAAGCTGATAAGAATTGTCTAGGAGAGAGGAAATAATTTATAATAAATCATTGTGCATAGTCTTGAAGGATATGTCTATAGATCCCTCAGATGCTCTTAAGTTTGAGAGGAGAAGAAAATAGAAGGCAGGGTTTAAAACATGATCATCTATGCTATTTCCTCTTACTACAGAATATGGTCCAGGGTTTCATATCTTTCTCTGGAAGAGATACAAGCAAGGAGGAAAAGCACTGCTTATTGAGCTTGACAAAGTAACAAATCATGGAAATTTCCAAAGCTAATTATTGATGTTTCTCTAAAAAATTCCTTTGATATGCTAAGAGTTTTAATTGGGGTCATTAAATACAGTAACCCTTGCACGGCAAAGAACAGAGGAACAACCCATAGATGTGTTGATAATGGGTGGATTGCTATTTACCAGCAGGCCTAGTCATAACATACAAAATGAAACCATCATACAATGGGACTGCCTTCACAGATTTTCATGGGATTGACTTCAATAGCAGACAGCTTTTTAAAAATATGACAGAATCAAAGAAGTTGCTAGGGGACATATAAAGAGAGGAGTTAATTTTCACTGAAGGAATTGGGATCAAGTTCAGAAAGGAGGTAACATCTGAATGAATTCTGGATGGCCAGTATCAGTTTGATGGTGACCTTGCAGAGAAGGCAGCATTGGCTGGGAGTAACATTATGCCTGGAAGTAGGAGGAGCTAGGAATTGGCTTAAGTGTGGCTGGTGGTATTAGTCAGCTTCATATCATTGCAGTGAAAGTCCTGGCACAGGCTATTTATGAAGTAAAGCAAAGTGCATTTTGGATTTCAGTTGTGGAGGTACAACTGCAAGACTGAGGGGCCCTACTGTTTTGGGCCTCTAGTGAGGGCAGCAAATCATGGCAGGAGCACGTGTCAGAGAATGTGGTCGCACCTCAAGCTGAGAGAGAGAGAGAGAGGAAGGAAGAAGAAGAAGGAGGAGAGAGGAGGAGGAAAGGGAGGAGAGGAGAAGGGAAGGCAGAGGGAGGGAGAGGGAAGGACAGAGGGGGATGGAGGGAGAAGGAAAATGGGAGAGGCATGAGGGGAACGAGAAGGAGGAGAGAGAGGGAGAAAGAGCTGGGGTCCGCAATCTTCTGTGAAGGTACCTGGGTGATGACCCGAGGGCCTCCCTTTAGGCCCTGGCTCTTAACCTCCACAGTACTTCCAGTACTGCCAAAGTCTTCCAATGCTGCCACCCCCAAGTCTTCCAATATTGCTGCTTGGGAACACAGGCTTTACAGATGGGCCTTCAGGAGGCATTCAGCATCCAACTGTGGCACCGGCAGACATGCAGAAGCATAGTGGGCTGTCAGCACAGGGAAGGAGGTGAAAGCTCCAGCACAGGGTGGAGGGTCCTGAACGTTATCTTAAAGAGTCATGCTTGGTACTCTTCGTGTTGGCCAGGCTTTAGCATTACTTCTGTACTAACAGTACGGATGCAGAGGTGAGGAAGGGAGAGGTGATGGAAGCCAACTAGAAGGCGGTGACAGCCTCAGTTTGAGTCCAGGAGGTGACGAAGATGTTGATTATGCTGGAATGAAGGGATATAGGGGAGATACTGAGACTCTTGTAGAGGGTGAAGAGGAGTTTTTGCAGCTTCTAGGGAATAAAGTGTGATTACAATTCTACAAGATAACTGGGTGTGGTGGTGGAGGCCTACAGTCCCAGCACTCATGAGGCTGAGTCAGGAGGATCACTGATTTTTGAGGCCAGTCAGGGCTATACAGAGAGGTCAAGACCAGCCTAAACTACATAGAGAGATGCTGCCTCAAAAACAAGCAAGCAAGCAAGCAAACAAACATTCCGCAAATACCCCTGATCCTTTTCCAAATAGACACCAGAGGAAATTTGAGGTAGATACTATTTTAAGAGCCAACACATGGATCCTCTGTCCACCGCGTATCCTTGCAAACCCTCAAGCGCTTCATGCTGTTAAAGTTTCACAAGTTGTGGCATAAATTGTTCTTCAGGTGCCAAACGTACTGACCAATAAATCGCTACGAGGATTCTCTGAGATTTGCAGTTGTGGAATTATTGATTTTGTACCCAGCCTTGAGTGCTTTGAGCTGAGTCTGTGCTGAGGCTTCATGCTGCAGCGCTGCCCTTTCCAATCAGTTCACCGTGACCTGGAAAAGTCCTGTTCGCTAGTTGGATTAAGTCACGGAGGTCCTGATAGGCAAACGCCCCAGGTGAACTCCAGGGAGCTGTCCTACCTGCTGTGGCTGGCTGATGCTTAGTGCCGTTCCCTAAGCACTCCTTGCTGTAAATCTATCACAGGCATTGCCACTCTTCCAATCACCCCAGCATTTATTATTTGCTGCCTCACATTCAGTTAGCGAGATTCCACTGAGCAGGAGGAGGACGGTTGCTTCCCTCTGGGACCCAGCAATGAATACAAAGACCCACACAGGTGGGGAAGATGGGAAATGGACTGGGGATTGCAAAACTCCCACAAATGCTCTGATGGGGGGAGCACAGGCTACCCAGGAAAGAAGAGGAGAGGTTTGGGAATGCTGTGGATGAGGGTCTTTCTCCACACCAGCCCCTACATCCCCATTCTGTGGATTTCCCTCATGACATTTATGTGTCAATTATTTCCTGTTCATTATCTTCCCATAAGGGAAGTTTTCTGCCCCCTTGGGAGGCAGATTCCTAGGAAATCTGGTAGGCCCATTGGTGCTGGCAGCATAGCCTTGAGGAAGTGACTAAGTCCCTCTGAGTGTCAATTTCTTCAACCGAAAAATGAAGACAATGCCTCCCTTATAGATATACTGTGAAAAACAAATAAAGCAATATTTTTAAAACAGCCCCAGTTCTGGCTTTTAAAAGATAATTTTTTTTTCAGTTTCTTTCCTGGGCCTGTAGTGTCTTCCTTTGCTTAATATACTATGCTGATTGCGGCTGGAAACTTTAATTTTATTTCTTCCTTGCTTGAACATTTTTGGATTCTGACGCATATAAAAGTTTGTGTCCCTCAGGATCCTCATAGGAATGGCTGCAGAGAAGGTAAGGCACATGTATGGCAGGGGCCCATGGAGCACAAGGCAGGGTTCATGCTTAGGGCCAGGCATCTGGATGTTTCCCCAAGCAGCCATCACTGGAGCTGGGGTCTAAGGATGAGTAGGACTTCATCCAGTAAGAAACGGGGAAAGGAGGTAGGAGATGGGAAGATTTCTTCAAACGAAGGCTCTCAGTAGGGCTGGAATGCTGAAAGAAGGAGGGAAAGTGGTAGGGTGAACCAGGGGCCCTTCTAGTACCCTGAGGCTGTGGACCAAGCATTTACCTTTTTACTGTGTCTGAAGGAAAGGGAGCCAGAGACACTTTTAAACTAGTACCTGTTGACACACTAGCTCTCTTGCTAGGACAGAACTCTTTATGTTACTTTCATAGTTCACACCAGAGGTGGTCAATTAATTTAACTATGAATGGAATTGGGATTGTAGAAGTGGAGGAGAAGAATTCTGGTGGCTAAACTTTCTGGTTGTTCTGGTGAGAGTCCATTGAGCATTTTCTGCGATTCACCAGCCACAGCATGCTTTTGGGCTGCTTCAGATCCAGTTTGAGTTGCTTTTGCTTCCAGGAACACACAGATGTGACTAAAAAATAAAACTGCATCTCTCCAGAGTAAGACAACTCTCTCTACCCCAGAGACTCAGATAAAGGGAAATTAAGCTTGTTTGAACCTGATTCTGGAGACCAGGATGCTGATGGAGGCTTTGTAGGTTCTTGAGTCTCCATGGAGATAGATTCTGGGAAAGTTTCCTTCTTGGACAGAAAGGCAGTATTGGCTGGGTTGTTTTCTCTGGACATCTCAGAATGCAAAATTCATGAAGCAGCTGGTTATAGATTCTCTTCTGCACACTTCCTGACCTCTTCAGAGCCTTTCTGCCCAGCGCTCTGCCATCCCACAGTGTCCAGCTACCTCCATGAACAGTGAGTGCTCGTCAGTCAGGGGAGACACAAGCCACGCAGCCAAGGACTGCGCGTCTGGTTCATTCTCACTTCCCGGGGCCTGGGATAGCACCTTACATAAAGTGAAATCTCAGTACATTTTTAGCAAAAGATGTGTGAAGAAGGAAAAAGGAATCTTAGCCAAGTTCCCCAGTGGCCCTCCTCTTTAGAGTTGAGAAACAAAAACCCGTAGCCCAGTCTTCTCAAATTTTAAGAGCTTAACAGTTAACTAGAGAGCTTGTTAAAGTGCAGCTTCTCACTCAGTCTGCAGGGCTTGCAATGGGGGATTTGAATTTCTTAGGCCCCCAGGAGATCCTCATGCCGCTGGTCCAAGGACTCATTATAGGACAAGGAGATAAATGGAGCTGCTGACTAAGAAAGCCTAATTCCAAGAAAGGGCATCAGTCACTTACAGTATATTACAGATTAGTTGCGCACCTAACCCACCTTTAAGTGTGCAAGCCTGACCTTACATGCACAAGGTCCAGTGTGGTTTTGGAGTTTCCATTGTTTTTACGCTTGTGGTAAACATGTGTACGTACATGCAAACTACTTTTATGCAATGGCATCATCTCCACACACCAGAGACTTGTTGGTCCTGTGGGCAGTTCACTATAGCACATCATTTCTAGTACTTCTGTGAATATTTTGGAATTGTTGGGTAGTTATGATATATTTTTTTGGATAAAGCTTCATTCATTTAGCAAGTGTTTATGAAATATTCACCACTTATGAGACAGCTGTCTGGGTTCTGGAAGGCACTATTTCTCATCTTCCTGAAGTGAAACAGAGATAAAAAATAATAACCATATAATATAGTGGACACTTCTCACCACTATGATATGGCAGAAATATAGCATGAATCACACATTTGAGGCACCAAGATAATTTAAAAATTTCTAGTAGTTATGTTAAAAAAACAACAAAAATACCCATGTGAAGTTAATTTTAGTAGTACATTTAACCCACTGTGTCCAAAGTATTATCATTTCAATATAAAATCAGTCTACAAAGGTATTTTTAAATAATAATTTGTCAAAGTCTGTTGTGATTTTTGCCCTTGCAGCACGTCTCAGAGTGGAATAAGAATGATTCAAGTGCTCAGTAGCCACGTGCGGCTGACGGTACTGTTTGGAGCAGTGCAGGTCTGTGCTATGGGGCGGGAAGTAAATCCCCTTACCTGGAGAAGCGTGGCGCAAGGTGAGGGAGAAGAATAAGCAAGTGTACTGCCCAGTGTACTTGAGCCAAGTCTGGAGGGGAGGGAGGAGATTCAGGAGCCAGCCATTCCACTGGTCACAAGATTTGGGGATGGCAAATGAGCATCTGCACCTGGAAATGGTTGAGAGAGAGCAGGTTTGCTGCTCAGAATTGGGGCTCAGGTAGGACTTCTGCAGCTCTGTTGGCCCACAGCACTCAGCTGTCCTCTAGCTGGTGCTGATGCCAGACTTTTGTGAATGGGGTGCAGTGTTTTTGCATCTTATTCGGAATGAATTATGAGCCCAGGGTCAGCACTTCCTTTTGCAGTGGAGCACTATTTCCATGCAGGGAGAACCTTCTGTTGGAGCTGGTTTAGGTGGCTTTGTCTTCCTATTCTGGAACTCTAGCACATCTCCTGAGAGAATGCTTCCATGGAAGCTCTGGCCCTTCAGTAAAGAAAGGAGTTGCTCTCAGGTGATTGTGTTCAGCAGGTGCCCTACCTCAGTCATAGGAGTAGTGGCCATCACTGAGGGGAATTAATTCCAGTCCTGACTTAGGAACCTGGTGATCTAGGACCTGTGCTGGCCCATTCCTTATTTATTCTTGCAAGTAAACCAATGGTTGTAGGCCTATCAGGGAGTGGCATGGAAGTACATGAGGGGCAGGGTGAACCTTCCAAGATTCTGGTATCACATTTCTACTTTTCCCAGAATTGAAGAATTTTTTTATTCTTTCCTATCCATTTAGATCAAACATTTGGCCAAAGTGGGAGGTGGGGATGTCAGGGTCCCTGAGTTTCTAGAAGTCATGTTTCCAGCTGCTGTAATGTCCATGAAGACATCAGTGTGTGTATCACGAGACAGACAGTGCAAGGGTAAGAACACAGAAGTTGGAGGCTAAAATCTCCAGCTTTACCTGGTAGCTGAGAGCATGTGAGCATGGTATTCACATGTCACGTGTGTCTTCTTCTTTTTTTTAGAATAAGACTTTAAAATTTTTTTTTATTTAAAGAGAATAAAAAGTAAGAAAAAATGATACAGAATTTCAAAACAAAATGATAGGAAATAAACAATGGTTATTATCTTCAAAGTAGGAGTTCAGATTACTGTACTAGATATAGGTGTACAACACTGATCAAGCAATTAAGCATTAACTGTTACTTTCAATAAACCAATAGAAATTAGTAGTACGATTATCTTAGCTATGTTGTATCTAGTGTCTAGTACTTGCTAGTAGAGCTCATGCAAGTTAGCCATGCCCCATTCACTCTTTCATGCCTCCACGCAGTACATAGCAGATTGTATGTGGATCTCACACACGTGCCTGGCACTGTTCTGGTCCCTGGGAGAAAAAGACAAGAAGGATAAATAGGTGACTATGTTGATTACAAGGATGGAAAAGCAGTAACATAAGATAAAGAAGGAATGGGGGATGGGAAGTTAGAACTGTAAACTGGATGGTCATGAAGTTGAGCAAAGAGTGAAGGAGGTGTAGAGTGAACAGGCAGTTGTGGAAGGAAGATCACACCAGGCAGAAGGGACAGCCAGTGCAAGGCCCATGTGAGGGGCCTTGTGAGGAGCACCCTGTCCTGCTGTGAAATAGTAGGGGTCAGGAAGCCAGGGTGGAGGGAGTCAGGACTGTGAGCAGGGGCTGAGGTCAGAGAGAAGATGGGGTGGCCAGGTCCTGAAGGTCTTTGAAGGCCTCTGATGACAGTGGCATTGCCCTCTGAGTGTCTGGGGTGCCACGGGAGGCTTGAGGCAGAGGCATGTTAGAATCTGACATTTATGTGCTTACTCTTGCTGTTATACTGAGAAAGCCGGAATGAGTGCAGGGGAAGAAGGTGGGAGATAAGCAAGCCATTAAGATAGCAGGGTGGCGGCTTGGACCAAGAGTACAGTGGAGGTGAGTGGATATCACCTTGAGGCTTCTGAACGAGTGTTTAGCTTCCTGATAAGAAGACAGAACCTTCTGAAATGTTCCTTTCTCTCGGCTCTTCTTCAGCGCTGTGAGGACCTGACTTACCAAAGCCATTTTTGGCCAGATTTCTGTCAGGCATGGCTGAGGATTGAACCAAGGACAGTGCCTATCTCCAGATTTTTTGTTTTGTGAATAAACAAAGCCCATCGATCAGCAGTCAGGCCCTCGGAGGCTTGTAGGTGAATGCCTCATCTTCAGCGAAACGGTGCTTTTGATGATTTTTTGCTTCTCACAACCCTTTTACTTAGACCACACCAGCGTGAAGAGCCAGACACAGAGCTGCTCATAGGCTGCTCCAACCAAGCAAAGGCCCCCCTGTGTGACTGCAGGGAAGAGAACTAAAATCTACTTTCTCTTAATCCCCATTCATCCGAGCTAATCTCCAAATGGACAAAGTAATCAATTTAAGTAATAAATATAGCTTATTCAAAGAGTTGAATAACTGGCTGGAACAATTCCCCAAACTGTAGTTTCCATTGAATAATTGAAATTATGCAAGGGCATGGAAATTTTTCAACAAATAAAATATGTCTGAAAATCTATTAAAGATATGTCTGCAAAAATCATTTGAAAAAGTCCAACTCAGCAATAAAAAATAAATTACATTTCCATCCTTGCTGTTGCTCCCCTTGGGAAAGAGCACGTTATTACCCACTTCGTGGACAAATGGAACCAGCACATTTTGGAATAAATGACTGTCCACATTCTAACCATGAGGCTTAGACTACGAGATAATAATTTTACACTGAAAAAGAAATAAGAAAAATTTTCCTCACTTAATGTTGCACAGATAATATATCTGCTGCTTTCTCTCATCCATGGGGTTTTTGGAATCTGACTTTTCTACCTGTGACTTTAAGTGACAGACAACTAACTCAGAGACTTTTGAAGTTGGTTTGGACCAGTTCAACCAACCCTATGGGTACCAGAGTTCAGTGGAATCTCTTATTTCTGTTTTCATCTGTTCCTGAGTAACAACGCTCAGAGGAGAAAGGACCTCCAAGGGCTAGAAAGTTGGCCAAGGGAATGTAATTTGTGAAGTCTGAATTTAAAGGCACCTTCTCAGTATTTTCTTTTTAGTGTGATTGAGCTTTGCATATTGGCTTCAAAAGTTAGTAGGTGTTATGATTCCATCAACTTCCTATATTTTCCTGGTCATGCTGGTTTCAAAGCTGCTTACACAACTACTCTTTTTGTTTTTTCCTTTTTTTGGTTTTTCTCCGGTACCAGGAACTGAACTCACGACCTTGCGCTTGCCAGGCAGGCGCTTTTGCCGCTGAGCTAAATCCCCAGCCCCACACAACTACTCTTCAAATGAAGACCACATAGTTTAATGCCATAATCCTTTTGCCGCTGTTTCTTCTTCCAACTCACTTGTTTTTGTTGTTGCTTTGGGTGTTAGCCTGGGCTTTGCTAAATGCCTTAGGTAGGGCATTACTTATGGTTTCCTCTGTTTGTGTAGGTACCAGCACTCAGGTGCGACATGTTAATGCTGGTCCAGGCTGGCTGTCCTCATCGCCAAGCAGCAGTGATTTGTTTTCCAGGAAACAGGAATGGGAAAGAGATCCAGTCTCTCCTCACAATGAGTCCAGATCTCCCAACTGAGAAATAGCAGAGACATTCTATTGTTTAAAAGAACTCACTGCTTCTGGCTCCAAAGTAAGAAAAAAAAAATCAATTTCCCACATCAGTTGCCTGCTGCATTAAAGAGAGCTCATGGGGGCTGAGGCCATAACCAGTGGTTTCAGCAGAAAATAGGACTGATGTGATGTCAGAAGCTGCTTTCTCCAAAGAAAGAAAACTGCAAAAATCGTATCTTCCCTTATCCCATAAGCAAGGGAAGTAGGTCTGGTTAAAAAAGACCATGGTTCTTCCTGGAAATGGGAAGGGAAGTGACAAATGGTTGTTCTTTTCTTTCATGGTCATAACAAGCTTGTCAAGTTTCAGAAAGAGAATGCCATGATTACAGAGTTTGGAGCACTTTCTATGTGCCAGAAACTATGTGCCTCATACCTTTTATTTGATTTAACCCACAAAACAACCCAAGGAGGGAGTGTGTCAATCATCTTTCCGTCACTGTGACAAAATACCCCTCATAAACAGTTTAAAGGAAGAAAGACTTCTTTTGGCTTACAGTTTCAGAGGTTTCAGTCCATGGTTAGTTGGCTTTGTTGCTCTGGGCCTGAGGTGAGGCAGAATCATCAAGGCAGAGAGGAATGCTGAAGGAAAGCTTCTCATCTCCTGGAATCCAGGAAGCAGGAAGAGAGGGAGAGGAAAAGATGGAAAAAGAGGCCAGGGACCAGTTGTAGCCCCAAGGTCAGGCCCCATGATCTATATTTCCTTTAGCTAAATCCTCCCTTCTGTTTCCCTCACATCCCAATAATGCCATCAAATTATGATCTTATCAGCGGATTGTCCCACTGATGCACCACTGATGCAGTGAGTGCCTTCACTCATCAAGGCAGAGAGGTATGCTGAAGGAAAGCTTCTCTTCTCCTGGAATCCAGGAAGCAGGAAGAGAGGGAGAGGAAAAGAGACCCAGTCACCTATGGGACCCACCTCTGAAGATGGTTTCATTGAGGATCAATTAAACCTTTGAGACACGAGGATACTTTATATTTAAATCATATAGTGAGCTTCTCTTATTGCCTCCATTTAGCAGATGAGGAAGAAGTGTGGAGAAGTTAAATGATTTGCTAAGGGTCACTGTAGCTGTGGGATTTGGACATAGGCAGTCAAGGTTATCACTCTGCCTTACAAAACTGCTTTGAGGATAACTGGTTGGCTTCTGAAGATGCCTGACTATGAAAGCGAACCAGGCTGCCTTCAGAGTGGAATTGCATTTTTATCTGTTGGTGACCTGAAATCTGCTGTCTTACCAGACATGAGCAGCTTCTCCCTTGATTTTCCTCCTGCTTCTTCCTCACTTGCTCCTCTGTAATAGATGGAGATGGGTGGCAGTAGTTTCCCTGAGGGAGATCGCTGCCTCTGTAGCTTCTGGCCTACTTGATGCTGCGCTAGCTGATTGCTCAGAGCTTATCCTGTCAGCCCATGGAAGACTGTCAGTCCCACTGATCTCTCTCCCTCAGAGTAACCTGAGGGTGATCTTCCCAGTGTCTTGAGTGGGATCTGACACTTTTGTTGTGCTGTGTTTGTTTTCCATCATAGCTGGAGGCCACAGCCTGAGAAGCTCTGCAGGAGGAGTGGGGAATTCCATAAAGAGTAGGAATCCTTTGGTATCTCCCTGCTACCATGGAACTCAGTAACTCAAGGTGTGGAGCTGGGAGGAAGACCGAGATTTTGGTGATTTTTGGACACCAGGAAGGGTCCCATCTCCTACTATCCATATGCCTTCATCCCATCCTTATTTCTGAACTTCCATGATCAGATATCTATTCTTCCATTTAAAATTTTTTTTATCTTAAAAATCATTGGTGGGTTATTTAATAAATAGACAGAAAGGAGAAAAGTTTTATTTTGAGAGAAAGATTCAGATTTTTATAATCTGAAAATCATAAGGAACTCATGTTAATTATGCCACATATGCAGGCTATGTGTAATTCCAAGAAATAACATTTTATTTTGAATTACATATGGAAGTGACAGTGGGATGCCAAGATCTTTTTACAGCTTTTAGTGCTTTTTAGTGCTTTAGGTTTTAATATAGGCTTGTTTAGAATAGGAGTTCTCTGGAAAGTCTACAACTTTGTATTAGTTTTCTGTTGACGTGTAACAATTTAATACATATTTACTCATTTAAAACAACATTCATGTACTTTACCTTTATGATGTTGGGTTAGACATTTTCATTTCTGGACTTCATGTTTCTCATCTAAAATGTGCAGTGAGTGGGTGGCTTGGATGTGATTTCTAAGGGTTTTATCGTCTTAGTCATGTCCAGATCACAAAGGATTCTCTAATCTTGTAGAGTTTTGCTATTAATTGCAAGGAAAATGCTATGGCTTGGGTATAGTTTAAGTGTGTCCTCCCAGAAATTCATGTGTTGGACGGTTGGTCCAGTGGTGGCAATATTGGGACATAGTGTGGACTTTTAAGAGTTGGGTCCTAATGGGAAGTTTGTAGGTCACTGGGACCCTGTCTCTCTTGGTTTCTGTACAGGGATAGAATCACTTGCTCCCACACATGCTTACACCATTGCCATTGGCCATAACATGATACAGCTGAGTGGGCCTTCACTAGAATTGAGATGATGCCAACATCATGCCCTTTAATCTCCAACACTATGAGCTACATACACCCCATTTTATTTATAAAGTTAGCCTGTCTCAGGTATTTTGTTATGGTAAAGAAAAGCTGATTAATACAGAAGAATAATTTCAAAGTGCAGGAAGATGGAACTCTGTTGAATTCATATTGCTAATAGAATGTTTAGGGTCACCTTGTAGTATGAAGTGGAGCTTTCAAAAAGTGTTATATGTCAGAGAACAGGGGAGGCCAGGGTGGCTAAGCTTGAGTTTTTCAAGTAAATCCTTTCAGGTTTTCTTAATTCCAAGCATCAGAACAGATTCCATCATGCTCTTGGGTGTGAAAAATCAAAGTAAACCCAAGCAAAAACAAGACATGTTATATTTGGGAGTAGATTAAATGTGGAAGATAATAGGCCTTTAATAAATATCTCCTGCTGTTCCCACTTAAGGTACACAGCAAAATTAATGCTGCCTACTCTTTGAAGGTGGACATCCCATGTGATTTTTCTTAGTCAACGGAATCTAGGGGAGGAGCTCTAGGCCACTTCTGGGTGGAAATGGGGAGCTGGTGCTTGCTCCTTATAATGTTCCTTCCCCTCTGTTACACTTTGAATCTTAAATGTCCTCCAAAATCTCATTTGTTGAAGACTTGGTCCCCTATATAGCAGTGATAGAGGTGTGACCTTTGGGGGGTAATTAGATCATAAGTGTTCCAACCTCATGAATGGGTTCATCCATTTATGGGTTCATAGCTTAATGGATTTGTGGGGAGAAGAATTGCTATAAAAGCTCTCTCTTTACTTCCCCACATGGTCCCCATCCAAACCCAATGCAGATGGACCAAGGAAAATGGAGCCAAGTGACCATGGACTGAAACCTCTGAAACCATGAGTCAAAAGAAACCTTTCCTTCTTGAAGCTGTTTTTCTCTGGTATTTTGTCACAGTTACAAAAAGCTGATGAACACAGCGACCTTGCACATGGGTGGTGAGATGGCAGCAATGATGACCACACCTAGCTGGAGGGTTCTGGGACTTGAGGTACACTTTTTATGACTGAGAAATAAACCATTGTCCTTTTAAGCTGCTGAGATTTGTTTGAGATTGTTAGTTGTTACATCTGACATAGCCAAAAGTAGACTACCAAGTTTGCAAATTGTGAAGACTGTGACCTAGGGAAATATCAATTTACTGAAAGAACAAGTATAGCCCAGATAATCCAAATTTTCAGATGAACTATTGTGATTTCTTTTTTTCTGTTTCCCCTCAGGCTTGAGAGACTTGGTGAAGCATTAAAAAAGCAGATGGCAGCAATCTGAAAGAGAAGAATTAGTTTGAATTCACAGATTGAACTGCCAATATCTGGCCAACTGAGTGTTGTGAGTTCACAAACTTGGTTTTCTAAGGATACGCCTTTTACAATATTGTCTACAGTCTTCTCCTGGTTCTCTTGTTTTGATTCTGATGGGCTGCAGCCAATGAAAGCATTGGAATTATGTCTTTCAATTAAATACCTTGGGATTTTTTTGAGCTGTTGCTGTTTCTGCTGATATATTTTGCAGATCTTCTCAAAAAACTTTTGCTGCTGCTTCTGATGCAGATTGATTTTCTGGACTATTTGTCTGTGCTAACTCCTTAGCTCTCATCTCGCTTTTCTTCCTTAGGAGAGACATCTGTTAGAAGTCAAACCTCAATTCCAAAATTTAAAATTTATGAGTGTCTTTATGGAAATGGAGTCTGCATTGGTATCCTCAATACATGAGATAATCATTTTTCAGACCCCAGAAGAGATGACATGATGTTCAAACCATGTAGAAGTAAGTCTTAGGAAAAGTCAAATAAAAATAATCCATTTATTTACTTATTTATTGTTACATCAAGTGCTAAATCAATTCATAGTCTTTCTTTTTTAATATTTAATTTTTATATCCATAAGATACTTCTGTGATTCAAAATTACAAAAATGTAAGTAGATATATAGTGAAAGGTCTTATTCCCACCTGGATCTTTCAACTACCTAGTTCCTATCTTCAGTATGATTAATTACTTATTCACCTTTAAAGGTATGTATTATGTATAATGCATAAAAATAATGCATAAATATATAATGCATAATATATCCATGTATAAAGATATATTTATTTTTTAATGTATCTCCTCTTTTCTTTCTTTTATAAATTCCTATCATTCTATCTTGTTGTTATGCTCCTTCCTTTCTCCCTTAATGGTATATACATCTTATAGATTTTCCACATCAGTGCATGAAGAGCTTCCTCCTTCTTTTAAATCCCATTGAGTTCACTTAGTTGAGTTCCATGTTGACAGACATTTGTTTCCCATGCTTGCTGTTGCAAATCATATTACGATCAAGCCAAGTCCCTGAGTCAGTCTCAGCTATGTGAGAACATCTGTGGAAAAAATTTCTAGAAGTGAAATTGCTGTCCTAATGTATTAGTCTGATGGTGAGTGTAGGGTATCCCAAATGAGATTGTAGTGTGTGCGGTCAAAAATATATTCTCCCAACAACAGTGGTGGAGTCTGGCCTGTATACTTTACAGTTGATAGTTTTAAAGTGCTATCACATTGTACATTCACTAAATATTAGCTTTGTACTTATGGTGTGCCAGGTACTGTGTAAGTGTTAGAGAAGAAGCAATAAACAAGATATTTAGTGATGATGCCTTCTTGACAACTTAGGAAATGGGAAGGGCAGTATGATGGTGAGTTTTATATAGCAACATGGCTGAACTATGTTGACCAGTTGTTTGGTCAAACACTAGTGTAAATATTGTACAGTTTTTAGATCTGATTTACATTTACCATCAGGTTTTAAATAAATCAAACTACCAACCACAAGTGGGTAGTCCTCATCCCATCAGTTGAAGGCTTTGTAAAAAAAGACTGAGTTTTCCTGAAGAAGAAGGAATTCTCAAGGCCTCAATGCAGGAAGCTTGTCTGGGCTTCCAGCATGCTGCCCTGCAGAATTTGTTTTTAAGACTGTGACATCAACTCTTACCTGAGTTTCTTATCTACCAGTTTGCCCCACAGATTCCAGACTTGCCACTCACCATAATCTTATGAGCCGTTCCTTAAAATAAATTATTCTCCCTCTGTATACTGCATTCACTGGGGTTTTTTTGAGAGTTCTGACTAATACAGACAGTACTGGTGATCCCTATGCATCAGATGAGCAGGCAGAGACTGAGAGAGTCTACATCACCCACTACCCAAAGTTCAGACTCTAAAGCCAAAGCTCTTTTTGCTGCCTGCTTTGCAATATTACTGACTCAGAATATGCACAGTGGTACTTCTGTTATAGAGTCCTAGGCATGTCTAACACAAACACCAAAAGGGTATTGCATATTTCAATTCTTTACTTGATTTGCTGTTGAAATGAAAATAGGCTAATGCATTCTTTCTGCATAGCTATTGTCTTGGAAATACTTTCCCTCATGACTCCTCTGTTTAACATCCTTTAGTAAAGTAGCAGATGCTGCCTGAAAATCTTTGTCTTCTACTCTAATTTCCCTGTCTCTGAAAACAATTGCTTGACACTTAGAAGTGTAATTTTTCTTTATTCTCTCTTTTATCTTATCCAGGATCTATACACAGCAGGCCAGCCCAGGAGCTAACCTGGCTTGCAGAAATTCTTCTTAGATATTAAAATGAATAGGTATACGTACATTTTTATTGTTCATATTTCACAATAATATTTTTGTTTATATGTACTATTGAAAATACACTGAATATAAGTCTCTTTGTAGCTTCTCCATTTTTATTTTGGGATTGAACTTGGCCTGGGGTGAGGATGGACACATTTCACTCCATGGGACTCCTCACTTTGGAAAAATTACTGGACCCTAGGATGAGTAGGTTGCTTAGCATGTAACATAAGCAGGGAGGGTCGGTTGGTCCTGGCATTGTCTGATTGCGTATATGGATTTCTGAGTAGTTCTTCCAGGTATCAAGTGCAGGAGCATGCTTAGCACCATCTGTTGTTGGAAGGAGGCAGCACACCTACAGAAGTTTCTTCCCAACAGGATGATTGGTGCGAATGCAAAACATTTGGCCCTGTGTTGAATCCTGTAACATTGCAAGGATGGTTCTGTCAGCCGATAGGAAAGAAAAGATAAAAATGTGTTAACGGTTTAAAAGGGAACTTCCTTAATGCTGACTCTCTTGACGGTCGTAGATTTCTTTTCTCCCTTTCTTTTGTTCTCCTCTTATTTTATTTTTACCGTGGCAGCTACAACATATGACTAACAGATGTGGCTCCCCAGTTGCACACTCATATAGCAAGATTGATGAATAGCATGACACGCTCCCATGTGCATCAAGCCTGGGGTTAACTTTTCTGCCGAAGTGTCACTGTGAACTTTTTATTTTGGTGACAGCTCCATTGAGGCTTAATTCGCATATCTCACAATTCACCCATTTAAAATGCATAGTACAGTGATTGCTAGCATGTTCCTAGAGTTGTGCACCCACCAACACAATAAAATCTAAAACGGTGTCCTCAACCTAAAATGAAGCCTGATATCCATTAACAGCTACTCCTCATTCCCATCTCCCAACCCCTAGCAACCATGGATCTACCTTCTGTCTCTATGGATTGGCCTATTCTGGGCACTTCCTATAAATAGAATTGTACAATAAGTAGTTCTTTGCATCTTCTTTAACTTAGCAGAGTGTTTTTAATGTTTGTCCATGTTCTACTCATTAATACCTTATTCCCTTTTGTGGCCAAATAATATAGCACTCTATGGATATAGCACATTTTGTTTATCTAGTCACCCACTGGTGGACCACGGGTTCCTTTCCCCCCCTCTGTTTTCCCAGCGTTAATCTGAAAATTCTGATAAGAAATGGTAAGATTTCAAATGATAGCAGACAGGAAGCAAACAGCTATTTCTTCCACAAGAAGCTTCCTTATATGTACGTAGGTTTGAAGGACCCTCAAAAATGCTACATGAAAGCGAGTTGACCCTTTGTAAGAACGTGACACATCTGGGGCAGGCTGCTTGGGCTTGAATCTTGGCTCTGGACTGTACTCCCAGCAGCACTAAGCCCTTAGGCTTCAGTGTTTCCATCTTCAAAAATGGGAATTTACAGCCAAGCGTGGTGATGCGTACCTGTGATCCCAGCACTACAGAAGGCAGGAGGATTGCAAGTTTCATCCCAGCCTGGCAATTTAATGACTTAAAGAGACCCTATGTCTCAAAATAAAAAATAAATGGAGAGCTGGGGCTGTAGCTCAGTGTGAAGGCCCTGGGTTCATTTCTTAGTACCACACACACACGGAAATTATACTAGTACTCCTCTATTGCAGAAAGTACTAGTCAGCCCAAGTTACTGCTCTTTTTTTCTAAAGTGATAAAGCCTTGGTTTTGGCTACGCATGTGGGTGCTTAGGATAGAGACCATGTTTCTTAGCTCTCTTTTAGTTAGGCATGGCCATGTCTCCATGTTTTAGCCAGTAATATGTCAGCTGGAGCATCTGTCAGCAACTCCCGACAGCCTTCTTTCAACATCATCAGGAATATGCCTTGTTATGGCTTGTGTGAGATGTCTGCCTAAAGCTTCATGTGGTCATAGGAGGGGCTTTTTGAGAGGTGGCTGAATGTAGAGTGTGTGATTCTGGGTTTAAGGCTGTGCAGTTACTAAATCAGTCTGTTGATTGATTTGGCACTGCCCTAATCCTAGAGCCTACATAGAGTATAAAAGGGGGCAGAAAGAAGCTGCTAAGGTCCCTTGTTGCTTTTGCTGTCTTCTGTCCTCCCTGAACTGTTCTCTGCAAAACTACCCTGCCCTGGAGCAGACCGATTATGAACTGAAAGCTCTACAAACTGTGAGCTAAATAGACCCCTCCTCCCTTAACTTCTAGGTTTTGGGTATTTTGTTTCAACAATAAGTAAAGTAACTAAGACATGATTCTTCAAAAGTTTTTTTCTGTCTTGGTATTTGGAAGCTAATACTATAATCTTGGACTGTAAGATCAAGACCGAAAATACCATCTTTATAAGACAGAATTTTTACCTGATGTGGAAGGCTGCGGCTATTGGATCCCATGCACGTGGCATTGGGCTAGTTGAAATGGTCAGATGGTAGGTGGGATACACAGGTCCTGCAGGCTGGAAGCTGATAAACTTTGCTAGGTTCTGCTTGTTGTTTGAGAGGCAGACCAATGATTGATGGAGCCTGCACCATTAAGAAACTCTGTGAAAATTTCATGATATGGTGTGCGTTGGCTGTTTTTCTGACACTCTTGAGAAGAAAGATGAGCTCTGGCCATTGTTATCTCCCTATAGGCATTGTAGAAAGGATATGGTCTGGCTATATCATGCAGTCTAAGGGGTTTAGTACCTAGGGATCTAAAGGCCAATTACATCTGTACTGCAAACTGGAGCAGTTATAGTGGCTCTGAAAGCTCATCTCAAGCATCTTCTATCACAATTCCCCTGGCAAACACCGGCATAAGCACCATAAATAAACAAATGACCACTGAGTGTAGTGGTGCATGCCTGTAATCCCAGCACTCGGGAGGCTGAGGCAGGAGGATCCTTGCAAGTTTGAGACCAGTCTGGGCTACAAAGGGAGCTCAAGGCCAGCCTGAACTGTATAGTGAGACCCTGTCACAAAAGACAAAAAACAAAAAACAAAACAAAAACTCAAAAGAATACACAGAACAAATGGCAACGAGGATCATTTGAGTGTGCCCTTCTATAGGCTACTGTTTAAGGTGGCCCCAAAGTGACTGTTCTCAAGATGCGCAAGGGAACTGTAGAGCAGAGACCAGTGAATTACTGCCTCAAGAAGGCTGGCAAAGGGGCTGGGGATTTAGCTCAGTGGCACAGTGCCTGCCTGGCAAGCACAACATCGTGAGTTCGATTCCTGGTACTGGGAAAAAAAAAAAAAAAAAAGAAAGCTGGCAAACTGGGCAATCTGCTGGGCAGACCTGGTTTGCTGCTTGTTTTTGTAAGGTTCTGGATTAAAATCAAGTGGACAAAATTTGTGGACATTTGTTTTCTTTCTTATTATGTAAATACATAATATCATTGATTTTTGCCTTTTGACAAAAATTAAAATATTTATGATCTGGCCCTTCAGAGGAAATGTCTGCTGACTTCTAGATATAGGGCCTTTGGTATAAATGAGAGGTCTAGATAAGATCTTGCACAGACTATGGGCAAATAAATAAATAAGCTTAGCAAATTTTTGAGGAAATGTTATTGCTACAAATAACTACTATCTTCACCTGTGAAAGCCTGTAATTGTTCTACCTTTGCAGCAAGGCTCCTGATCCCGGGTTACTGCTCTCACTTCCAAAATGATAAAGTCTTGTTTTTCTGGTTAAGCTTATGGGCACACAGGAGAGAGACTGCACCATGCAACCTGGCAACCGCCAGCGGCACACTTTCCAAGGCTTCATAATCCAAGGGTAACATGCAGGTGCCCGCTGGGCTACTAATCAATTTAGGGGCCTGCAGAGGGGCTTTATCAATCATTGCCCTGTGGAATTTGATAAGCTGAAATGGGCCACTGCCTACTGTGTTTCTAAGTCTCCTTTTTACTAACTTTGGTGGAATAACTAATGGTCAACTTGAAATACCCGGCTGAACTGAATCAGTGTGGTGCTGGGTGTGGAAGGCCCACCTGAGGATTGTTGCCAAGAGCATAAAAAGAAAACTGGTGGGAAAGATGGTGTGCTGTTGGTTCTCCTGGAGCAACTTGTTCTGCTGTCTTTCCTGATATGAATTCAGCTGTTCTCATCATTGGAGGAGCTCAGGACTTAATTATTGCTCAGGATGGCTGAGGTTCTTAATTGGGGGAGCTCTGGTCCTTACCTTCAGCATCGCTTCCTGACTCTAGTGCAGATCCCTCAGCCTGCTGGCACAGATCCCTCAGCCTGCCGGCACAGACTTTCTAGCTTCCAGCACCGGCCTTTGGGCCTTCCAAGAGTAGATCCTGGAAATAGACTTGTGTGAGACATTATTGTGCGTTCTTGGCCTCCAACTGGACTCATGGAAAACACTGCTATGGGCTCTAGATCTTCAGCTGGACTCATGCTGTGTGATCCAGGTCCTCAGCTGTATTCTTTGGGTCTCTAGTGTGTGGATGATCTCCTGCACTCTTTTGCATTTGACTCTTTGGGTGAATATTATAAAATCATTCTATAATTATGTGTCCTATATTAAATCTTGTCCCTTGTAAACCCTGACTACAACACTAACAGTGCTTTTATTTGCCACTACCAAGTCTTATTCCTTCATTGGCTATTGAGTGTCTGTGTGTCCTTTAATTGAGAGGTCAGTGAGCCACAGGGAGGCGCCTGTGTTCTGAGGAGGGGACTGAGTTCCTCCAGGAGATCTAGGACCTGGGGTGGCGTCCTGTGAGCGGATGTCTCTAAGTGAGTCCCAAGAGAGAACCTTAAAGACGTATTTTCATTTAGACATTTCAACCATTCTGTTTTGTTTGCATTTTATACAAAACCCCTTTATAATGCGTGTCATAAAAAATAAAAGCCATAATAGAAAAAGAATCTCTGCAGTGCGTTTTTGGCCATGGGCTCTTTTTATAGGCTCCCTTTGAACTTTGGAAACATGGAGGATACAGCTTTTACAATTTATCACGCAACCCTTAGGGGTTCCGTTGCAATCTATAATCCCTCCTGGGAAAGGGGTCAGTTTTGTCACAGTACTTTTAGTTTCTAATGTTTTAGAATTGTTTCTCATTTTGCTGATGTGCTACTTTAAAATAGAAATCCTTTACTCTTAGTTTTTTTTCTTTTTCACTAAGGAACAAATATTTTTCATTAACTGATTATACAGGCCTTTGAACTACAGTTTGTAAATTTAGGAAACTAATACCACCAATCACGTTACCAACAGAATATGACTCTTACTATTGTGACTGTTTTATTTTAATATAGATTTGTAATAGTTACAATTATAACGTGCATAACACTTTTCTCTCTACTAAATATTATGGAATCCATCCTTCTTTAAAGAAAATAGTATTTTAAGTTGAAATTTTAAATGACTACATCATGCTCCATCTAGTAGAGATTTGTGTTCCAGGCATCTATTACTATTCAGTAAACCATGCAGAATGTAGTAATTTAAAGCCACAACAATCCTTGTATTATGTTTTGTTATGATTTGTCTCTGAATGTCCCCCCAAAGCCTCACACGATCATGGGTCGGGCTTCTAGAATTTCTGATTGATTCGTGGTCCAATGTGGAAATTATGGGTATGAGTGCTACTCCCGCCCTGGGGCGGGTAGTTTACATACAATATAAGGGAGGGAAAGAGGCTACTTGCCTCCGCTCTTCCCTTTTTGCTCTTTTGCTTTTGCTGTCTTCTGCAGCCATATACTGTTGCCCTCTGCCATGTGTCACTCTGCCTTGGAGCCAGCCTTATGGACTGAAATCTCCACAAACTGTGAGCTAAATAAACCTTGCCTTCCTTAATTTTGGGTGTTGGGTATTTTGTCTTAGCAATGAGAGAAATAAAACCAAGACACCTCTCTTGGTGTCTGTGTGTCAGGGGCTTGGGAAGGACTTGGCTGTTGCTGTCATATGCAGGAGAGCTGCATGGGACAGCTGGGGGTTTTTCGTGCATTCCTCTTTCTCTATATAGTCTCAGGCCATGTTGGTGAGGACCCCTGCACAGAGAGCTCCAGGCTTCCTTACAATGTGGCAGCCTCAGGATGCCTAGACATCGTGCATGGTGACTCAGGAGTTCAGCACGAGGAAGCCAGGTGGTGAGTCATGCAGAAGCTGCATTGTCTTCTGTGACCTTCACCTAGCACCACTTAGCTCTACCCTCTTGCTTAACTAGGACTCAGGATTCAAGGGAAGGGCACTTGTCTCAATAGCACAGGGATGAAAAACTTACAAATGTTTTTAAATTGCTGCTGTTCCATAACCTAAGCTTAGTTATTCTTCTATCACTGAACATTTGTTTTCTGCTATTAATATTGTGATAGATATCTTTGTGTATGTAGCTTTTTCTGTATTTATTATGAGAACAGGATTACTAGGTCAAAGGATATAATCTGAAATGTTTTTCCATGTAACTTTCCAAAAGGATTACATTATTTTATTTTTTTTTTTATTTTAAAGATAAAAGGAGGGAAACATTAACAGACATACAACATTTTACAACATATCACAAGCACAATACAGACAATACAGAGTTACAAACAAAGTGGTAGGGAATTAACAATGGTGGTTGTATTACATATTGATATCTTCAAAGTGGCTTCTCATGAAAACAGATATAGACATGCAATACTGGTCAACCAAAGACTCATTGACAGTTTCTTTCAGCATAGAAATAGAAGACAGAAGAACAACCATGTTAACTATCCTGTATATACATACATACAAAATTTCTCCTTCTTTCCCTTATTTTAAGATGCTATATGTATGCAATGTGGATGACTATTTTTGATATACTCATTACTTGCAATTTAAACTACAGTTAGGCTTTCATTTTGTTAGCTGTTGTAAACCATATTTTCATATTTGTTTAGTATGTATTATTTTTGTAACTGGCCAAGTTGGTTTTTATGTTTGTAAATTTTATTATCATGTTGTTTTCCAGTTTATCTACACAAGTTTTAGTGTTCATTGCAAACTGTGTTAACATTTATATGTTAAAAATACCAGTCATTTCTACCTCAGCTTTGTCCAGTCATGAAACTTTGTCTTCTGATTAATAATTTTTCTTGGAGTGTAGATTTTTAAATTTTTTCTATAAAATCTGTTAATGAGTCACTGAGAAGGGGAGCAAGAGAAGAGGTGGGGGAGGGAGAGAAGAAGAGGGGGCCATAAAGGGAATTAGCATGTGTCATGTACGTTTATCAGCTCTCCACAATGAGTGTAGTCATTACGTGCTGCAGACATGTAGTAATAACAGTAAATTTGAAAATAAAATAAAATCTAATCTCATTAGTTTTTGTTGGTGTTTTCTCTTGATTTGCTCACTTGTTTTTCCCTCTTAGATGAATTTTAGTATTAATATTTTTCAGATTTGAAGATATGAAATTGAGAATATGATTGAGATTGCCTTAAAACTTAGATTTCATCTTGGGAGGCTTCTTGTTTTAGCAATACTTAGTTCACAAACACAGGTACATAACATATCCTTCTCATTTATCCATGATTTTATAAGTATCCTTTATTTTACTGTACCTCTCTACATATGTCTACATATTTGATTCAAGAACCGAGGTTCCTTCTGTTAACGGCCAATGTCTGTAACAGGCGGATACTGGAGTAGGTTCATGGTGAAAGTTTTTTGATGTTCATGCAGTCAGGTTGTTTTGAGCAATCCCTATAGCTCAAAACATTTTTTGCATCTTATACAGAAAACCTGTATACTTAAAAAATCATTTGTTTGTAGACCTGACATTTACAATCCAAACCATAGCCAGGGTTAATGGTGTTGGAGGGAGGTTTGAAATTTCACTCAAAGGAGGAGATGGAGAGGGAGCAGAGCTTGCAGGAGTGAAGTGAGGAGCAGCATCTGTCTAGGATGATATTGACCAAGTTCAAGGCACAGGCATGAGGGGCCAACACAGCTCCTCCCAGAAAGTGGCAGTAACAGACAACCTCGCCTCAGAATCCCTGGCTGTGTTTGGGTGGTCACCCAGAAGGTGTGTAGCGTTGATATCTTCTGTGTGAGCAGAGGGGAGGCAGGGCTCCAGGAGGGTCACACTTCCTACCCCGCCCAGTTAGTCCTCTGCAGCATATTGGATCACACCTGAAATGTCTTTGAAGAGAGCCTCAATATTTTCCTCTACAGTCGGAAATGAGGGTTAAAAGGCCCAGCAGAGAGAACCCTTATGGCAAGGGGTAAATAGCTGTAATAGCACATCCTCACTGATCCTCGTAACTAGAAGGTCACTCAGAGCATGTGGAGGGGCAGGCAATGCAGGGGCACAATGTTAGCTGAGGAGAGCAGGAACACTTGGTAACAAACGCCTATCACTCTAGATTAGCATTTGCCCTCACTGGCTGGGTCTGTGGAATAGGGATCAGGACATGGGTAATAATGAAGGAATCAGTGAGTAATAGCTTCCCCTCACTTGCCTAGTGGCTGCATCATCGGCACTGCCTCATGTTTATTTTAGAAGTCCTGGTCTCCAAAGTGCAGGTACACAGCGGTCACACCAGCATGATGACCTGCGTGGAGTCATTTGCATTGGCAATCAGTTCCTGTAAGTGCTAAGGGGCACTTGGAAACTCGTCTAAAAAAGAGAGTGGGGGAGACAGAATTGGGAAGGAGCAGGAGAGCGCGAGCAAGTCACAAGTCAGAAACTCGTGAAAGCCATCTGTGTGGTCATCTCTGCTGTGCACTAAGGAAACAGGATTCACTGTGTGTCACTACCAATGTCACCTCTGCTGAGGGTCACACTAAAGCCTGTGCCCCAGCAAAGGCCAGCTGAAGCTCCTTCGTGTTCAAGGCGGAACCTCCCATTTAATGGCTAGGGAGCACATACATCACACACCATTAAAACCGCCAGTTTTCATCTCTTCCACACCATTAGTAGAAAATATATATCATTAAAGGAAGTGAGTTACAATATAAAAATATGGTAATTCAGACTGTCAAGTCAAAATTGACAGCACACTCAGGAGGCTGCGTTCCTGAGCTGTCTCCAGAGACCTTATATTTAGTGAAAAGACATTTCCCAGAAAAGTTTTCATAAATATTCTTTGTGGGGGGAAAATGTATATTTATCACTCCATATAGAAAGAAATCTGAAGTGAAGGTTTTAGTAGCTGGTTTCTCAGAATTTCATAGATATTTTTAATCCATAGCTGGGAGAATTTTTCTTATCAACTTGATAGGAGCCAACCCCACAGAATGTTATTTGCAGGTAGTCTGTCAGTCTGCCTTCTTTTTCTTTCTTCTTTCTTTCTTTCTTTCTTTCTTTCTTTCTTTCTTTCTTTCTTTCTTTCTTTCTTTCTTTCTTTCTTTCTTTCTGTCTCTCTCTCTCTTTCTTTCTTTCTTTCTTTCTTTCTTTCTTTCTTTCTTTCTTTCCTTTCTACCTTTCCTTCTTTCTTCCTTTCTTTCTCTTTCCTTCTTTGTCCTCCCTGCAGCAACACACCACACTTTATGCACTAATGCTGGTATTGGGAAGGGTATTAATCCCATTTTCTTTTTTCTTTTCTTTTTGTCCTTTTTGAGACAGAGTCTTGGTCTGTAGTTCAAGCTGGCCTTGAATTCACTTTGTAGCCCAGGCTGGCCTTAAACTTCTGGCAATCTTACTGCCTCAGCCTCCTGAGAGCTGAGATTATAGGTGTAATCCACCATGCCTGGCCTCTGATCCTGTTTTCTATTTCTAGTCTCTTGTGGTGTTTTGACATCTGGGACCTTGAGGGCCAAGAAGAGACCTTGTGAGTGGACCTGTCATGTGAAAACCAGTCAATCCAAAGACCATAACCTCCAGCCTTATGAGGCTTTTACACTCAGGCACCCATCCCTCTAACCAATCACTCCAAAGTAAGGTAACAGACAATGTCTGACAACCCCTATACCCAGCATCCACTCACATTGTTCAAACTAGCAGTTTTAAATGTGCTTGGCATTCTTGCCTCTTTTTTCTTTCATGAAAACAGACTGTCACCTACACCTTTTGGCTCTCTCTGCCCCCTAACTGATCCTGAGGCTTTCCCTTATGTCCTCATCATGGTGTGACTTCCTTATTTCTCTTGAGAACTGTGAATAATAAGCTGCCTTTTCAATGGCAAAACTGTCCCTATTTGTTGGCCTCCCTAGAACTGAATTATAGTAATAAAGCCTTCACTTCAGAGCCAAGAGGAGAGGACGTGTTTCATGAACCTGTTCTCATAGTAGTGGGGTTAAGAGTTATGTTTCCAACTGTATATAAATAATTCCACTGGGCACTGCTTTATCATCTTTGGTTTCAGTTACAATGAGACTTTTAAAATAGTTCAGTGGATAATCCTGCCTACCGTGTGCAGATAAACATACACTGATTACTAACACTAGAAGCGCATAGCTGTGGGAGAGAAGCATGGGAAAATGAAACTGGAAAGGCTAACATCAGGCAAGGTAGGGCCAGACCAGTTTGAGAAGTTTAGTGAGGAGAAAAGGCTATAAAAAGCCAGACTGGGAGGAAAAGGAGAAGCATGTTTCAGGTGGAATGAGGTGGAGAAAATGTAATTTGACAGAATTCCTCTTAGGGAGAGCACAGGGTCCTGATGAATGCCTCAATAAATGAGCTGATAAATGATAAATGGGCAACACTCATATCCCCAGAGAAATAGAGATAAAAACTGCTGAAATGTGTGTGTGGGCTTCACAGTGTCTTAGGGTGAACTGATGTGGAAATTGGTCAACTGTTACTTGATATGAGTGCCCCAGGGGTAAGGTTAGAGGCTGTGGGAACTCAAAGGAGGGGTGCCCAGGAAGTGATTCTCTAGGACGCAGAGGCATTTGCCTGGAACAGAAGAAGTGGGGAAGGGAAGGCCTTTTAAAGATGGTTTTAAGTAGGAAAGAAGACAAACTGACCCGGGGAAGGGTTTACACAGAGCAAATATATAAACAATTTTTTATTGAAATATTTTAATTGTGTCAAAAATTTATGTAATGTAAAATTTATTTTGTTTTTCTTTTTGGTTCTGTAGAGTTTGGGATGTTCACATTGTTGGGCAACAGGTCTTTAGACGTTTTCATTTTGCAAACTGAAACTCTATACCCTTTGAACAATAAATCCTTATTTCTCCAATCTCTATCCCTGCTAGAGCCTTTTCTACTTTTAGTTGCTATAAGTTTGGATGATATGGCAAGCGAGTTCAATGAGACAGGCACTCAAAAGAAAACCAAAAAGACAGGAATGAACAAAGCTTTATTGAGCTGGCTGATGGACACTCTCTAACCAGGAGCAAGAGATGTCTGCACTGATCTGGGTCTCACCTCAGTTTAAGTACATTTTTAGGTTTCCATAGTAACCATTACCTCATTTTTGGGAATCTTACAAGAATGTCACAAAGTTTACTTCTCACAGAAACCATCAGGCAGCTGGATTCCAGAAGACCACTGCAGTTTAACTTTTAGCATACTTCCCAATTTGTCCTATTTGTTCCGTTCCCTTTTTATGACTCTACTCTCTTGATAACTAACCAAGGGGAGGGGTTGAGGAGTGGGGTGAACTACAGTTTAAGTGAACTTAAGTGTCTTCTCTTAATATGGAGTTAAAAAAGAAAATGGAGTCTCTCTTGCCCTATCATGACTACTTACCTCATATAAGTGGAATCACACAGTATTATTTTTGTGACTGTCATATTTCACTTAGTATCCATGTTATATTGTGTGTCAGAATTTTCTTCCTTTTTGAAGCTAAATATCCTTTTGTATGTAGATACCACTACTATAGACAGATAAGCAAAATAGAAATTAATGTGCAGTCCGAAACACTGGGCCCTTAGGAAGTCAGCATAGAAATGAGACACAAAGATTGTGGCTAGAGGAAAATCCAAAGAAAGCCAGGTCACATGATGGAGATATATACTGGGGAAATGAGAAGAAGTTGTTAAAAAAGAAAAAGGAACTAGGATGGGGTAAAGGGGAAAAAAAGGAAAGGAAAAGAGAGAAATAATATGTTAATTATAGTATTAGTGTCTCAGTGCATAGAAAAGGAAGGTTTGTGCTAATACTGATTGGAAAAATTTTTATGCCCATATCTTGTACTCTGAGTAACTGCTTTAAAAATAATAACATGCAGTATATTAACCATTGTTATTCTCCTATCATCTTGTTATGAAATTGTGTTTTACCTTTTTTCCATTAAAAAAGGATGGAGATGCAATAGTCAGGTCATCCTTTCCAAGAATGACTTTGTTCTTTCTACGTACCTTTGTTATGTGATTCATTTTCCTATTGGATCAATATTAGCTAAAAGATTATACTTGTAATCCTATAGGTTGATTGTGGTTTGACCTATGTTGTACCCATCTTGTGATTTTGCTGTGTAAATTACCTCTAAAGAGCCTCAACAGCTACCCATTCAGAAATCCAGTAGCTATTTTTCTTCTCCTTATTTCCAATGAAACTCTGCTAAGTTGTTCCTCCTTTGGTTTGAGTCCTAATTCTTTGATATTGTGAGACCACAGAGTTGGCATCTGACATTTGACAGGTTGAGGTTATTTTTCCCATGTCACCACAATTAACTTATCCATTCATTCCTCCACTGACACTTGTGTTTCTAGATCTTGGTTATTTGAATAAAATGGTTGTGTCTTTGAGTTCTTGTTTTCAATTCTTTTGGAGAAATATGTGTAAGTATAACTGCTGAGTCATATGGTAGACTTCTACTGATTTGATGTAAAAATATTGGATGGTGTCAATTTTGAAGTAGGGAGACTTATTGAAGTGTCCAAGCAAGAAATAATGGCTGCTTAAGGTAAGGATGCAGAAGTAGAAAGAGAACGGATCCCGTGACTGTGCTGACTGGGTGAACAGAAGAGAGGTGGGCCCTTAGCAGTCACCACTGAGATGCTCAGTTCTCTGATCTGAATAACTGGATGAATACTGAAGCCTATCTGTGGTGGAAGCATAAGAGGAAGAAGTGCATTGGATCCCAAGTGTATTTTGGGAAAAGACTGGAGATGTAAACAGTCAGCTTCTTTGTCCCAAAGACAGCCTGGGCCAGGGTCATAACAAGTGTGGAGAGGAGAACCCAGGTTGAGAAGGCAGCCAGTTGCAGTTGGAATCTGTAGTACTCTGGAGTACTGCTCAGTGGTGTGTGTGTTTGTGTGTGTGTGTGTTTAACTTTTATTAGTACATGTTTGCAGTACTGATTCAGTAATGATGGCATTCATTTTAAATCCCTCCTCCCCCAACTCCTTTTTATGTTTCCAGCATCAGATTCATTTATTCAGTTAATTATCATATGTATACATGGAAAACAAGACTAATAGGCCAAAGAACACATAAAACATGTCAGACAATTGTACTAAGTCAAGGTACACTTTTAGATACATTATCTGCACAACATATTTTTTTCTTTCTTTTTTCCTATTATTTGTGTTTTATTTTGCACTTTACATGTGTATTAAATTTTTCATGTAAGAGAATCCATGCAATATTTAAGCTTGTGTGTCTTGAGTTACTTCACTTTACATTATGGTCCCAAAGTACAACCATTGTCCTACAAATGACTCAAGTTCATCCTTTTTTATGGGACAGTATTACTCCACTGTGTATAAATACCACATTTTAAAAATTAATTCATCTGTTGATGGACATATAGACTGCTTCTAAGATTTAACTATTATGAATTTTACTGCTATAAACATGGCTATGCACACATCACTGTGTTATGATGTCTTTATATCTTTTGGGAAGATACCTAGAAGGGGAATAGCTGGGTCAAATGGAATCTCTACTTTCAGTGTTTTGAGGAATTGTCATAGTGATTTCCAGTGTTTCCCTTCTCACTACAGTCTTGCCAGCAGTTGATATTGGTTGATTTCTTGATGATAACCATTTTTTCCGGAGTGAGATGAAACCTCAGCGCTGTTTTAACTTGCATTTCATGTATTTATTGCCATATGTATTTCTTCAACTGCACAGTGTCTATTCATTTCTAATTGGATCTTTAAATTGGGGGGGGTCTAATTTTTTTGAGTTCTTTATATGGTCTAGATATTAGTCCTTTGAGGATTAGCTGGCTTAGCTTTTTTTCCCATTCTCTTCATTCTGATAGTGAAGATTGTCTTTTTATGCTGTTTGTAGTTTACTTTGCTATACAGATTTTAATTTGATGTGATCCCTTTTATTGCATCTTGATATTATTTCTTGTTCAACTGGAGTTTTGTTCAGAAACTCTTAGCCAGCATCTGTGTTTTCAAGAGTTTCACCTATTCTGTATTCCAGCAGATTATGTGTTTCTATCCTGATGTTTAGATCTTTGTTCCATTTTAATTTTACTTTAGTGCATGGTGAGAGGTATGCATCTAGATTCAATCTTTAGCGTATGAGCAGCCAGTTTTCCCAGCATCATTTGTTAAAGAGGCTTTCTTTCCTCCAGTGAGAGGATTTGGCCCCTTTGTCAAAAATAACATAGCTTACTGTGTCTGAGTTTTTCTGTATCTTCTACTTGGTTCCATTAATCCATGAGTCTGCTTTTCGGCCAATACTATATTGCTTTTATCACTGTAGCTTTGTCATATAACTTGAGATCCAGGGTTGTGATGTCCCCTGCCTTGCCTTTGTTGCCCAGAATTTCTTTTGCTATGTAATTTATTGTATTTTAGCAGTTCAAGGGCTACTTCAGGTGTGATGGGCAATTCAAGAGTCTTGGTGGAGCTCTTAGTGTAGCAAACCTTGTAGGTAAAATGCATGCAGACTTTTGAAAGCACATGTGAAGGGATCTTATAAGATTGAACTGGTTGGTTTCATTTTCATCAAACTGCCTTGGGTCATTCAATATGGCTTTCAATATTCCTGATGTTAGTGCATGTTTTCTTTTTACAACAGATTCATGACAGTCAGAAGATATCAACATATATCATCCAGGCCTTCACAGCCACTGTAGGTTTTCTCTTCACCATCCATTATATTGTTGTATAATGCTACTTTGATTCTATAGGAACTTTAGTAGTTTCCTCCTTTCAGACAAGACTGGGAGGCAAATCCAACAAAACCCCAATGGACGAAGTCAGGTAGAGATTGGCCAACAAGCTGGCCAGAAGATAAACTTTTTTATTGGATCTGGTAGAAGTGAAGGCCTGCTCCTGGGACTAGGAATTTATCATCAACACTACAGCCACTGCTGCCAAGTCCCTGCATACTGGCACTGTGTGTGTGTGTATGTGTGTGTGTGTGTGTGTGTGTGTGTGTGTGTGTGTGTGTTATAGAAGAGATCTTGCTGAGAACGTTGAAGAAATTTTGATCAAATAGATGGTGACTTGAAACTAAGTTGTCTGAAGTTTTCATAAATGTTTTATATAATTTTTCCAATTGACTTTGAGGTATCTGTGGAATAAGTGCAGATATCTGGTTGACACTGCTGGAAGACTAGTTTAATACATTTAGCATATTCAGTATAATAATACTTAAATTGAATTACTTTTTTTGTGTGCATGTGTTACTGGAGATTGAACCCACAATGTTTTCACTGGTCTACATCTCAGCTCTTTAGATTTTTAGTTTGAGACAGTTTTGCTAAGTTGCCCAGGCTGGCCTTGAGCTTGTAACCCTCATGTATCAGCCTCCTAAGAGCTCTGGGATTACAGGCATGCTGCATACCTGACAGTGAATTACTAGTAAGATGTATTTTTATAATTTAAAACATGGGTCAGGACTACAGACTTGGAAGTCAGTCATAAACATGAAAGTAGAATTTAATGAAATGTTATGTTTATATCCAAAGTTTCATGCATTAAGAGGTGGGATTTTTGGAAGGTGACTGAAGGTGCCAAACTCATCAGTGATTAATCTATTAATGAGTTTGTAGCTGCATGTGCTGCTCAGAGGTGAAGCCTCCTTGGATGTGGGTTACTGGGGTGTGACCTGGAAGAGTGTATTCTTGTTTCTGTCTTCTCTCTTCATCCTCTCTGCTTCTTGAATACCGTGGGTTGAGCAGTTTGCCTCTGTCAGACCCTCCTACCATGCCATTTCGGCCTTGGAGCCAGCCAACTATCGACTGAAGTCTCTGAAATTGTGAGTCAAGATCAATGTCTCCTCCTTAAATCGTGGGTTTCAGGTATTCTGTTCCAGAGACAGTAGAGTAACTGATACATCAATGAAAGCAGAATGAAGATGTAAGGAAAAATGCTGTGGGCAACCATCATTTCAAGTTCAAGTAAAGGAAAAAAAAAAAACAGAAAATGAGCATGGAAAGGGTGAGGAGTGGAACAAAGAAGAGAGTAATATCAGGGAAGACAGGAGAAGAAGAAATGTGGCAAAGGAGAACTCTGAGGTTGGTGGTCAAACCTGGTCTAAGGGTATATGATACAAAAGGAGGGAGTTATCCTCTCCCTACCTTCAGCTGTTTAGTAAACCTTGTATACACAGCTTTCCTAAGTTAAGGGTGGCTGTCATGGTTTAGGTATGAAATATCCCCTAAAGACTCAATTCCCAATGCGGCAATGTTCAGAGGTAAGGCTTTTGGAAATTAGAGCATGGGAGTACTAACCTCATCATGGATTAATTCATGGATGAGTTTATAACTGAGCACTCTGTTAAAAGGTAAGGCCTGGTTGGAGGAAGGAAGTAGGTTACTGGGGGCCTAATCTGGAAGAGTATACTCTTGTCCATATTCCCTTCTTTTCTCTCTGCCCTTCTCCTCTGTGCCACCTGGCTGATAAAGTGAGCAGCTCCCCCAACCATGGCCTCTTGCCATGATGTTTCTGCCATGGACTGACACCTCTGGAATCATGAGCGAAAAGAACCTTTTCTCCTTGTGCATCTTAGATTTTATTTTTCTGCCAACAATGAAAATATGACTATACAGATCATTTGTTCTCAACTGTATGCAGGTACAGCTTTTGGCTGTTGGAGCAGGGGTGTTCTTGTGAGGACAGCCAGGAGGCTTCTAAACACCTGACATGCAGAGGATGACCTCACAGCACAGATTATCCAGGCTTAATGTGACAAAGCTTTGAATGTAACTATGACTTTGTCTACTAGATGCACATCTCTTTTTTTTATTTTAAAGGGAAAAGAACAAAAACAAAATAAAAAAACAAAGGCATAGCTGAGTAATACTCCACTGTATAAAAATACCACACTTTTTTTTTTCCATAAATGAAATAAATCGACCCAGATGGGTAAACATCATATTGTCTCCTTGGTGTAGGAACCTGAAAGACTAGGTAAAACTCAAAACATACAATAGATGATAGGAAAGGGAAAGAAATTGCTCAAAGGAAGGAACAGCTGGGATGAGGGAAAGAAGAAAAAAGAAAGAAGGAAAACAAAATATAAATATATATATGAATAGCTGCAATAATGGCATTGCTGATGTACGATGGTGTATTGGAATGAACAGTTGATTACAATTTTTTATGTTCTGATCAATTGTGCATGCTTGTGCCTGGTGGTCTGATCAACTGATTTGAAGGTAACAGTATGCAATGGAATTACAATGGTGAACTCCTACCATCTTGTTAGTGAAACTGTATTATCTCTACTGTTGTATCAAAGAATTTTTTGCTTATTCCCTAAAATGGTTTGAGCAAATTTTCATTCTTACATCTGGTAATCTGAGCAATGTAGTTGAGGATAGTGATATGTAATGTAACTACCACTGTTGGTTCATATTATTTTGTCTTGAGACTCTGTATCACTTTGAATGTTCTTGCTTTGATTTGTTTATGTTTGTGATACAGGTATGCTGCTGCTTTCTATTTCTTTGTTTGTTTGCTTCTCATTAACTACTCTCTTTAAAATAAAAAAGGCATAAACAAAACAACACAAAACAATAAAAACAACACAGAATTTCAAACAAGATGATAGGAGATTAACAATGGTTGTTGTATTATATATTGTTATCTTCAAATTGGTTACTCAGATAACCAGATATAGACATGTGAGATTGATCAAACCATTAAACACTAACTGTTCCTTTCAATAAACCAGTAGAAATTAGTAGTACAATTATCTTAGCTATCTTGTGTGTACAGATATATTTTCCCTTCTTTCTTTTCTCTTTTTCCCTCATCCTAGGTGTTCTGAGCAGTTTCTTTCCCTTTCATAATATCTACTGTACTTTTCAGATTTGATTTACTCTTTCAGGTTCTTACCCTAGGGAGACAATAAAATGTTTACACATGTGAGTCTGATTTATTTCACTTACAAGTATGGTTTCTAGTTGCATCCATTTGCCTACGAAAGCCCCGAGTTTATCTGTCTTTATACCTAAGTAATATTCCATTGTATAAAAATATGACATCCTTTTTATCCATTCCTTCTTTATCCATTGATGGGCATCTAGGTTGTTTCCACAATTTAGCTATTACAAATTGTGCTGCTGTAAACATGAGTGCACATGTATCACTGTGGTCTGATGTTTTTAGCTCTTCTGGTAAAATACCCAAAAGGGAAATAGCTGGGTTGAATGGGACCTCTAATCATAGTTTACTGAGGAATGCTCACACTGATTTCTATGGTGGTTGCACCAGTCTACACTCCCACCAACAGTGCAGAAGCATTCCTTTTTCTCCACAGCCCCTCCAGCATTTGTTATTGCTTGATTTCTTGATGATAGCCACTCTTTCTGGTGTAAGATGGCATCTCAGTGTTGCTTTAATTTGCATTTCTCAAGTGACTAATCATGTTGAAGATTTTTCATGTTTTTCTTTGCCATTTATATTTCTTCATCTGAGAAGTGTGTATTCATCTCACATGCCCATTTTTGTATTGGGTCTTTGAATTTTGGGGGCCTGATTTTTAAAAAATTCTTTATATGTTATAGATGTAAGTACTTCATCTGAGGAAAAGTTTGCTAATTTTTTTTCCCAATTTCTGGGTTTTCTTTTTACTCTGTTGGTGATTTCTTTTGATGTGCACAGATGTTTCAATAAGATGAGATCCCAGTGGTTGATTCTTTGATGTATTTCCCGTGCAGTTTGATTTTTTTGTTCATGAACTCTCTGCCTACACCTATGTCTTCAAAATTTCTACCTACTTTCTCTTCCAGTAGATTTAGTGTTTCTGTTTTAATATTTAGATCTTTGATCCATTTTGACTTTAATTTAGTTAATGGTTATATGCATGAGTCTAGTTTTGGTCTTCAGTATGTGGAGAGCCAGTTTTTCCCGCACTATTTGTTAAAGAGGCTATCTTTCTTTCTGTGAACATGTTTGGCCCCTTTGTCAAAGATGAAGTGGATGAGGGTGAGATTGTGGCTGCATCTTCCAGTATATCCCATTGATCATCAGGTCTGTTTTTTGCCAGTACCATGTTGATTTTATCACAGTAGTTTTGTAGTATAGTTTCAAGTCAGAGATTGTGATACCTCCTGCCTTGTCTTTGTTGTCCAGGATTGCTTTTGCCATTCTGGGTCTCTTCTGGTTCCAAATGAATTTTAGGAATATTTTTTCTAGATATGTGAGATATGTTAATAGTGTTTTGATCAGGATTGCATTGAATCTGTATAACAATTTTGGGAGTATGGCCATTTTCACAATGTTGATTCTTCCTATCCATGAGCAAATGATATCTTTCTATTTTCTGACATCCTCTTTAATCTCTTTTTTCAGAGTACTATAATTTTCACTGTATAGATCTTTTACTTCATTTGTTAGGCTGATTCCTAAGCATTCCAATTCTTTGAATGCTATTGTGAAAGGTATGGTTTCCCTAGTTTCTCTCTTACTGTGTTTGCTGTTTGTGTATAGGAATGCTATTAGTTTTTGAGTGTTGACTTTGTATGAAGCTATGCTACTGAATTTGTTTATTAATTCTAGGAGTCTTTTAGTGGAGTTTTTGGGGTCTTTCATGTAGAGTATCATGTCATCTGAGAATAATAATAATAATTTCACTTCTTCCTTTCCTATCTTTATTCCTTTTATTTCTCTGTCTTGTCTAATTGCTCTGGCTAATGCTTCCAGCACTACATTGAATAGGAGTGCTAGCAGTGGACATCTTTGTCTTGTTCCCAATTTTAAAATGAGAGCTTTCAGTTTTTGTTCATTTAGTATTATGTTGGCTGTTGGTTTATCATGGATGGGTTTGATCAGATTGAGATAAAGATCATCTATTTTGATTTGCTGTAGGGTCTTTATTATGAATGAATGTTGGACTTTATCAAAAGCTTTTTCTGCATCTATCAAGCTGATTATGTGGTTCTTGTCTTTGATTCTGTTGATATGGTGTATTACATCTATTGATTTGTGTATATTGAACCATCCCTGCATTCCTGGGATTAATCCCACTTGGTCATGATGTATAATCTTCTTGAATTGCTGCATACTGTTTGCTAGTATTTTACTGAGTTCGTTAGGGAGATTGGCCATTGTTTTCTTTTTTGGGTGGGTCTTTTTCTGGTTTTGGTGTCAGTATAATACTTGCCTCCAGAGATGAGTGAGGGAGATTCCTTTCCTTTCAATTTCATTGAAAAGTTTGAGGAGTATTGGCATTAAATATTCTCTAAATTTTTTGTATAATTTTTTGTATAATTCAGCTGTGAATCCATTAGGATCTGAGATTTTTTTGTTGTAAATTTTTAATGATGTTTTCGATTTCATTAACTGATATTGTATTATTCAGAATTTTTATATGTTCTTGATTCAGCCTTGGTAATTCATATGTATCTAAAAATCTGTCCATTTCTTCTGTGTTTTCCATTCTATGAGAGTAAAGAGTTTTGAAATAAGTATTGATGATCTTCTAAATTTCTAAAGAATCTGTAGTGATTTCACCCTTTTTATTCCTTATCACATAAATTTGAGTTTTTTTCTTTTCTTTTTTTGATAAAGTTGGCTAAGGGTTTATACATTTTATGTATTCTTTTAAAGAGCCAACTCTTTGATTCATTAATTCTTTGTAATGTTTTCTTCATTTTAATTGTGTTAATTTCTTCCCTGATCTTTATAATTTTTTCCCTTGTTTGGGCTTGGGGCTTGACTTGTTCTTCTTTTTCTATAAGTTTGATGTGTAGCATCAGGCTATTTATTTGTTCTCGTTTTGTTTTCCTGATGTGTGAGTTCACCATTATAAACTTCCCTCCGAGGACTGCTTTCATTGCATCTCACATTTTCTGGTAAGATGTATTTAAATTTTCACTTGATTATAGACATTTTTTACTTTCTTTAATTTTGTCTGTGACCTACTGGTTGCTCAGGAGCGTGTTACTTAATTTCCATGTGTTTATGGAGTTTTTTGTGCTTCCTTTTGCCATTAATTCCCAATTTCATTGTGCTGTGGTCAGACAATGTGCATGGCATAATTTCAATTCCTTTGCATTTACTTAAGCATGTTTCCTGGGCTAGTATGTGGTCTATTTTAGAGAACATCCTGTGTGTAGCTGAGAAGAATGTGTATTCTGATGTTGTTAGGTGGAACAACATCTACTAAGTCCATTTGTTCACAAGTTTGGTTCAGTTCTGTTGTTTCTGTGCTGATTTTTTGTCTAGTTGATCTATCTCTTTGTGTCAATGGGGTGTTAAGGTCCCCCATTCCAATTGCGATATTGGTTATTTGGTTTTTCATGTCAATTAAGATTTGTTTTTTATATTTGGGTGCTACCATTTCGATGCATCCATATTTATGATTGTTAGCTCTGTCTCTTGAAGTTTTCCCCTAATAAGTGTGTAGTGACCTTTTTTTAAAATCTCATTTGATTATTCTTGGTTTAAAATTCACATTGTCTGCAAATAGAATAGCTACCCCTTCCTTTTTCTGCTTTCCTGTTGCATGGAGTATTGTTTTCCATCCTTGGATTTCAGTCTATGAATTTGCTTTTCAGTTCAATGTATTTCTTGCATACACCATATTGTTGAATTTTGTTTCTTGATCCACCCTCCTAGTCTGTTTCTTTTAATTAGTGAATTTAGGCCATTTGCATTTAAAGTTATAATTGATACATATTAGCTTATCTTTGTCATATTATTTTCCAGCTGTTGATTCCCTACATTTGCCCTATGTTTAATTTCTTACTCCGCTTTGTGGTCTCTTTATATTGCTGTTCTTGGAATTGTGGTCATTTTTATCTCTTTCTAGAATCTCTTTCAGTACTCTTTGTAGGATTGGTTCGGTGGTCATGAATTTCTTCCATTGTTTCTTTGTCATGGAAGTATCTTACTTCTCCATTAATTTTGAAAGATAGTTTTGCAGGGTATACATCAGTCTGGATTGGAAGTTGTTTTCTTTCAGGACTTGAAACACTTCACTCCAAGCTCTTCTTGACTTGATGGTTTGTATTGAGAAATCTGCTGTGATTTATATGGGCTTTCCTTTATAGGTAATCTGTTTCTTTTCTCTAACAGCTTTTAATATTCTGTACTTGTACTGAATTTGTGGGATCTTGATTATTATATTTCTGGGTATAGATTTATTTTGGTTATGGCTAATTGGAGTTCTATATGCCTCACTTACTGTATGTCACATTCTTTTCCCATGCTTGGAAAATTTTCTGCTATTACTTGTGCAAATAGTTTTTTTGTCATTTGTGTTGACTCCTACCATTTCATTGACACCTATCAATCTTATATTGTTGTTCTTTGCATTGTCTTTCAGCTGTTGAATTGTTATTTCCTGGTTCCTTGTTATTTTTAAAAGCTCTTTCCTTTCATGCTCCCTAGCTGCATCAGTGTCTTCAAGGTTTGAGAGTATATCTTTAGTTTCTTTTTTCTTTTTTGTCTCTTTTTTCTGTTACTGGGGATTGAACTCATGACCTTGCACTTGCTGGACAGGTGCTGTGCCGCTGAGCTAAACCTGCAGCCTCCTATCTTCAGCTTCATTCAAATGGTTTTTCAAGCTTTCAGTGGAATTTTTAATTTCCTGGATATCTCTTTGAATCTGTTTCATGCATTTGATTTCTTTCCTATATTGTTCATTCAAGGCTTGTATCATTTTCCTATGCTCCTTTATTTTATTGTATCTGTCTTCTTTAGATATGCTGAGTAATTTTTTCATTATGATTGTCATTTCTTTTCTCTTATCTGGGAGATTATTTTTGATCTGATTTCCTCTGCTGGCTGCCCTTTTCATGGTTCAGGGGCTATGGGTCAGGCATGGCATTCCTCTGGCACAGCTGGTTGCTCCAGTTCTTCCCATGTTGCTGCAAATGACTAGATTTCGTTCTGCTTGTGGTTGAATAATACTCTGTTGTTCATGGCATCTCTTGTCATTGGTGCATCTTAGCTTGCCCTCTCTATTTCTAGAGCTCCTTCTTGGAGAGTCGGTTTGAGAGTTCCAGAGCTTGACTACCTGGTTGAGAACCTGCTCACTCATTGCTAAACTAGAGAAAAAAAGTGAGCAAGTGATTTAATATCTCCCTTGATACCAGTTCCGCACATGTGAAATGTCAATACCTCCTTTAAAAGGTTGTTGTGAGATTTCAGTGAATAAATAAATGCAAGGTGCTCAGAGCAGTGTTGGGTACATGGTAAGCCCTCAAAATAATGGTAGCAACATTGATTGGTAGATACTGTTTCAGTTTCCTAGATCTGATGAGATGAAGTACTCCATACTGGACATTTAAAATTTTTATTTGTTTTTGTCTATGTTGTTATTTTGCTATTGTTCTTTTTAAAATTCTCTTTAAAATAAAAAACATAGAAGTTAATTTTATATGGTTCTGAGAATAGAAGCCTAACACTAAGGTTGATAAAGCCATGCTCCACTGATGATGCTGGGGACAGGCGATGTCCTGCCTCTTCCCAGCTTCTAGTGGTTGCCAGCTGTCCTGGGCATTTCTTGCTGATAGCCACCACACTCTAACTTATACTTTTGTCTTCACGTGACCTTTTTTTCCTGTGTCTCCATATCTCCTTCTCCTTCTATGGTAAGCAAACTGGATTTTGGTTCAGTAGGACCTCATTTTAACTCCTCATATATGTAAAGACACTATTTCTAAAGAAGGTCACATTTGGAGGTTTTGGATGGACATGAGTTTTGGTGAGAAACTTTTCAACCCAGTATAGTACTATAAAAGTTAATCAACAAATTCATACTGGTCTAGCAAGTACTACTCTCAGCAAAGAAATCCAATCAAAATGTTTAGCTGGTTTAGAGAAATTTAAAAAGCTGGTTCTTTAAACCATCTTGCTTGGTTTTATTTGTTTTGAGACAAGGATTCACTATGTAGTGCAGGCTGGCCTCAGACTCCTGGCAATCTTTCTGCCTCAACTTCTCAAATGCTGAGATTACAAGTGTGTGCCACCACAACTGACTAAACCATTTTGCCTGTGATAGCCTGGACATCATCTGGTAGAGATAAATTACAAAAAATATAGTGTTTGATTTGAAGTTCCTCTGGCATGAAAACTGGCATTGAGATTTGGGGTGGGAGAGGTGGCTGAATGCAACTCAGCCGACCACCTGTCCACTCATCATGTGACAGTCTCCATAAAATCAGCTCAGGAAGCAGCATCTTCTGTAATGGAAGGAGTTACTTTTCTGGCTTATGCTAAACAGAGCTGAGCCTGTGTGCTCATAACACTGAGCTTCACAGGGCCCTGATGCAGCATCAGGAAGCATGTAAAAGACAGTGGTGACTGCCAGTCCTGTCCATGTGCAGAAAAGTCAGATATATGTCTCTCTAGCTGGGTGTCCCAGTTTCCAGCTTTCCAATGTAGGAGAGACTGTCAGGCACAGAGCACTTATCTATGCATTTGCTGGCATCTGCTGCTTGGAGTTTGTAAATTGTTCACTTAGTCCAAACCTCCTGTTGGTGTCTTTTCATTCTTGTCATGCACAAGCCCCAGCTGACATTTGCCAAGTCAATATCTGAACATAGTCAAATGCATAAAATATCCACTTAACTCTACAGAACATACCCGAGGACATTCCACTTCTTTATATCTGTTAATGACTACCCTTATGAGCACCTCTTCTAGCATAACAGTTTGCAAAACTTTTCTTATACACAAATCACCTGGAAAGTGGTGAAAACAATCATTCAAATTCAGAATGTCTGGGATGGACCTGAGTCTGCATTGTGAACCAACTCCTGAGTGACGTTGCTGCTTGCACCTGGCAAGGGCAATGGAGCATTTGACTAGCAAAACTCCATGCCAACTGCTCTGCCCAAGTCCTTCTTCAAGAGATCCATCTGCAGCCTGAGAAATGGCAAACTCAGTCTTACCAAAGCAGGTGTTGGGATTTAAGTCCAGCCTTTGCTACTGGGTAGCTAAATGATCTTGGATGCATCTTTTCCCTCTCTGATACCTGTTTCTGAGCCTGTATAGTTGGAGTATCTCTGATTTTGACTACCTAACATTCAAGGTTGGTGAAAATTGAGATGGCATATTTAAAAAAACTCCATGGACAAAGCACTATTAAAAATAAGTTATTCTTTTCCTTCAGGCTGTCTAGAGAATGAAAGGATGATATTGTAGATGTAGGACCATGCTGTGATGTTAAGAGCTTCATTCATGATGACTCTACATGTCTCTCTGAGAAATGTATCCTTTCATGTGCTCTAGGACAAAAATATGCTCAGACATAATGTTTTTATCAGTAATTTCAGCCATTCAGTATATTTAGCATGTACTCAGTTCTTTGTATGTACAAAACATTGTCCATGGGCTATGGATATATCAAGATAACTAAGGCAGGGCTCTAGGTCTGAAGGAGTTTGAATCCAGAGAGATACATCTTAGGCCCAGATGGTTCAAAGCACAGTAGAGAGTAGATCATGTGTAGTGGTGATAAGTGTCTTTACTGCCTACTGCTTTCTTTCCTGCTAGTTTGCCCCTACTACACCCCGTCACCACTTTGGTCCTTTTCCTATGTTTTTGGGAGTCATATGTACATAGTGGTTGAAGCCAGTGATCTGGAATTGTACTGCCTGGGTTTGAAGTTCAACACTTTGTGACCTTGCACAGTCTATTTAATCTCCCTATGCCAGTTTCCTCATCTGTACATTTAAGATACTCTGGATGAGATTTCTATTTCTGCTATGAAGACTTGCTATCTCCAACTGGAAGAATTCATCCATTTGTTCAATTAGAGTTCATGATATACCTTCCTTTTTCAGTATCCTGGGCAATCTAAGGCCATTATACCTTATGCATTTCTCATTATTATTTGACCACTGGCTTTCTTATGACAGTGTGGATCAAAGTGAAGGTGACTTTTTAATAAGAATTCCAACCTTGTCAATATGGAAAGAATATGCAATGGGATTTGAGCTCTGCTTCTCACTGGCTATATGATCCTGTGAGCATTTCTGAGTTCAGTATTTTCATGCACCAAATAACCACAACAGTACTTGTATGAGGTAGCTTGGAGAGCCATAGTGGAATACCATAGACTTGGTGACTTAACAGAAATCTGTTTTCCAACAGTTCTGGAGGCTGACGTCCCCGATCAAGGTCCAGAAGGATTGGGTGCTGGAAAGGCCTCTCTTCTTGGTGTACAGGTGGCCAACTTTACTCATACAGATAGAGAGGGAGAGAGATGGGGAAGGGTGGGAAAGAATACTTTCTTCTCTTTTTTTCGAAGGATACCAGTTCTATCAAATCAGAGCCTTACTGTATGGTCTCTTTTAAGGCAGTTCTTTCATTCTCTTAATATTGGAGTATCTCTGCTTTTAACTACCTGTCATTCAAGGTTTGTGAGAATGAACCGAGATGGCATATTAAAAAAGACTTCATGGAAAAAACACTGATAGAAATGAGTTATTCTTTCCCTTCAGGCTATCTAGAGAATGAATCGCTGGTCATACTCGGGATTAAGGATGCAATGTATGAATATTGGGAGGACACAATTTCCATGAGTTTCTTCCTCCGTGGAGGAGGTGAGTTCTGTAGAACCCACCAGTGCTGGTCCCAGGAATGCCCAGTGAGGAGTGAGTCCTGAACTTTTGAACACTCCCCAGTGATGGTGCCAGTTCTTTTAGGGAGAACCACGCTCCTTTCCTGACTTCTGTAATCAGTGGGTGTCTCTGATTAATTTTAAATTTGAGAGGCAAATCTCTGGCACCTCCTCCTTCTGCTCCTGACTGATGGTTCCAAGGACCTGGAGTAAATTAGCAGATGCAAATATAAACAGCAGGAAAGGCATAGATTGTCTTCACTCACCTCTAACAGTGACCCTTGCTAAGACAGAGGCATGCAGCTGTGTTCTTACAGAGTGAACGGGCAGTTGTCTTCATGTGACTATTTGGAGAGGCCACTCAAGTGCTTCTCAAACAGCCATCTGTGCTGAGGTGGTGTTTGTGCTGCTACAGGTAGGAAGAGCCAGACTAGAGAAAGTCAGTTTCCTTAGTAGTGATTAAAAGCATGTTTTTACCTGCTGTAAAGTTCTGCTTTCCCAGAGACATCACAATATTTCTGTTTTTCTCCAGCTTTATTGAGGTATTATTGACAAATAAGAATTGTATATACAAGGTGTACAGCTTGGTGTGTTAGTAGGTGTACACATTGTGGATCACCACCACCACCCAATTAACTAACATCACTTCACATAATTACTATTTTTCATTGTTTTTCCAGAAATGAAACAAAATCAACCCATTTTTTCCTTCTAGTTGAGTTCATTGTATTTCTAGTTGTTATATGCAGGTTTCTTTGCTATAAACCAAACTGGAGAATGTGAGGAATGAAAGACAAGCTTCTTGCTATTGAAAAGCTTCCAGTGTAGCTGGAAAGACAAGGTTAATTCAGATGGGAATTATTAGCGCCTCAGGACAAGATGAGCTGTCCATCTGTGCTTGTTTCATTCAGTCATGGTGAGATTTAAATTAATGAGTGAAGGAGGAGATGACAGGGGCCTAAGGAATATTGAAAGGAGGAGTAAATGCATGCACAATAGCCAGTGAGAATGGGGCAAGACGGTGTGGTAGCCAATGGGAGCAATGCACCGCAGATATAGGAGCCAATGAGATGGGACATTGTCTGCCTCTGGGAGAAAGCAGGGAGCACAGACACCCAGACACCCACAGGTGGAGCTGAAGCTGCAGCTGTCAGCCACGCCAGGCTCTCAGCTCAGCCCCTGGATCATTTGACTACCCTCCCATTACAGTGCTCACCTACAAGACAGCATCGGTTCAATTTTTTCTCTCTTCCTAACTTTTGCTTTTTAATCGATAGAACAGATGGAAATCTTGTTCTCAATTATCCCTTGTCCCTATTTAATCCAAGTTCATCTGGAAGAAGATTATTTGGATACATTTGATTTTTAAAAATGAAAGCAAAAACAAGCATGGAGCATGGGGAGGGCTTTCATCATTTTTTTCCACTGATCCAGCCCATCAATATAATTTCCCAAGAAAAACAAAGAAATAAACTCGTACAACATTAAGTCACAGCAAGGAGCTACTTCTGTTCCATTTCTGTAATCTCAGCATAAACTTAATTTATAAGGACTGGGAGGGTTACGGTGATATTCTGCAATGCAAATCAAATACAGCCTGAACACAGACACAGAAAGTTTTGTGCTGTAAATATACCCGAGAAGTTCAGAGGAGCATAAAAAGTTGGGGCAGAAATGGGTTAGAAATGATTACTTTGGAAATGAATTGCAATTTTCCATTTTTAAGTGAACATATGTCGCCACAGTTTTCTCTTCCAGGATTGCTTAGCGGGTGGCCTTTAGCCAGTTTTTTACCCTGATTGATTTGGCTCACCGTATTGGGTTTGAAATGCCCATGACAAGGCTGTTCTTTGGGTACTTTCACTTCTACTTATTTCTCTTCTTGCAGCCTGGGTAGCTCAGAGCAATGTCAACAGTGATTACAATTCAACCATTTATTTCCTCTCACAATTAAAGGTGTGCTAACTGAGATATGACTGCCTTATCAAATGAAGGATGTTCAACAATCACTTTTCTAGAATTCCTGTTACAAAGGCAAAAGCAAAGATTGAGTGAATGATTAATGTTTTCAGATCTTGCTATTAAGTTAGCCAATGATATTTGGACAAGGCAGGAATTGAGGAAGAGCTTTCAGCAAAACAGTGAGGAGTTGGAGGTTTTGTCTTGGGCATTTCCTGCCTCCTTGTCTGCCAATGACCTTTTTCCAAGCCTTCTTCAAGTTCCCATCTCTCACCATCCTTGTTTCTTGATTTAACCACAACATTCCTGCCCAGGTGTGACACAGTGAACTATTAATTGTGAGATTTGTATGTATTAAACAATGCATGCAAAGGATAAGGCTTGAATGTTGTATTAATTGTGGAAGTTAGGGTACAGTAAATCTTGGATTGGGGAAAATATTTGAAGCTATGAACATTTTCTTGATACCTAAAAAGATCCATGTATGTATGTATCTATCCATCTGTCCATCTATTCTTCCTTCCAACTATCCATCCATCCTTCATCCATCTGTAGTGGATTGACAACTGGTGGTCAACTTATAACCACCAGTTGAACTGAGTAAGAGTGGTGCTGGGTCTGAGGGGCCCACCTGAAGATTGTTGCCAGCAGCATAAGAGGCAGAACTGGAGAAGAAGTGAACCTGTTGGGAGATGAAAGGCTGTTGGATCTGGTAGAAGCTGTAAGGAGCTGTAAGGAGCTGTTGGTTCTGTTGGAGGAGCTTGTCAGGCTGACTTTCCTAATGAACTTGGCTATTTTCATCCTCCAAGGAGCTCAGGGCCTTGTTGGCACTGAGAATAGCTTCAGTTCACTTTGGGGGAACTCTGGTCCTCTGAGCATCACTTCCTGGCTCCGGAGGGAAAAATGCTACGCTGCTCAGTCTCCTGGAGAAGCTTGCTGCATTGGCTTTCCTGTCTTCACCATTGGAGGAGCTCGGGACCTTACTGTTGCTGAAGATGGCTGTGGTACCTTCTGGGGAGCTCTGGTTCTTACTTTGAGCTTTGCTTCCTGGCTCTAGTGAAGATCCCTCAGCCTGCTAGCACAGATTCTTCACCCTACTGGCACAGACTTCCTAGATTCCACCACTGACCTTCGGGCCTTCACAGCACAGATCAGTGAAACAGGCATGCATGAGATATTGTTCTGGGTTCTGGATCTCCTGCTGGATTCATGGGAGGCATTGTTATGAGCTCTAGACCTTCAGCTGGACACATGCAGAACGTTATCACAGGATCCAGGCTCTTAGGTGGATTCCTGGTCTATAGTGTGTAGACAGATTTCCTAAACTCTTTTTCCCGATTCTTTGGGTGACTATTATAAATAATCTTATAAAATAAATGTCCTATAGTATATTTCCCCTTGCAAAATAAGCCCCAAACCAACATACCATCCATGCTTGATCTCCACAGTTTATTATTTAGAACCACTAGATGGCTATGCTCAGACATTTGTGAGCCTGGGGATTTCTTTCGATGCAAGCTAGGTACTCCCAACATGGACTCTATATGCACCTGCAGAATTCTGACCCATCTCCATTCTGTGTAAGAGAGGTTCTGCTCAAGAGTAAGGTCTGGAAGCAGCAATGTCTTTTCTCTGTTGTATCCTCCCTCCCTTTCCAGCTTTTCTTTTCCCCCATGTTATTTGGGAAGACTAGAATGCCTTTTTCCCGCTTCTATTTGAAGTAACTGGAAGAGAGTAACTCTTAGAATGTCAGATGTTATAAGTGAAAGCTGAACTCCACACAAATTGGGAGAAATTTGCAATTGCACAGAATCCTTGAGAAGGACACTTGATTCTGTGTAATTCTTTAAAATCATCTGAATTTATTTTAGCAGCATTAGCATTTTTGATGAAGCTCACTATTTAATTCAGGGTTGTTGCCCAGTTATCACAGAGTGATTTCCAGGTGACAGGATTAACTTATCTGGCAGAAGGGAAGAGCCACCTGTCTCTTGGGGTCTTCCTCTTAGAAAATATTATTCTCTTTATCATGGGGTGCGGTTGCTGAGAGGATTGGAACGGACAACTGGCTTCTTTTCTGCTCCTTTGGTCTTCCCCTGGTGGAACAATCACTTCTTCCTTTCAATCTAGCATACACTCCGTGTCTGGCATGTTCCAAGTGCTAGGCAGCCATCAATTTGTTTACTGATCATAATACTTCAAAGATATGGGTACTGTAGAGTTATGCTCTCTAGGTAATTGAAGCAGAGAGAGGGTAAGTGATACATAGGGTCACATACTTTGTAAGCAGCAGGGTAAGCAATGTGAGCCAGGCTGTGTCTGACTTCAGGGTGTATACTGTGAAATCTGTCTTCTATACTTCACTACCTGATCTCATATTTTCCCTCAGAGTTGACCTATGTTTCCCATGAAACATAGCCCATTCTGCCCTCTCTTGTGGTCATATCAACACTAGGCCTCTTTCCCAGCACAAGACATAAACCTGGGGTAGCAGAAATTGCACCCTACATTTGTGTTTGCGTTTCTTATCATGTGTTCCTGGCCACCATGGGTAAACAATAAATGTTTAATAACTTTATTACAAAATAATTTTAGAGTAGTTCTCTGGAAATATGCCACGCAAAAAAGGGCTTGCTGATGTAGTCCCCGGGCTCTACTGTCCCTATCATCATCAGCCTAAGTGGTTGGGAAAGGAGCCAACCTTGGACCTTTCTCACCAGGCTCCACTGGAGAATTTGCTGGAATCCAGAAAGGTGCTCTTGATGGGGCTGTGAACTTCTTGGGTTTACTATCTCTGTCTGTATTAATTTTAAGTTTGCCACAGTACCACAGAAGCACAATGGAATCTGAAATCCATTAAGTTGCAAGACAGTCTGGAAGGTTTCTTCAGACAAATGGTCACCCACCCTGATGGGCAGGTTTTTGTTTTCTTCTGGAAGCTCTTCAGGTAAATGATGATGCATTTCCCCCAATCATCCATCCTTGATTTCTCCTTAATTTTTAGTCCTTCTCCTTAGGACAGAATGTGAGCCTTCATCTAAAATTCAATATAATGTACAAGAGTTGGGTTAAAAATAACAGCGGAGCTCATACTTTAAAAGGAACAACAGGAATAGATGTTCCCAGGCACCTAGAATGTGCTAATTTAACACTTTTTCATTGATCTTGGCTCCAAGCTTTGTACAACAAATTCAAAAAGTGAAATGAAATTACATAATTTTCCATGGCAGATAAAAGGGATCCTACAAAGTTTTGATAAATGATAAATGTTCCTTGGGACTAAATTTAAGAAGGAATTTTTTCACAAGTTCCTTTAAAGGGAACATTTCCTCATTAGTGAGCAGTGTCTTTAAACATGAATGACAGCACTTGAAAGGGTACTTCTTACTTCAGGCCCATCTCTGAGGAATATCTTCCAGAGACATGTCCATGGCTTTGGCAGGCTTGCATTATGATAGCATGTTTGTGGCTAGAGAAAGTGAGGCTGTTCAAAGAATGGGCACAAACATGAATGACTGTGCTAGCTCATTATCAGGACCCTTTGGAGGTCATCAGCACAAACACTATTACTTTTATGTCTTATGGTGAATAAGGGGTAGGACTGAGGCTTGGAGCTGAAACTTCTACTATAAGCTCTTTGCACTGTACCATGTAAAGTTTAAATCTTTGGCTATCTGAATACCTAATAAGAAATGAGCTTATCTCCTAGAAAGTTATGGATTAATTCCATCTGCCAGAGAGTGTCTGTTAAAATCCTGTCCACTTATAATTAATGTATCTAACAAATGACTACAACACTGATTCTCAATATTATGGAAATCCTGCATTTTTGACAAAAGTGATTGGGGAGACAAGCTCACCATTCTGTTGAGGAAGTAGCAAATTTTACATCCTTACTCTGGCAAGTTACCCCAAAAGGTAAGTGGATCTTACTTCCTCTTACTTTTAAGGGCTGGGGTAGTTGTCTTCCTCTGGGCTCAGACAGGTCTGAGATTGCCTCTGAATTTGGCCATGGAGGCGGGTGATGAAGGCTGGGGACAAGCAATATTTAAACCAGAAAGAATCAATGTCAGTTAAAAGAAACAGTGAGCAACCAATGTTACAAACCTTGGCAAAAATGAATGGTATAGACTGAAAGGTCTATGTCATTTATAATGAAAAAAATTAAAGCAGCTGTTGCCAGCCAAAGACTTCATTCACAAAAGAATTCTAGTATAATCTTGGTAAAATTTCTGACTTCTAATTTAGCCGCATCATTGGAATAGGCCCATTAGGATGAGTTTGCTCTGAAGTATACTCTTAAGTAGACCATGAAATTACTTTATGGGCAGGTTTATTTATGAGAAATGTGGAAAAATGTGCCAAATGCAACTATCTGGGCTCTTTTGGATAATAGCCAGCTACATGTTCAAGTACTTCTTGTACTATTAGCTAACATTTCTAAGCTCTTCTATCTACCAATTACTGTCCTAAGTACTTGATGAGTCTTAGGTTATTTTTTCTTCATAATGTCCCTCTCAAGTAGGTACAATTATTATGCCTACTTTACAGATGAAGATGATGCATTACAGTGAGAACTCAAAAAACTTAACACCAAAAAAAAAATCAAACACCCCAATAAATAAGTGAAAGAATTGAACAGATACATCTCAGAAAAAAGAAGTACAAAGGGCCAAGAAAATATTTTAAAAGTTCAGTGTCTTTACTGTGACAGAAATGCAAATCAGAACTACACTGAGATTTCACCTTACCCCGGTGAGAATGCCTACCAAGAACATAAAACTTAATAAATGCTACAAGGATGCAGGGAAAAGGAACTCTTTACACTGCCGGTAGAAACGTAAATTAGTGGAAAGACTATGGAAATCAATATGGAGTTTCCTCAAAAAAACTAAAAATAGAATTACTGTTTGATCCAGCTGTATCACTCCTTGACATAGAACCAGAGGAGTTGAAGTCAGCATACCATAGTGATATTGCATACCCATGTTTATTGTGGCACAATATATCATAGCAATAACATAGGACTAGCTTAGGTGCTCATCAATAGATGAATAGGTAAAGAAAATGTAGTATATACACACAATGAAGTATTACTCAGCCTTAAAAACATCACAAAATCTTGTCATTTGCAAAAAATGAATGGATCTAGAGATATCACATGTTCTTTATAACATGTGGAATCTAAAAAAGATAACAAAAATAGAAGGGACATTATTAGTAGACAAAGAGAAGAGCAGGGAGAGAAAGGAGATATAAGGGCTGGTAATAAGGGGTGTTACAGTTTAGATCTAAAACGTCTCCCCAAAATCTCAGATATTTGGAAGGTGATGACATCATGGGGCATAGTACTCACCAGTGGATTCATCCTCCTGTCTCTGCTTTGCCGTTTCCATGGTTTGGGCAGAGTTCTCAGTCAGGCCCTTCTGCTATCCTGTTTCTGGGTCAGAGTCTGCTGACTTTAGACAGAACCCACTGGAAACTGGGAACTAAACAAACCTCTCCTTCTTTAAATTATGAATGTCAGATATTTCATCCTAGAGGCAGGAAAGTGACCAATACCGAAACTGATACAAGAGAAGTAGGGTCATGGCTGTGAACATACCTGACTGTGTGGCTTAGAAGCCCTTGGAAATGGTATACTCAAGGAGTTTGGAAAGTTTTAGAGATGCCGGATAGAAAAATTGAAAATGCTATAATCAGAGGAAGCAGATATTGATGAGAGATTCTGATTGGAACTCAGAAGACCAGAATCCTGAGACTGTAAAGACTAGGTTCAGAAGGTTTCAGATGGAAACAAGTCCTCCACTGGTAGTTTAAGTAGAGGCTGTGTATTAAACTGTGGCAGAAAATTTACCTTCATTTGGCTCATGTCCTGAAACTTTGTGGGAGACTGAGATTAAGGGCAGTGGATTAGTTAATCTGACAAAGGAAATTTAAAGGCACCCCAACATTCAGATTGTGGCATGAGTATTACTGTCTGCTTTTAGTCACATCTACAGCAAAAAAATCAGGAAAAGAGAGGAGTGCAATAACAAAAACTTCACAGTTTGGCCAGAGAGAATATACCTTTGAAACTGGGGCTATGGATAGCACGGTTGCTGAAAAGATTAGCATTAAAAAGAAGCCAAGAACTTTGGATCAGGACAATAGAAAAGATGGCTTGAAGGCATCTCAAGAATCAGCGAGACCCTACCCATCTCACCCCCAAGTTGCAAAAGTGTAACCCTTTCAATTGAGAAGAGCGTCACCAGGGCCCATGCTTAAGAAGGGCTTCCTAGGGAACTGGTTGTCTGGAATTCATTTGCTCTACCACTGAGGCACTCAGAGGCCTCTGTAGCCATGGTTCCAAGGGGGCCTGGTTACTTCTTGAGCTGGCAGCAGATCTTGGTGTCATTCATGTGGTGGTGGTTTTACAGTCATATATAATGTAAAAGTTGTGGCATCAGAGAGGCTTCCACCCAGATTTCGGAGTAAGGCTTGAGAGCCCGTCAGTGTTCCCCTGAGGGGATGATGTGTAAAGAAGCTGTGAGAGTGAAGCCAAGAGTGAGGCAGGCGATAGACAGTGTAAGATATATCCTAGCCTGACTTATCCTGTCAATAGACATCTTGTGGAGATCATAAGAGCATCTTACTCAATTATATGTCTTTAACATGTCAACATGAGCCTAAGAAATATGGTCTTACCCTCACTATATTTCTTTAGTATCCTAACATGAGAGTAAAACATAATGTTCCTACACTTATCACACTCCCTTGACCTCTGGCATGAACCCAAGAAGCACATACTCTACTGAGGGTAACCCCACAGTCATCATAAAATTAGCATTGAATTTTTGACCCATGTGTTGGGCTTTGGAAGCCATGCCATTTCCATCTAAGCCCATCTAAGTTCACTAAATCTTCAGCTTTTTGTGAGGGTGGAGACTCACAGTTGATCCGAAAGATACCATTCTTGAACACATCCCAAATTCCAGAAAACCAAAACAGAAACCAAAACCAAGTAAAAGACCCCCAAGAATTCACTGCAGTTGCCATCTCTGATTCTGCCTGCCCTTTGTGCTTGAGGGTGTACTTTCATTAGGACAGTTACCACTGCTAGGCACTGCCTGCTTAGAGCTTTCCCACATGGACTTCAATGTCAAACCTAAAACAGACAGGACTGTTCTGAATCAAGCACATTCTTGAGATTTCTCATGAGCCTGTATCTGTTCTGTAGAGTGTACTTTCCCTTCAACAATTATCTCCCTTTCTTACTGGTTCTGTGTGTTCTACTAATTTTTTTTTGTTTAGGATCAAGAAGTCTGGACATCGGGTGAAACAGGCAAATTATCTGGCAACAAAAGTGCATATTACACACAAGGAAGTTGCAGGTGCCAGAAATGTGGAATGTTTTCTGAGGAAAATCAAAGGCAGTGAATGCAGCCATCCCAAGTCAAAGGGCTGCAACCTACAAGATCATAGGGACTGGGCTTCCCAAGCCTTTGGCTCTCACATCTTGCTACAGCCTGACCTGAACTGTAGACATGGTACTTAATGTTTGCCAATCTGTGTTGTCGTCTTGCTTTGTTCTGAATCTTTTCTACTGCCCTATTCCTCTATTTGGGAATTAGAATATTTACCTGTGCCATTGTATGTTGGAAGTGTTTAATATTCTTTTCTTTTTATGTGTTCAGGGGCTCACAACTAAGAGTTTGCCTCAAGTTTCAGAGGAGACTTCTCAGCGATGCTGGTACTATTAAGACTTTGGTGACTCTTAGAGATGGTCTATATACATTTTGCATAATGAGATGGACACAATACTTGGGGGCCAGGAATGAAATGTTATGTTTACTTATGCAATGTTCCCCAAAGGTCTTACATGATTGGATCATGGGGGTGCCACTGCAGATTCATCCACCAGTAAGTCCAGTAGCTGAATGTGCTGGGGCATTCTTGCAGGTGGGTCTCTTGGAACATGACCTGTAAGAATATATTCTTCTACCCAGCTTATCCCTTCTCTCTCTCTCTCTCTCTCTCTCTCTCTCTCTCTCTCTCTCTCTCTCTCTCTCTGCTTCCTGGCTGCCATGGGTTGACCAGCAGCCTTCCATAAGGCCATTCATTATGTCATTTCTGCCTTACAGCCAACCAACTTTGGACTGGAATCCACTGAATCCTCTGAAAACTCATGCACCTCTCCTCCCTTAAGTTGTGAGTTTTGAGTATTTTGTGCCAGTGACAGGAAACTAATACAGGGGGCATGAACATGATTGAAAAACAGTTTTTATATTAAGCCCCCACACATGTGAAACTAGGGGGAAGGTTAAGAGGGGGTGGTGATAGAAGTGATTAAAATATGTTGTGTGCATGTACAAATCTGCCAACATGAAATACATTAATTTGTATTAATATATGCAGTATAGAGAAAATTATCTTGGCCAAGGTGGCAGAGAGGATATGTCAGAAAGCAGACATTCAATACCAGGTGGTCTAACATGATAAAGTCTATGAAGCACGAAGTATAGGAAGAAGGGGATTTGAAAGATCAATTTTATGGCAGTGGAGCATGTTCCCTACCAAGGATGTCTGATTTATAGTAGGAATCAAAAGGTAGAGACTTCACAAACCTGACTCTCTCATCGTAGGATTGGGAGTTACAGGGTTTGATACTGCCTCATTTATTTCCATGTGATACACATTGTGGATGTACTTGTGTCACATTTGAAGTTTTCCAGTAAGACAGAACCTATAGGTTTTGGACAATTTCCTGACCAAGTTCTAACCAAACCAAACCAAGCCCATCTGAACTGAACCAAATCAAACTGAACCGAACCAAACCAAACCAAACCACACCAAAACCAATCAACAAACAAAAAACCAAAAAATTCAGGCCCAAGATTAAGAAAACCCCAAATCAGAAGAAAACAATAAAAAATCAACCAATAAACAAGCAAAAACAAAAAATTAGAGTGCTATTCCAAAATGAAAAGGGAGAGATGCTACTAGATGGGAAACAACGTGCGTGCTACAGAATGCATACAGCTTGCCCGGTGGCCTTCTCTACCAGGGAAGCAGCTACTAATTAGATTTGGACAGGGCCATCTTAAGCACCATTTAGATCTGGATTTCTTTCTGCCATAGGATCATACTGCTTACTCTAATTTTAGCACTAAAGTGTTAAATTTGTTTTTCGTTCTTCTTATCCCAATTACCACTCTCCTAGACTGGTCTCTCATGATTACTTTTTCAGGTTGCTGCAAATTCTTTCTGTTTGCTTCCCTTAGATCTAATCTCCTTACCTTCTAATTTATCCTATTAATCAATAATTAGCTTCTAAGTCATAGGTCCTACCCTGCTATCCCCAGGTAAAATGTGTTAAATAAATCCCCAACTTCCTTAAAATCTCTCTCTCTCCTTTTTTTTTTTTTTTTTTTGGTACTGGGAATCGAACTCACAACCTCACACTTGCCAGACAGGTGCTGTGCAGCTGAGCTAAATCCCTGGCTAAAATCTAACTCTTAACTGTTTAGTATTCTTTCTTATTATTTCTCTTGACACCTTAAGCTTCTCAGCTAACTATTATGCTCCCTATCTCCTTGTCTTTGCTCATGCCATTCTCTCTAACTGGACTATTTTGATCCTACTGAGTTCTGGAGAGTTACCCCAGGCACTGAATCTCTGTGATGCCTTCATTAATCAGCTGCATTACCTATAAGAGGTGATCAAAAGATAGGGTGAATATTTAAATTTCCAAAAAGTTGTTACAGTAAAAGAAATTGTGAATAAGGTACCAGCATATCTGAGGTGTGATCAAAAATATAGGGAATATTTAATTTTTTATTACAATGAAAAACATATTACCCTTAATCTCCCTCAAAATATTCTCCCTCACTTCAAACATACACAATTCCTTTTGATAGCCAAGAATGATAGCATAAATGTGTTTGAAACAAGTGTGAATATTTTAAAAATTTTGAGGACAACTAATGACATTGTGTCTTTCACTGTAAAAAATTTTTAAAATTAAAACATTCGTTATATTTTACGATCACTCCTCAACTGTTTATAGCATTTACTTTTGCCAGATAAAAACATCATCATCACCTTATTCACCGAATCTGGCACGGCATGACTTCTGGCTCTAGCCCAAAGACAAAGTGACCATGAAAGGTAAATGTTTTGAATCCATTCAGAATGTTGAGGCAGCCATGACAGCACAACTAAAGATATTCGTGAAAGAAGATTTCAAAATTGCTTCAGAAAATGGCAAGAATAAAGGGATAAGTATGTTTGAAGTGAGGGAGAATATTTTGAGGGAGATTAAGGGTAATATGTTTTTCATTGTAATAAAAAATTAAATATTCCCTATATTTTTGATCACACCTCAGATATGCTGGTGCCTTATTCACAATTCCTTTTGATACCATATCTATCTTGCGTGTCTATACTTGTGTAAGGTAATTTCAGTTGCAGAAATAGAAACTAACTTCAGCTAGCTTAAGCAAAAAGGAGTATTTGTATAAAGATGTAAGGAGGGTCATAAACCCCAAGGACATGGACATATCCAGTTAATAGAGAAGTAGCCAAGCATCAGAATGTTTATGCTCCTCTCTTTCTATGTCTCTGTGTTACTTCATTTTCTCTCTTCCTTGTAGACTGACTTATCCTTTTTCTCTATTCCACAAGATAAAAAATGCCTATACGTTTAGCCACAGTGTGATATGATTTTCCTTCCAACTGTGGATTCCTAAGAGGGAAATATATGGGCCATCTTGAGGACAAATATCAGTCATAGGTCCAGTGGGCCCTGGTTAGCAAGTGGCCTTGATTTACAGACATGACTGTTGGGGAGCATCTGGGGAAGTAGAGGTGAGTTCCTTAAGAAATTGAGCACAAGGCCATTTGGATAGGTAAATAATTCCAAAAGGTTTTCCACTATAGTCTCTGCTAATTTATAAGGAGTTCAAGAATACAAATTATATCTCCCCAAAGTGTAAATATGGCTGATTGTATAGTTGTACTTAGTAAAATAAGGCGGGTTTGTTAAGAATGATGCATAGGGAGATAAACAAGTTGTTAGATGGTACTTGTAACTCTTGCTCAGTGAATATTCCAAAGCCAGAGAAAAAATCAACTATCAATGAGTATTCACTTTGAAGACAGTAAGTGAGATGAGGCCATCTGGTCACAATTGTAAAGAGGCTGTGAAGTTGCCACTGTCCTCACTGGCCCATCATCCACTTTCAGCAGCCGTAGGATGAGGTTGAAGAGTTGAAAGAGATGTCTTTGGAGTGATCTGAGAAAGTTCTGTGTACTTCCTCCACCCTTATCAATATTTTTTCACTAATTTAAAATCAAATGAAGGGGAATTTCAAGGGATCCACTCTGAAAGGCTGGCATATTCTTTTGAATGAGGAACTCAGACTGATATTTGACACTTGCCTAAAATGAGTAAAGGCAGGTGCCTGAGATCATGGCTGGTGTATAACTCAAGAAAGAAAGAAAGAAATGGCAGAGAGAGAGAGAGACAGAGAGAGAGAGAGAGAGAGAGAGACAGAGACAGAGAGACAGAGAGACAGAGAGACAGAGAGACAGAGAGACAGAGAGAGAGAGAGAGAGAGAGACAGGAGGGGGAGGGAGAGGGAGAGGGAGAGAGAAGGGGAGGGGGAGGTAGAGAGAGCTGAAATTCTGCTTCTGGTGGGGACAGCAACATATTTTTTAGAAAGATGTATGTCTTATATGAGGGAGATGTCTTGGGTGCATCTGTTTCAGTTGCTGCACAGAAAGATCACTTGGTGCAAGGGGTAAGACAAGCCCAACTGAGGGCTGAATCTCTGGAGTGTGGAGTAGAACTCCGATGTGGAGAACTGGATGAAGCAATAAAGCTGGATTCAAAAGTAAAAATCTCCAGGATCCAGGAACCAGCAATTGGTTCCAGCAATATCAGAAGAGGAAGAGTCTACCTCCGATCTCCCAATAACTGGAGAGGTGACTACCACCCCTCCCCCTACAACAGTCTTCAAGCCTGAGCTGGGTGTCAGGTTTGGGAGAAGAAAGGTTTAATTAAGCAGGAGGGTTGATGCTATTTTGCCTTACATGAAAATTGTGTGGCTATAGATTGGACAGGCTGATATCCCAATGATGCTTCATTGGACATTTTCATATCTAAAGGTGACCAGATCAACGGGAATATGCTCAAAATTTTACTGAAAGAGGTCGTAAAGCATGATTATATGACCAAACTTATGGGAAAAGGTGAGATAAAATAAATGAGACAGTTTTTGCTTTCTCCCCATTAAATCAGATCCTTTCAATAAAACATTACTGAAATCAAAAGAGAGATTCTTGTGGATAAGGCTGATCTGAGAAAGGGTCATGGAACTGGAAGAGCCTTGGCTGTGTCTTAAAAAGCTGGGTTGGATGTAGATAGATGTCCGACCTTGTTTTTGCCTGTGAAACATTTATTATAAAAACTCATTTTCTGTGCTCATTGGTTCTTGGAAGCTTTGAAGATTCTGACACTAGTCAAATTGAGTTGGAGCAAATGGACTGTGCAAATCCTGTGCTATTTACTGACCGCTGGACAGAGAGCTTAGCTTGATAGAGGCTTAGCAATGTCACTTGAAAGGCTTAGCCTCTATTGTGAGGTTTCTCGTTAAGGCAAGGTTTGGGGAAATTGAAGAGAGCCAACACTCAAGACAACATACCTCTATTAAGCAACTTGATGTTCATTCAAAGTATTCCCATTATTTGATCTCAGATATTCCAATTGTGTTTGCTTTAGCATGTACGCCATTGAAGAAGATTAATAGAACCCATTTACTCCAGAGTTTTCACATCTGATTTCACAGGGTCTGTGTGAGAAAGGGAAGGACGAAGGTTGTTTTTCTTATTTTATAAGGAGATTGCATAACTTTTTCATGTTGATATTATAATAAATAATAGCCTACTAACATGGATTGCATTGTATTGGAAGTTCTGTGTTTGGAAAGAAGTACTCGAACTCTATCTTTGAGTGAAATTCTCCATGAGAAATAATAAGTGAATTCTTAGCTAGTTCCATCACAACGTGGGGCAAACTGCAAAATGGCCACAAGTTGTCCCCCTCCCTCTAGCCATGTCTGTTGGTAGTGTTGCCCATGCTGGCTCTGGTTGTGAAACTAGCTTTGATCAGTGGAAATTAAGCACATGAAATAGGTAGAGGTTTAAAAGAGCCTGTATACTGGAACATTTTCTCCTGTGCTGGAACCCTGAGACCATCATTCACATGAGCCCATGTAAGATGTGTTGGGTGAATCAAGCCCTCCCCAAATTCATACGTTGAAGTCCTAATCTCTGGTACTTTAGAATGTGACTGTATTTAGATAATGCTCTTTAAAGGGATAATTAAGATCACATGAGGCCATTAGGGTAGTTTTAATCCAATATAACTGATGACCACACAAGAGGAGTAGGTGAGGACTGTGTTGCAGTACTACAACGACCATATATTGAGTCACCTGAAACTGTAAGCTAAATTAAACCTCTCCTCTTTCAAATTGTAGGTGCTGGGTATTGTGTCCAGCAACTGGGAAGCTGACTAATATAACAGCCCCAGAGAGCAAATGTACTAACTCAATGGAGGATGAGAGGTCATATGGAGAACTAGCATCTCCGTCAAAAGCCAGCCAAATACCAAACTTATGGTTGAAGCCATGCTAGCCCAGCCAGCTGCCAGATGACCTTGATAGATGAGTCTGGCAGAGTGAAGCTGGCAAAGAAAGATACCCCTGTTGTGTTCCCTTTTAACAGAGAACTGGAAGAGTTACTTTATCAGGAGAGGGGGAAAACAAACTCAGTAGAGGTCAGCTAGTCTGGAGATAGTGCCAGACTTTCAGGAAGTAATGTAAAAAATTGGTTTCCAAGCCTTAAGTGCTCTCAGGCCTCTGGAATTCCTATTCCTTTTGCAGGGGGCGGTATTATTGCGGGATGCAGGGCCTGGATGCAGGTTTTTCCCCTGGAAAGACGGGGAAGCCCATGGGCCTTGCTGGCTTCTTGGCCAGGAGATCCAGAATAAACTTCAAAGATCACCATGGGACAGTCCTTGTCATACCACACTTTGGCTGTGGAAACCCATACACAATCAGAGAAAGGAAAAACAGATTACATTTTGGATTCTCCCTGGAGCTTTCATTGTAAAAAGTAGTTCTTCCTTCCCTGGACAACAGATGGAAGAACCAAAGATAATGCCATAGAACCGTGTCATCCCTTGTATCATGGTTCATATCTAGATGTGCCCCTCAAGTCTCATGCACTCATAGGTGGGGATATGGGGAGGTGATTGAGCCCTGGGGGCATGATACACATCCATGGATTGGCCCACTGATGAATTTATAACTAATGGGATGTTGGAAGGTGGAGCCTGGTTGGAGGAGCTGGATGCCTGGGGGTGTGGCCTGGAAGGGCCTATCTCCCTCCCACTCCCTGCTATGCCATTTTTTTAATTCCTGGCTGTCATATCATGGATTCAATTTGCCTGTACCATTCTCTCCTGCTGTGATGCCCTGCCTTGGTTTCAGTGCAGTGAATGATGGACTGAAATCTCTACAAATTGTGAGTCAAAATAAATCTCTCCTTGCTTAAATTGTGGGTGTGGAGCATTTTGTCCCAGCAAGAAAGAAAGCAAGTAAGACACCCTATATATGAAGTTGACTAATTTTCCAAGTTAGTAGGATAGATCTGTCCTGAGGATTTACTCAGTCTTTTTAAGTTTCCATGCTGTTCAGGAGAAAAATTTTCTAAAACAACTGTTTGGCTGTAGGAGTGTGTGTGGCTACAGAACAGGAGGAAATGAATCAACTTACATGGGGATCTTGCTTTTATCTCTCAAAAATTGACTAGCGCTCCTCCTTGGGACTCTCCTTGTGTCCTGTCTTCATGGTGCCTGTTCCTTGAGGTCTATGAAATCTGAAAGAAAAGAAAAACCTTTCATATTATTATTTGTCCTTTCACCTTTAGATTCAGACTTAGACATTGGTGCCCCTAAAAACAACTCTTTTGTATCATTTCTGCTCAAAATTAGCTGACAGAAAAAAATAGAATATTATATCAAAGAAGGTGACTGTTCCCTTCTGTTATGGTTTGTGTCTAGATGTCCCCCCAAAGCTCCATGGGGTCATAGGGTTTTTTTTCAGAGGTGGATGAATCTACAGTGTGTGATGTTGGGATTAAGGGTGTGTGATTACTAAATCAGTCCACTGACTGATTGGGCATCCCTCTAATCCTGACAGTCTGGATGAGATAAAAGAGGCAGAAAGACACTGTTAAACTCTCTGTTGCTGCTTTTACTGTTTTATGCTGCCATGAACTGCTGCCCCTCTGTCATGAGCCACCTTGCCTTGGAGCCAGCCAATTATGGACTGAAATATCCACAAACTGAGAGCTAAATAAACCTTTCTTCCTTTAACTTTGTGAGCTGTGCATTTTGTCTCAGCAATGAGAAAAATAACTAAGATACCCTCTTTTTTCCTTCCTCCCTTCCTTCCTTCTTTTCTTCTTTCCTGCTGTCCTTCCTCTCTATATTATAAGGCACTGTAGAGTCAGTAGGTAATTCTGACACTTCAAGAGTACTTCTTCATATCAGTTTTATTCTGATATCAGCTGGAAACTACCAACATTTCAATTTCACTGGGAGTCTTTTGAAACCTCCTTAAAGATAATCTATATGAAGCCTTTGATTTGGAAAAGTGGAAAAGGGAAAAAGAAATGACTAGGTTTTTCGAAGTTTTTGAGATCAAAGGGTTTGGTTAATCCTTTATGATGTTTGCTCTAACTTTAAAAGTCTGGGTTTGCAAGGTGAGTCCCCAGAAGTCATTTCTCACTTGATACTCTGCCACTGTGTGAATGCAGTTTCCAGGGTCACAGTTGCACAGAGCCCAGGAGTTCTCTTAGCTTTGGTTAAATTCATCAGTTCTCACCCTGAGCTGCCCATTAGAATCACCTGGGGATGTTTAGAATTCACAGAGGTTCAGATCATATCTTCACTGTGATGAAATCACATCCTCTGGAGTTGGGACCAGGAACCAGTACTTCCCAAGATCTCCAGGCTATCACGTGCAGCCAGGATTACAAATCATTTAGACAATTGTATAAAAAAATACAAAAGGTATTAGTTAACTAAGTATTCTTCAAAAAAAGAGCAAAAGCCTTGAAGCAAGCTGTTAAAACCAGATAAACATTACCTTTCAGTAGGATGTGGCTGGTCAGGTTTTCTATTAACATATTGACAGAGAGATTGCTGCTCTGGAAATTTAATACAGATCAACGTCTGAGGAACGAAGTGGTTGAAAGAGGATAGGAAGAGAACAAGATGAAGTGTCACGCTGGGTCATCCCAGCAACGCTGCAGGCACCTTAGAAGACGTCCAGAGGCTGATACAACCTAGAGTTAACCTCTATCAGGCCCAAATGGATATACCTTTATATCGGCCTCTCCAGCCAATGGATGAGTGCTGTCCTGAGCAGAGTGTGACCAGGCATAGGCTGTTGTCTGTAGCTGAGGCATACCTCGAATGACCTGACCTATGGAGACTGTGAATGGTTATCCTGGGTGGCATATGTTCATGTCCACCACACCCTTCCTAAGCCATACAAGATCATCCAACAAATCCAGCCCACTGCACCTCAGGGCCTCTGTACTTACTGCTGTTCTCTTCTGCTGGATACTTGTAACTCTCTGCTCATCTCCCTCAGTCCATGCTTAAGTGCTATCTATGAATGAGGTCTGCCTTTCCCAACTATCCAGCTAAAAATAAAGAACTTCCCACAATACTTCTATCCCTAATGGATCTCTTCTTTTCTTACTTTGCTCCTAGAATTTATTGCCACTTCACACACTATTTAGCTCATCTCTAATTTGTTATTGTTTGTTTCTCCAGGTAGACTGTAAGCTTCAAGAACGACTGACCACATAATACCACATTCAGCAAAAAGTGTTTCTGGTACTGGCTTCATGAATTTGAACCTGACAAAATTTAGAATTCATGATATTTTGAGACGTTTACATTTCTGTTACTAAATAACAAATATTGGGCTAATGAATCTATTAGTGAATAATGTTGAAGAATAAGCCTTATGAAATTCATGTTTAAACTGTGAAAGCAATAGAAATGTACTTAAAGTTCCTTAATTTATAATACTTGCTCTTAACCCAGAAATCTTTTTTTAATGCTAATAATGTTACATGGGGGAGATGTGTCTCCAGAATTAGGGAGGGGCTGAGGTACTTAGTGGTGTGATATGACATGCTTAATGTTAAAAATTTTTTTTGCATTTGTTACAAACAGTGAGTAATTAGTTAAATAATTGCAAGCCACCCCTCAATGTACCTCTGATGTTTTCCCTATTCATGCTTTCCTTTCACACCATTCATATTTTTTCTTGATGTTTTCTTCTTAGCAACTTAAACTGTTTTGTTCCATACCACAAGTCACTCTGGGGAAAAACAAAATCCAAATCCAAATGTTGGAAAAGTTTCCCAGCTAATGACCACCACTAGTTCTGATTTCAGGGAAGTTCAAAATCTCTTTTCCCTTCCCTGTCTCTCTCCATTAATTATCCTGATATTTCTAGCATGAGTTTTTCTGTAAACTTAATCAGGATCTTCTGAGTGTTAACATTTCTTAAAGTAAATCAGTGTGGAGATTCCTCAAAAAACTAAAGCTAAGGATTTGACCCAACTATTCTCCTTTTTGGTATCATCCCAAAGGAATTAAAAGCATCATACCACAGTGATATATGCACACTCATGTTTATAGCAGCACAGTTTGTAATGGCTAAAGCCCAAATGCCCATTAGCTGATGAATGGATGAAGAAGATTTTTAAATAATTTTATTTTAAAGAGAAAAAAAGATACAGAATTTCAAAATGAGATAATAGGAGATTAACAATGGTTAACATACTGTGTATTGTTATCTTCAAATTAGTTGCTCAGATTACAAGATACAGGCACGCATAATTGATCAAAGTAGTAGTCTGCCATAAAGATGGGTAAGCTTGAGACATTTCTAGCTAAATGGATACACCTTGAGACCACACTCTTAAGTGAACTAAATTGGACACAGGTGTTTAAATACCACATTGTTAGCTGGGAGTGGTGGTGCATGTCTGCAATCTGACCACCTGGGAAGCTGAGGCAGTAGGATTGTTGTGAGTTCGAGGCCAATTTTGGCTACATAGTGAGTTAACGGCAGCCTGTACTACATATTGAGACTCTGTCTCAAAAAAAAACCAAAAACAAAACAACAACAACAAAAAACAACATTGTTTCTCTGATGTGAGAAACCGGAAGTGTAACTAAGGACCAAAATATATAATAGATATTGGGAAATGGGAAGAAAATATTCAAATGGGAAGGGGAGGAGGGAGGGAGGAGAGGGCAAGGAAGAAAGGGACAAGAAAAGAAAGAGAATAGAAGGAAAAAATGGAAACAAAGCTTTTGTAAATAAGGAGGGGCAGAAGGGTTAGAGGGAGCAGAGGGAAATGGGACAAAAAGAAGAATCTAGATGTATCATGTACACATACAAATTCCCTATGATGAACGTGATCATTATATACAACTAAAATGTGCTAATAAAATAAATTAAAAAAGACTTCTTAACTTTTCCAGTGCTAGCAACAACCCATAATTGAAAACAAAGAAACAGAAAAAGCTAGAGAAGAACAAAGATGCATCTAACATTTTTCGACTCCCCTCAGAGGATACTGAACATAGGATGTTTACAACAGGGAGTAGAGGGGCTGGGGATTTATCTCAGGGGCAGTGTCTGCCTGGCAAGTGCAAGGTCGTGAGTTCGATTCCTGGTACCAGAAAAAAAAAAAAACCAAAAAAACAAACATTCAATAGGGAGTGGAGAACCCTGAGACCCACTGGCTGCCCATGGTATAATTTGTAAACCGATGAAGTAATTTTTATAACAAATGTCTTTAGTTCCAATTTGGTAATCATTTATGTAACTATGTGTATTTGGAAGTGTGAGGAAAAACAAGAGGGTTTTGACCATATATTAAAACTTGAAACTTCTGAAGAGTCTTTTTCACTATTCTCTTTCATATTTTCATACTGACTGGCACATAAAAGCAAATAATAAGGAAAATAATTGTAATAATAATTGAAATTAATGCAAAAATAGCAACACTAACATTACAGTATTTCATATAATCCTTAAATATAGAAAATACTATGTGATGTAAAAATATTCAGACTTCAAAAAACACAGCACTTAAACCAAATACACAATTGATTTTGTACATGCAATTGTGTAAATATGTCTTAGAATATGAAGTAACATATAAGAAAATATAAAGAATGAAAAATGTTCAATCTAATTTAAATTATTGAAAGATATCATTTAATGGGTGAAGCAGCATAAGAAAGCAAAATTACATAAAAGTACTTTGATAATTTAAAATGATTAAAATATTTAAAAATTAACATTTTAAAATTTGCAAGTATATTAATAGTGTCATTATTAAGTTTCTTGTGTGTTCGTTTTTATGGTACTAGGGATTAAACCTAGAGAACTGACACTAAGCTGCATCCTCAGTCCTCTTCATTGTTATTTTCTTTTTTATTTTGGGACAAGGTCCTGTTAAATCACTAAGTTGCCGAGGTTAGGCTTTAATCTGTGATCCTACTTCCTCAGCCTGGAAGAGTGCAGGGAATACAGACGTGAGCCACGATGCTGGGCTTGGAGAGGTTGACAAGAGCATTTTGTGTAAGCATTTCCAGCTGATACAGTGACCCTTTTATGCCCCATGCTAGAGGAGGAGCATGAGGAGAGGAAATAGTTAATCCAACTATTCCCTTTTGACTATTCCATCTTCCAGCAACTCCTTCCACTTATGCATGTGTGTATACATGTATGAGTGTATGTATACATGTGTTATGGTATGTTATGGTTTGTATTTGGATGTCCCCCCCCAAAGCCTAATGCAGTCATGGGGTGGGCTTCTAGAGTTTATGATTGATTCATGGTCCAATGTTGGAATTACGGATGTGAGTGATACTCTTGCCCTGGGGGGGGGAGTTTGCATACAATGTAAGGCAGGGAAAGAGGCTCGCTTTTCCAGCTGCTGCTCCTCCCTTTAGCTCTTGTTGCTTTTGCTGTTTTCAGCCTCCAAGAATGGCTGCCCACTGCCATGTGCTACTCTGTCTTGGAACCAGCTGAGTATGGACTGAAACCTGCACAAACTGTGAGCTAAATAAAGCTGTCCTTCCTGATTTCTGGGTGTCAGGTATTTTGTCTCAGCAATGAAAGAAAAGTAATTAAGACAACATGTTTGTAACAATAATGGTTACATTTATTGTGCCAATTGGTACATGTACATATCATATCTTAATTCTTACTTTGTCCCCCATCTCTCCCACCTCTCCCAGCTCCTTCCAACTCTTGGTTGTCTTCCCATTTGTAAAAGCTCTATTTCCATTTTTTCTTCAATTCTTCTTTTCCTTCCTCTTTACCTCCCCTCTTTCTCCCTCCTTTTATCTCTTGTTCCTCATCCTATTTGAAAAAAATCTCACCAGGTATTGTGGCACACACTTGTAGTCTCAACACTCAGGAGGCTAAGGCAGGAGCATTGCTGTGAGTTTGAGGCCAGTCTGGGCTACAAAGTGAGTTCAAGGCCTGGCTGAACTACATAGCAATACCCTGCCTAAAAGCAAACAAACAAATAAACAAACAAAACAAAGACTTGCTGATTCCTATTATCTACCTTTTATTTTGTTCTTTATTTATACAGAAACCATGAAATATTTATGCTTATGTGTCTGATATATTTCATTTAATATTATGGTCTTAGGGTGCATCCATTTACCCATGAATGTTTCAAGTGTATGTTTTATGGCAGAGTAATACTCTATTGTGTATAAATACCACATTTTATTTATTCACTCATCTGTTGCTGGATATATAGGCCAGTTTCAAGATTTAGCTATATAAATTGTGCTGCCCTAAACATGGGTATGCATGTGTCTCTGTGATATGAGGACTTTAACTCTTTTTTTTTTCCTCTGGTACCAGGAACCGAACTCACGACCTTGCGCTTGCCAGGCAGGTGCTTTGCCGCTGAGCTAAATCCCCAGCCCCTAAGAACTTTAACTCTTTTGGGAAGATATTTAGAAGGGGAATAACTGCACTGAGTGGAATTTCTAATTTTAGATTTTGTGGAATGTTCATACAGATTTCCATAGTGACTGTACTAGTGTACATTTTCACCAACAATGTATAAGGGTTTTTTCTCCACAATGTCTCCAACGTTTGTTATTCAAATTTTTGATGCTATCTGTTGTTTCTAGAGTAAGATTTTTTTTGAGACAGGGTCTTTCTTTGTAATTCAGGCTGGTCTTAAATGCACTATGTAGTGTAAACTAGCCTCAAACTCATGGTGATCCTCTTGCCTCAGCCTCCCAAGTGTTGGGATTATAGGCATGCAACACCATGCCCGACTAGAGTAAGATGTGACTTCAGTATTTTTTAAATTGGTGTTTCTCTAATGGTCAGTGATATTAAACATTTTTTTCATGCCCTTATTGGCTATTTGTACTTCTGAGAAGTGTCCATTCATTTTGGTTACCCACTTTTTTGATTGGGTTTTTTGTTTGGGAGATCTACTTTTTTGAGTTCTTTATGTAGTCTAGATGTTGATTTGCTGTCCAAGAAACAGGTGACAAACATTTTTTCCCATTCTGCAGGTTGTTTCTTAACTCTGTTGGCTTCTTTATTGTGTAGGTTTTTAAATTGAGATGATCCAATTTGTTCGTTGTCGGTAGTACTTCTTGTACTATTGAAATTCTTTTCAGAAAGTCATTGCCTATGCCTAGGTAGTCAAGAGTTTTACCTATTTTATCTTCCAGCAGATTAAATATTTTTATTTTAACTTTTAGATCTTTGATCCATTTTGATTTTAATTTAGTACACAGTGAGATATAGGAATCTAGACTCAATCATCTGTATGTGGATATCCAGCTTTCTCATTACCATTTATTAAAGAGGCTGTCTCATCCAGTGTGTGATTCTGGCCCCTTTGTCAAAGAGCAGAGAGCTAAATGTGCCTGGGATTGTTTCTGCTTCCTTTAGTCACTCCTTAACTTCTTTAGATTTGAGAGATCTTTTTCAACTCTTTCTTTTTAAGAATGTACTCTTTTTCTATCTTTACCAAGTGGTACTTTTTTCCCCAAAAGCTACTCTGGCTTGTCTTTATTATGTTGTTGTGGCTTGGTATTAGTCAGCTTTCTCATTGCTGGGACACCATAGCCGACACCCACAACTTGAAGGAGGAGAGTTCTCATTTGGCTCATGTTTTAAGGGGACCAGGCCATGATAGGTGCAGGAACATCATGGTGGAAAGGTATAGAGGAGGAAACTGCTTAGTTCATGGTGGCTCAAAAACAGAGCAGGGGAGCAGCGTAAGAGAGGAAAGGCTGAGAGGCCAGGTACAGTACCGATATAAGACATGAGGTCACACCTCAGTGCCCCACCCAGATGTAACCAGAAATGTGCTCTACCAATCCCCTGGGCGTACTCCAGAGCCAATCAAGGTTAAGTGTCACAGACTCAGAAAGTTATATCCCCAAAAGGTATTCTAATTTGCTGAGAGCACTTAAAATCTATCTAAAAAATCAAATCCCTCTGATCTGCCCTGATTTATGTTCCTCCCAGCTCAGGGACAGGCTTTTTGCAAAGTTTCATCACTGGCTATAATCTGGACCTGTCAAAGAAGAAATAATCACATCTGGTTCCTTCCCTGAACTTTCACTGGATGCATTCATAGTGTAAGACTAAAGGCTGAGGCCTGTCAACCCACCTGGATAGACTTGTGTCACATTCCTGTGTCTTATGTTTTGGTCCCATATCTCTACACGGGTCCCAAATCACAGATTATGTTTATTCTGTGGACCTAACAGACTTTCTCAAGGACCATGGTGTGTTCTCCCAGCCCACAGAGCTCCTCTTACAATGGTGTACTCTTCCCCTCCAAAACTCTGCATTTTTTCGCTCTCCCAGCCCCTTGTAGAAGCTGAGGATATAAGTTTTGGTATCATAGAGTAATTACTTTCATGATTTTTCATCCCTTTTTTGCACTTTATGAAATGTATATTTTTTTCTTCCATTTAATCAGTCATTGCCAGTTTATTCCAGAGTGCATTTAGAGGATGAAAGGAAATTTCCCCTTGTACCAACAGCATCCATATAAATATATAAATGGAGATTCCACTGCAGGAGGACTTGTATCTATTTTAACATTCTCATGTGCACATTCTACTACACAGAACGTCTTTGACTCAGGGTGAAGTTATTCCTGTAATGTGTCTGTTTCACTTACTTGCATTTTTCTACTTATAGAAGTAGACAAGAGTACTTTTTAAATTATTCAAATTAAAAAAAGGATCCCCCATATAACTTTTGGCAATAGAAAATAGGCCAGGCATAAAAAATGCCAGACACTGACAGTAGTCACTGGTCTACACAGTAATCACAAGCCGCTTGCTACGGATGAATTTAGTTAATCTTTAACCAGTAGGTGGGACTTTAATCCTCACAAAATATTACTTTTATTTACAAAGGAGAGAAGAGAGGTTCCAGAAATATGAAACTTTCCACAGTCATGCAGCCAGAAAAGGGTGCAGTTGATGGGCAAAGTCATTTCAGCCTTCTGATTCAAGGACTTGTTTTTCCTGTCATGAATGTGACCTTGCATTAGATCTCACTGCCTGCGAGGGCAGAGGTCTGCAGTGGGTGAATGGAAACCCTCTTGCTAGGGTTATTACTGGCACTCACAGCCTGAGCTTTAAGAGGGCCTTATGAGTCCCTCTCCTTGAGCTCCTTCCTTTTTTCCCTCCACACTCTACATTCTCTGTCTCCATTGTGTCAATTTGCCTCAAGTGCTCAAAGCTGGAGCTCAAAGTGGAGATCCGTCTCTGCGTAATCAGTGTTGACTTGTCAAATGGCTCCGATGAAATGTCTTAACAAAAAAACTTTCCTTTGCTAGTACAGCAAAGATTCCCCAGTGGCATAACTTTGAGGAGTTATTATGCTTAACTGCCTCACCCCCAAAATACACACACACACACACACACACACACACACACACACACACACATACACACCACACACGCGGGTTAAGTCTAGAGGGAAAGGAGTGAACCTACCTTTCTGGGTCCCTCCCCAGTAGCTACCCTGCCCTTCACTCTCCACCCAGGCTCCCGCAGCTGGTCCATGTGAGCAACAACATAAGCCCGGGATTTCATGAGCTTAGCAGATCTCATTTCATCAGCTCACAAATCTCAGTGTATTACAGGATTTGAATAGGAAGGCGGTAGGTGTCTAATATTGATTATTGTTTTAAGACAGAATATATTTCATGCAAGTGATATCTTAGGTGATAGCAGCTTTGCCCAAACAGGCTGGAAAATCACATTTCATAGGCAGTCTCCTGCAGCTGCATTTATTAGAAAGCAATGCTCAATGCTGTTCCATTCAATCATTCTTCAATTTGAAACTGAGCCCCTTTGGGCAGGAGGGGGAAAAAACCTGTGGGTACAGCATTTATGAAATTTTAAGCCACAGCTTCTCTGAGCTATGCCAGAAAGGTTTTTTGGTCCACATGTGAAGCCCTGTATTTCAGTGCCAGGGATTTACAATCTCAATCGTGGCTTCGGAGATGTTTGTTTTAAAAAAAATCTTAACTTGCCTGTAAGACTGAGCACATTAAAGTTTCTAAAGTTTTTCTCTAATGGAATTTGTTTTTCAGATTTCTTCCTTTTTTTGTAGGGGAGAATTGGGAGCTATGGGTGCACGATCCTAAGATGCAAGATGTAAAGTGTGGAAATGCCTGTGAAAAAAAGCAATTCAGAGCAGAGGGGAGAATGTGTGTCCTGATATGCCAAAGACCAGTTCTGACTTTTGATGAATAGTCAGTGGCTGGAGTGTCGTTTGATCTATTACCAAGGAGTTTTTCTCCTTAAACAATGATACCCACTTTACAGATGAAGAAAATGAGGCTGAGAGATGCCAGTGATTTTTGTCAAATTTATATCATTACATTGCAGAAAATTCTGTAACAGAACCACTTTTTGTTTACCTATTTCAATGCTTTTTTTTCGTAACACCCTATTCATTATCCTTAATTTTTGTGGTGATTTTGAATGGAATCAGTAACTCCTAAGAGTGGAAAAACACAAAGACCTTCATCAGAATCCTGAAGAATTGGGAACAACGTTTATGATGTATTTGAATTTTAAATCTCAGCATTAGGAGTCATCTAACCTGATCTCCCAGGTAATGTGTAAATCATGTCTATTCCATCACAACTGTAGCATATGTTTTTTATGTTTTTGACACTCATCGTGAAGAGTTCCTTCTTTTGTTGAATGACTGCAATGATCACTCTGTCTTCTTTCTCCTCTACTTAAAACTGTCTCCCTCTGGACTCTTTCAAAGTGCCAAGATCTCTAGAGTTGGTAAGGAATTCAAGTCACCTTTTACCTGACAGTCCTTTACATTTTTACAGAGTTACTCTATATTCTCTTTTTCAGGCTGAAGGTCTCGAGTGACTCTGAGTGCTTCCTACCCAGGTATTTTCTGAGCATGGTCACCTCTCCTTGGAAATAATCTAATTTTTATATTCCCCTTTAAAGTAGAGAGCTTAGAACCTAAGAAGAGACAGTAACTGTGGTCCAGGCAGGATCCTTGCCATCTGAAGAGGAGCCACTGCTCTTTCCTCATGTTGAAATAGCATGTTCTTTTTTGGTGCATTTTAGTGTTTCTTTTGAACCATGGATCAGAAGTCTCTTGCCGTGTGTTTATAAAATGATTGATCTGGAAGACTCTGTCTCATGAGCTCTTTTTCTCCTACTCTGGGAGTCCAGAAAATCAGTTTTCTCCACTGGCTCTCCCAGTGATGATTTTGATGCTGCCCACTGCACAGACACTAATGATCATGCTAAAGATGTTCTTTCCTAGTGTTCCCAAGCCAGTGGTCTTCCAAGGGGTACAGCAGGGTGGGGTTCTGTGTGCAAATAGAGAAAATTTCCCTGGAGGTTACTCACAAATTTTCTATCCTCATGGAGAGGAAGGCTCTTATCACATTAGTTCCTCCAGTGGCCGGGCTTCACCCTCCAGCAAATAGTGCCTCAATCCCAGTCAATGGACAGCTGCCAGGCATCTTTTTCACTTTGACATCATCTTTCTCCCCTCAGTCTCCTCTTTCTCAATCTCCTTTCTCTTTCACAATTAGAAAATAGTAGTTAGATTTCCAGGTGGAGGCAGGCAAGGACTGTCAGGTTTGCTGACAAAGGGGCAAACGTGTATCTTGACAGTGAAATACTGAGAACAGAGAGGGAAGAGGGTTAGGAGAAAGGGTGCTGTCCAGCCTCTTGGTGCTGAAATCAACTAAGCCAGGCAAATTGTAATGACTTTGATTTTCAGCTGTAAACTAAAATAACAGTCAGAATTTCTGTCTCTTAAGATTATTTGGAGGAATAAGTAAATTAGCACATTAAGGGCTTTAAATACTTTCTGGTATGTGATACCTCCAGAGTGCTTACAATGATGTTGGCAATCTGCTTTATACCTGGTGCTTCTGAAACTTTGAGCTTTGGAGAAAGTGAACCAAACAGTCTCAAATTCACATTCTCTCAAGTCTGTATTGAACCCGTGAAGATTGTTTCAATTTCTAAAACTTTTTTTCAATTTGAAGTTTACAGAATGTCTTCTACAATTTTCTAGTGTGCTTATAGTTTTGGTTTTACTTCTCCCAGATACATATTCCCTGAACAATACTTCAGCCAAGCTTTGGAAAAATAATAGAATATTTACTTTGCTGAATATTGCAATAGGTAGAGACAAATGGGTATTGAAAATTCTTAGTGAAAATGTCATCTTTCATTTTCTATATTTTTTAAAGTTTAAAATTAATACAAAATGCATTCATATTAAGACACTAAAGTATCACATCATTTTCTCTTACTTTTCTTCCTGTATGTATTCACAAAAATAAATGTTTCTGTAAAACTTATTTTCTCCTTTCTGTTCTCTTGTTCAAGCAACTGAATGGGTATGGATTGGCTGAACTGATTGTCAATATTTTAGGGGAGACATGTGGCAAGTTAGAACATGAATTCATCTTTAAAGAATTCCTGGTTTTAGGGGCTGGGGATTTAGCTCAGTGGCAAAGCGCCTGCCTGGCAAGCGCAAGGTCATGAGTTAGGTTCCCGGTACCGGAGAAAAACAAAAACAAAAACAAAAACAAAAACAAAAACAAAAAAAAAGAATTCCTGGTTTTTGTTTTCAAAGCTCAAACCAGAGGTAGAACCAGGAGGCTATGAAGGAGTAACTGAAAGAAAGAGATGCTATGAGGGAAAGGTTTTCCTCTGGACTAGAGGCACTGAAAGAGGAAGAGGGTGACTCTGAGAAATCAAGTCCTGTTTCTAAACAGAGAAGTAGAAGATAGAAAAGCCCAGAGAGAAACTATTGCAGGAAGTGTCAGCATGGAGGACAAGGAGCTGGTTCCTTGCTCCAAATTACAGCAAGCCTCTGGAATCATGACAACAGGGTCAGTGATGGCTGTGGAGTCTGGCTGGATAGGAGACTGGTGACCAACATTGTTTTGGTACCAGGAATCAAACTCGGGACCTTGAACTTGCCAGGTGGGCATTTGTGCCACTTAGCTATATCCTGGGCTGGTTACCAACCTTTTAACCCTACCTGTGTCCCTGGCCTGTGTAAGACCCCAGAGCTAGAGTTCACAGAGCTATGGGGGAGCACTTAGGAAGTCATGTTTTAGGAATACCCTAGCCACAAACTCAATTGTTCACAATATATTATGAGTATTTATCTTCTGTAAGTCTCCTTAAATTCAAATTTGAGGCTATCTTCTATGGGCTGGTTAAAACTAGAATGTTACATATTTTATCAAAATAGATAGCCAAACCAGAGAGATCATAGTTATACATCCCCTGACAACTTGTTCTTACCCTCATAATTCACCCCTTTCTAGGATACCAAATCAATAGCTTTTACATGTATTTTTCTTTTGTAGCTATATAATATTTCTTATATGACTGTTTTCAATAGTTTGGTAAAATCTGGCATGAGCCCATACAACTAGATCATATGGGAAGCACTAGGTCCCCGAGATGGATCTAAGGAGTCCTTGGGAGTAGGGAGCCCTCACAACTGACTTTGTGAGACCTTTCCAAGGTCTAACTCTGTCTCAGTTGCTGCCGTGAGTTTTCCTCGCAAACTTTTACGCTAATGGTTAGAAAACAGATGGAAAGGGGGAGCGCTGCCGATCCTTCATCGCCGCTGCATCCACTTGGCACAAGGTGCGGGTTGAAACAGCTCATCCTTGCTAATTCCTTGGCTCTGCAGATTTTTTGTTTTTGTGATTAATGTCTACTGCAAAGGTGAGTAATGGAGCAACCCGCTGTAATAATTCGAGTTATGGGGAATATATGGACTCCTTCGCTCAGCATCCCTTTTTCCAACTCCTTGTCACATAAAAAGAATCATTACCTTGGCAGACACGATGCCATCAGCTGCGGGGTGGAGCAGAATGACTCTACTCCTTGAGATTAAAATTCAACTTCTAGAGGCCTTATTTGTAGGGCTGAAGGATACCAACTGGACAAAAAAAAAAAATGGTGTGCAGAGCTCCTCCTACAGTATAAATGTTTTTGTTACCCTTAAAGTTGTATGTTGAAATCCTAATCCTTAATTTGATAGTATTTGGAAGTAATTAAGTCTTAAGACTGAGCCCTCATGGAAGGATTAGAAGCCACACAAAGGGGCTCCAAGGGCTAGGGTTGTAGCTCAGTGCTACGATATGTGCTTAGCATGCCCTGTGGGTTCCATCCCTGTCTCCTACCCTCTGAAGATGCAGTGAAAACACAGCTGCTTAAGAGGTGGGTTTTTGTCAAACACAAAACTGTCTGCTACCTTGATTTTGTACTTTCCACCTTCCAGGACTATGAGAAATGCATTTCTATTGCATGAAGCATACATCCTGAGGTATTTGGTTACATCAGTCCAAATGGACTAAGACAACTCCTAATGCCTTCCCTTTGTGCCTACATTCCTTGACTTCTATCTAAGAAGGATGGATTGAGCATAAATGATCTGCAACTGTAAGTAAATGAGTTTCATTTCTACTGTGTCATTATAAAACCGAGGTAATCACTGAGTTCCTAGGAAACACTTGGGAAGGAAGTCAGTAAAGAAAGCTAATTGGCAGTGGAAGAGGGATCTCTTGCTCTAATAGGCCCAAGAAGCATGGTCATGCCCCTTTGCAGGTGTGGAAAAGCCAAGCAGCAGGTGAAATAGCATATGAATGCCTTGGCACCCAGTTTCTGATTTAAGGAAAAATGTAGGATGTCTATGTACATACCAGTGCCTGAGGTTGAGGACCTCTCATCTCACTAGTTTTGGAAACAAGCAATATCCTACACATTAGAGTTCTCACAAGTATATATGCAGGGGGAAATGCTTCAGTCTAGACTTCCTGTTCTAGCCTGTGGGGCTGCAGTTATATGAAGGAAATATTTCTGTACTTGTCGGTTGGTGGGGTTCAAGAGTTTAGGATCCTGTTTTACTTGTTCCAAGTAGATATCTGTATCATTCCAATTTTTATTGCTGTAACAAAATACCTGAAGCTGGCTACTTATAAATGAAAAAAGCCTTAGTTAGCTTGCAGCTTCATAGGGTCAAAAGCATGGTGTTGAAATCTGTTTAGCTCTGGGAAGGCCTTCTTGATTACACCACGTTATGGTGCACTGACTCATGGCAGGAGTGTGTGCAAGAGGGAGATATTATATGGTGAGACAGCAGAGAGCATCCAGTTTTACCCTTTTATAGCAACCTGCTCTTGTGTAGACTCATTTGGGCTTCCATGAAAATTACAGTAATCCCTTGCAAAGGCAACAATCCAGTAACCTAATTGCCTTGCACTAATCCCTATCTTTTAAATGTTCTTCCATATCTTACTATTGCTGCACCTCTACACTGGGTTAAATTCCCAAACACATGAGGTCCTCAGAGGGAAAAGCCATAATCTAAAACATTGTAATATCTTAAAGTTGCATGTGTTAAAGCATACATTGTTTGAGTTTAATAGTATAAAAAACTGTTTTGAACAAATTCTTTAGGGCTGGGGTTGTAGCTTAATGGTTGTAGCTTAATGGTAGAGCCCATGGTTAGCATGTGTGAGGCCCTAGGTTCCACCCTTGAGTGCATATATGTGTTCTCACACACGTTCCCCATTGGAGAAGGTGTGTAAAGTTAAGAGAAGAGAGAAGCCAGTTCAGCATGTCCTATTTACTTGAATTTTAGCACATAAATTTCACCTGAAGTGCTGGGAGTGTGCATGCTCCTGTGTGATTGTATATGAATGAGGAAAGACAAGGAGAGAAATAGATAGGCTCATCTAACCTACTGCTTTGGGTACTGCAGCATTTCCTGCCATATTCAAGTATCTGTCACTCCTGTCTAGTGATGGAACTTTCTGGGTGAAAAAGAGTTTCATGTGAAGAGGGGAAGGAGGCCACACTCCAGCTCCCTCTTCCTTCCTTCTCATAGTTTTAGGGCTCAGGTTCTGCCTATGCAAATAGACCCAGTACACTGGATCCTGAACCTAGAAATGTATAAGCATCACTGTCTAACTCTAAGTAAAAGCAGCATATGTTATCTTTACAGTTCCTGTTCAATTTTACAGCATCTAAATTTCAGAAAGAAACTTCACGTATAATCTCTCTTTCTGCTCTGTATGCTGCACCCCTAGATACATTAGGGCTCTCTCCATGTAGTATATGTCTGATTGAAAATTCAATTCAACTCACTTCAAATGTGTACTGAGCACCTTTATGTTGGTAGAAAAGTAAAAGCTACAGGGGATAAAAAATAAGAGTAAAGCACAGTCTCTAGCTTCAAAAAGCCTGCAGTCCTACTGGGACCAAAAAGACCAACGTGAGACAGAATATATTTGCTTATCAGAATGTGTTGTTCTGACACTAAGTGCATCAGATGTTCCAGAAAAGTTCTCAGCAAGAACCAGAGTTGTCAGAGCAGAAAGTCTTCTTGGATGGTTTGGGGACTTCTGTGGGGGTGCTGATGAAGTAGGAGCATTCAGATATGTAGCAGGATCACATGCAAAGCTTTTTTGATTGTTTCAGAATTTCTGCAGAAGTCTTAAAGCTGAAAATAACAATACCTAATTCCTGTCACACTCTAAAGAGCTTACTAAGACATTTCCAGCCTCCCTGTCTGGGTTTACAGAAAGGCAGTTAAGACTTCCTGTGATTCTCACTGCCCAGTCCCCATTTCTGTGGGTCTAAGCTAGAAATTTTGGTCTCCAGGAGACTGATTAGTTTCCTGTGGCCCATGTGGATGCTATGGGATAGGTGGCCCTGAGCCAGCTTGGAGGCAGACAAAGCGGGCAGCACGGCAAGGAAGACTCTCAGCCATCAAAAGTACAGAATGTATGAAGTGGCAAGTGGTGAGGGGAGGGAAGATACAGAGTCATGGGAAGTTCACCCCTCTTGTCCTGGTTCTATGTAGTATGGAAATTCTCATGCAGTCACCTCAAAACTCACATGTACCCCCCCCTTTTCTTGTATAAAATACCTGGCTCCCAAAGCTAAAGAGGAAAAGTTTATTTAGCTTACAGTTTTTAGAGGTTTCAGTCCATAATAAGCTGGCTCCAAGGCAGAATAGCATGGCACAGGGGCAACAGTTCAAGGCAGCAGAACAGAGTGAAGCACCAAGAGCAAAAGAGGGGAGTAAGCTTGTTCTCCTCCCTTATATTGTAAGAAGGCTACACCCCCTGGGATGGATGCAGCACTCACATCATATCGCTGCCCTCCTCTTGTACAGGCTCAGGAGTTTTACAAAGTGAGGACCCTACCCTCCTGCTGAGTCACATAGTTAATCCTTTAAACTTCTCAAGTTGACACAATGAATCAACCATTACAACATCCTGGAACAGTCTCCCTAGGGCATGTCCTCTCTACCCTAGGATGTAGAGCTGCTAAGGTACTCAAACTTCTAAATTTCTCAAGTTGACACAATGCACCAACCAGTACAGTTCACCCCTTGTCAACATGGCAATCAGACACATTTCTTTAAACTGGTTTCCAGATAAAAAGACACACTGATTCTTATCATTTCACAACTTGAACATTATAACATAGGTTTAACATTCCTTAAGAACCAGTATTTAGTCTATCAACATTGTATTACATTAGAACCATAACATTCTGCCTCTGGCTCTCCAAAGACTCATGCACATCCCTTTATGCAAAAGACATTAAGTCCATCTCTAAGAGTTGCCAAAAACCTAGCAGTTTCAGCACTGCTGAAAAGTCTAAGTCCCAAGTCTCCTCTGAGATGTAAGGCAAACTCTTAGCTGCAAGTCCCTGTACAAATGAAACGTTAAACACTTCCAACATTCAATAGCATAAGCTAAACATTTTCACTGTAACAATTACAAAGAGGGAAATACAAAAGATTGGGACCCAAGTAAGTCCAAAATCCAGCAGGGCAAACATTAAGTATTGCCATTCCATGTCCAGCATCTGAAGCAATTTGTGGCAAGTTGTTAGCTCCAAATGGCTTGGGTGACTCTGCCCCTATGACACTTCCGGTGGTTGTAGCTCACATGGCTTCTCTCTTATCTGGCTTTGGTCCCTCCTTGCAGCTTTCCTTAGATGATGCATGTTCCTGGCTTTTCCAAACTTCTGGAGTCTTCATTGCACCTTTGGCTTCACCCTCATAGTGTCACATATTACCCTCTCTGGGTCATGCTGCCCCGCTTCCTTTTGAAATTGGTGTGGAAGCCTTCTTAATCACACAATTCTTGCATTCTGCATGCGCCTAAAACTAGCACGGTGTTCATGATGCCAAGGTCTGCTGCCAGCTGGAGCAGCAGCCAAGCTTTACTTTCTTTTGGCTGTAGGGCTTCAATGCCTGCATTGCTGTGTACTCTGAATCCAAATCTGAGGAAAATTTTTTCTGTGTTGCTCCCATTCTGGAACATGGTGCTCTACAGCTTTCTCCTCAAAGCAACATCTTTCACTTTTGCAGTTTTGAGGCTGCAAATGTTGGAGACTTGCTCCATGTTGTGATGCTCTCAGGCCATGTTTTATATTCTCCTCTTCCTTCTCAGCAATTGAGATCTCCCATGTGGGACTGAGGAGATAGCTCAGTGGTGCAAGTGCCTGCCTGGCAAGCACAAGGTCCTGAGTTCGATCCCAGGTACTGCCAAAAGAAAAAAAAAAATTGAGATTTCCTATAATTTATCTTTGCATTCCACAGCTTTACTGGAGCTTTATTTCTAGCTAAATTTGCAATATTTGAAATCATTCTGCTGGGAATCTTTGCTTTTTTTTGTGTGTGTGTGCTGGGAATTGAACTCAGGACCTTGTGCTTGCCAGGCAGGCACTTATGCCACTGAGCTATATCCCTGGCCCTGGGCTCTTTGCTCTTGATTATCAATATAGATTTGGCTAAAAGACCCCGACAATAGCCATGCCACCATCTCAACATTAGAGTGCCTTGCTATATCTTCTTCCAGATTAATTGGTGCACCACCCTTAATTTTAGTCTTAGGTAAAGTCTCTAGACATGAGCAAAATTCAGAAAAACTTTTTCCAAGCCATAGCACACATTGTCTGGAGTCCAACAGTCAAAGCAGTCCTTCTTCCTAGCAGAAATCTCCTGACCCTGGTCTTTACTGGGTTTCTGGTCTTCTGAGTTCTGACCAGAATGTCCTAGAAAGGTGGCCCTGAGCCGACTTCAAGGCAGACAAAGTGCATCCTGGCAAAGAGACTCCCAGCCATCAAAAACCACAGAAAGCATGAAGTGGCAAGTAGTGAGGGGAGGGAAGATATAGAGTCATGGGGAGTTCACCAACCTTGTCCTGGTTCTATGTAGTGTTGACATTCCCATGAGATTGCCTCAAAACCCACATGTATCCCAATGTAGAATACCAGTCACATTGAGGGCACTGTTGGTAAAGGATATCGACACTGATATGTGAGTTCAATTCTATTGCTAGGTTCATACTGAAACCACTGCAGTCAGGATAGTCTCCTGGGGTGGGTGTGGGGTATTCAAGATAGTCACTGCTATCATAGTGGCAGTTGGGGGGACTTGAGTAGATGCAAGCTGTTTGGTTGACAGCTGCTGCATCTCCAAGAAAAATGGTGAAGCTAAAACCAGGGGCTCTTTCAAAGAGCTAGCTGTGCTTATTACAGCCCACCTAGTTTAGGGAAGTCAGGGATGCTAATAATGGGCCGGCACCCTTCTCTTCAAGAAGGCTTTAGTAAAGCTGGAGGTGGGGGAGACATACACTGCTTAAATCAGCAGTTGACAGTTGGCTTATTTATCCACTTCTGTTTGTCTGTCTTGCATTTGGCTCTATATTGGTTGAAGGTTTGATCTGTATTATTGGATGGCACAAAATGTTTTGTTTTTCTTTATTCTGACTTGCACTAACAACCTTAACTTCAGTTAAAAAATAAACAAACAAACAAACAAATGTGGTCCAGTTGGAGGGGAGTTGCTTTATTGCTCATCTGACCAGTTTTGGTATATTTGGTCATTGTTCTCAAGGCCATCTTATTGATAACAGTATGTCTTCTCTGAGCCTAACTCTTGAACCTAAGGGGCTGCAAAACCTTGACACCTTTGCCTCCTCTCTTTGCCTCCTCCAAGCTTTTGATACAGCAGTTTCAATTTGCTCCACCTAACCCCACTCCCACGCTCTGGGAGCATTCAGTCCCATCATTTCAATGAGCCATGAATCTTGGATATGAAAGTCTGCACAGAGGCAGGCAGTGTCCTCCCTTGGGTGCACATCAACTTCTGCTCCCTGCAATGCAGATGTACAGGAAAAAAGGCGACAACAAACATTTCCCTAATCTACATTTACAAGACAGAAGTTAGAAATCTATTATCTCACTGTACCTGTCTTGTCTTTGGAGCACTAACAGGGAACAGGTGGAGGCAATTCCTGGTAAGGGAGGCAGCTGATATTCTCAGGAGCAAGAGCATAGCTGAGCCGAGCTCCACAGCATTCATTGCAGCGCAGACGCTTGGTGACTACTATTGGCCCTTGATGCTGTTGTCCACCTCTGTATTGTTACTCAAAATAACTGTGAGACTCTAGATGTGATATTTTACCCTAGCAAATAAGAAATAAGCAAAACAAGTAAGGAGGTTGATTTTATTCAGTCCATTGCAATAGGAGGAACACTCCACATCCTAAGATACAGAACCTCAACAAAGTGATTTCGCCTTGATTTTTTATAAGGAGAGATGTTGCAGGAGAGGTGGTTTACAGATGGGGTTGTTTTACAAACAGAGAAAGTCTCAATCTTCTGTACAAGAACCCCCGAACCTATGGTTAGTTAGTGTGAGGTACAAAAAGCTTTCATCTCAGCTACTCATTCATGAGATAAAGAATGTGAGGTTGTAGAGTCTGTGTTACTAATTGAATGGTGTCCTCTACCTTTCCACAAGATATATCGACATGCTAACGCACTGTACTTGTGCATATGACCTTATTTAAAAATAGAGTCATTGCAGATGTAATCAAAATAGGACGAGGTTGTTACTATGTGCCTTAATCCAATATGACTGGTCCTTAAAGAGAAGAGAAGGCAGATAAGCAGGGAGGAGAATGTCAAGTGATGACAGAGGGAGGCTGGAGTTATGCAGCTGCAAGCCAGGGAATGTCAAAGAGTCCTGAAAACACTGTGATCTAAGAGAAGTACATAGAATGTGTTCTCCCCTAGGTCGCAATCAAGTGCAGTTATGCCAAAGTTTTGATTTCAAACTTCCAGCCTCCAGAAGTGTGAGACAACAAATGGGTAGGCAGTTGACACCACCTAGTTTGTGCTGCTTGTTATAGCAGCTTTTGCAAATGAATACAGTACGGTCTGTGCTGGGCCTTGTCAACAGGTTTGTTATGGTTTATGTCTGTGTGTCCCCCCAAACCCTCATGCGGCCATGGGGCAGGCTATTAGAGTTTAATTATGGGTGTGAGAGCTACACCAGCCCTGGGGTGGATAGTTTGCATATGTAAGGGAGAGGAAAAGGGTGCTTGAGGCCATTCCTCCCCCATTCTTCCCTAGTGTGTGGTTGTTGCTTTGCTGTGTTCTGTCGCCCTGAGCTGTAGCTCTCTGCCATGTGCCACTCTGCCTTATAATCTGCCAAGTACGGACTGAAACCTCCATGAACCGTAAGCGAAATAAACCTTTCCTTCCTTAATTTTGGGCATCAGGTATTTTGTCCCAGCAGCGAGCTAAAAGTAACCAAGACAAGGTTCAAGCAAAACAGAAGAGGTCTGTGCTTGGCTTTGTCATAGACAAACAGGAGAGGTGTCAGATTCTTATTGGAGCCTAGAAAGAGAGTGGTTGGTATGTCTTGCTGAAGTCAGACAAGGAAAGTGGCTTCTGTGGTAAGCTGCCTCAGAACACCTGACTCTTCAGGTGGGAGGACTGCTTAACTACTGCTATTTCCTGGGAGCACCAGGTTCAACATTGTCAATCCCCTTGAAGTCCATGAGTGAATTTCCACTCCTACCAGTTAAATGCTGAGATACCTGGGGTGATATCCAAACACAGCAGCATTCCCTGCCTTTCCAATAGCTATAATATCAGCATGGGTCATACCTTATGCTCTGCATGGCTCCACAAACACATCTTGTTCTTTACCACATCTTTATTGAAGTCATTTCTTCTTCCAGGAACATTCTCTCTCTTCTTTTTCAATTTCCTCTCCTCAGCTGGGTGTGGTGGTGAACACCTGTAATCCCAGCACTTGGGAGGCTGAGGCAGGATGATTGCTATTAATTTGAGGCCAGCCTGGGTGACAGTGTGAGTTGAAGTTCAGCCTGAACTACAGAGCAAGACCCTGTTCTCCCCCCAATATTTTTCACCTCCTCACCTCCTCCTCCAGAACTTCCTGGAAGCCAGTCCTCAGCTCTGCGTGGTAGCCCTCACTGCCTTAGGTTCCTGCTCTGCTGGGCTACGGATTCATCAGGGGAAAGGCTCCTATATGTTCTGATTCTCTATCTTATTGTGAGGCTCAGTGGTTGATACAGAACAGGTGATAAATAGCATCTGTTTAGCTGAAATAAACTCTGTCTGCCTCAGACACCTCTCTCTGACCCTTAGAAATGTTTCCTCTCCAACACTTTATATTATTTTTTCCCCCTTGAGAATTCCCTTACTGTGTGCTGAGGCCTAACAGAGAGGTCAGGTCTGTATTTTCAGGTTTCACTGCATCTGAATGTAGGCATTCCACTCACAGTTTGAGAATTCCAGCCACATCTACAGGAAAAAAATGCCCTTTGCTTTGCACAGGCTTAAAATATTTTCCTCATGATAAAGTTCCATATACTCATTGCAAGAAAAAGTTTTGAAAAAATATTGAAAACAAATTCAGACTCCAAGAACACATACAGCCATTTGTAATTCTACAAAAGCAACTATATTTGGTGTCATAGCTCTGTACGAAATGAACATCATCCCGGGCATTCCACTTTGTATCCTGATTTTCTTTCACTGAAGATGAATTTTAAATGTTAATAAATACTCATTTTGAAGCAGCACAAATGCTTTCCAAGGATGATTGTTTTTAACACAGAGATGGTTTTAACCTTCTGGTGAGAAACCCTCTTCCTCTTTTGAGGACAAACCTGTTTGGCTAAAAATGTACACAAGCTTGGAAATGTTACAAAGTATCTCTCATGGAAGGTAAAGTGGAGCTTGGGGCTAAAAGTAGTACCTAAACTAAAAAGGAAAAGGAAGAAATATCTAAGGTAGGAGAGTAGCTGCTCTTTACTGTCCCAAAGATTGTCTTTTTGAAGTATATGCACAACCTGGAGGGCACAATTGGGGCTACAGGAAAAAGGCACCTCTCACCTGCCTGTCACCTTCAGCGTCCTTGCCCAGGCTAGAATCACCAGCACCACCTCTACTGTCTCCTCTGCTTCTTCCCTTTCTTTTCTTTAGCCTCCTTTTTCTTCTTCCTTAGGTTGTTGCTTTAATCATTGTCATTATTTCCATTTCAACTTATTTGGGAGTTGTATGCATGCTGAAGTCCAAATAGCAGTGTTATGGTTGATACATTGTGTCAACTTGAGAAGTTTAGAAGCTTAATTAAGCCACTCAGCAGGGAGCCAGGGTCCTTACTTTGTAAACATCCTCATCCTGTGCAACAGGAGGGCGTGGAGATGGTGTGAATGCTACACCCGCCCTGTAGTGGGGGGAGCCTGCTTACAGTATAATGGAGGAACAGAGGCTTGTTCTCCTCCCTTTTGCTCTTGTTGCTTTTGCTGTCTGCTGCTGCCTTGAAGTGCTGCCCCTGTGCCATGCCACCCTGCCTTGGAGTCAGCTGATTATGACTGAAACCTCCACAAAGTGTGAACTAAATAAACCTTTCCTTCCTTAATTTTTGGGGTCAGGTATTTTGTCTCAGCAATGAGAGAAAAGTAACCAAGACAAGAAGATCATCTGTCTATCTATGTATCTATCTATCTATTTATCTATCTGTCATCTATCTATCTATCTACCTGTCATCTATCATCTATCTTCTATTACCTATCTATATGCCATATTGGGAGCTGAATCTAGAGCCTTTGCATTGAGCTATGACCCAAAGCCCTTTAAAATTTTAAAAAAAAATATTTTGAGGCAGGGTCTTGGTAAATTGCTAAGTAGCCCAGGCTCAGCTTGAACTTGCCAGTTCTCCTGCCTCAGCCTCCCAGCATGTGGGATGGCAGGCATAGGCTACCATGTTCTAGAATGATTTTAAAAAGTCACTGAGGGCTTTTCTCAAACTAGTCTAATATTGGGGCTGATTAAATTCTATGACATTCGGTACAGTCCAGGGATGAAAATGATCTTTTAGTCTGGTCAGATTATTTTCATTTTCAAAACAGTATTGAAGACAAGTCAGAGGGAGTATTTTTTTTTCTTTTTTTACTAGTTTGCATTTATATTTATCAATTCACACACCTGCTTAATGATTACAGCTCGGGCTTTTTGTCTGAAATCTCACACGGATCTGCCTGAATTATGTAGAAGTTTACTTGGCTAGATGATTTATATGATTTTCTTTTTTTTAACAGAAATTGTAGAGAATACATTCCTAGTCATAATATATAAACCAATGGTTACATTTCTTCTGCTAGAGGGAAGCAACCTGAGAAGAGGCGAGTATACCAGGGATCAGGCTGTAAGTAGAAGCACCTGGTGTCTCCAGTGATTGAAATGATATATTAATGAGTTCTCATTTGCAGTGACATTTTACCAGGAACCAATTAACATAGTAATTACATCTCTTCCGCTGCGTGCTCTGCAGTGTGAGGTGTTCGGGCATTGGGTTGCTGTGTTTGTTGCGCGTTTTCCCCCCATATGACAACACTTTGAACTAAAACTTTGAATTGTTTTCTTCCTTTGCCTTCTGAGTGTCGCAGCATGCAGGACAATTTTGCAAAGGATGATTTTTACAGCCAAACAAGATACCGGTGCATGCAAATTAACATAACCAAATGCAACTCTAATGTGCAGTACAAGCTTTGTGTAATTTAAAAGGAGGCAGAAAATATAGCGGAGGAGGAGGCATACAGTTAAGAACAGAGAAAGAGTTAAACTTTTGAACTAAAATGCATATTTTTTTGCTTAGGAAATGAAAGTTTGAGTAAGAAGTTTGGTTAAATGGCTCTGTAATTGGGTAGGTATTCTTTAATGGAAAACAGTTTCTTTGGTGGTAGCTAGTGTTGTTTTAAAACTTGTAAGTCCTTCCTAAATATCACAGTTTAGTTTACTAAAGTACCTGACCTTTCTAAATGTTACCTTTCTTCCTGTAAAATGGGGGTAATCACTGAACCTACCCCATATGTTTGTTTGTTTATTTATTTATTTATTTAGGTTTTTCTCTGGTACCAGGAACCGAACTCACGACCTTGCGCTTGCCAGGCAGGCGCTTTGCCGCTGAGCTAAATCCCCAGCCCCTATCCCATATGTTTGTTGTGAGGGTAAATTAATGTATAAAAGAAATCCTTAGCATGATACTTGGTATATTGTATATTCTCCTCAGTGCTAGTTATTGCTATTTTATGAAGTCTAGTAAACAGAATTGAACATTCTAAGATTTGATGTTATCGAGATATAGATTAATTTTTAAAATAACACTATTATTTTACTAAAATATAACACATCATTGGGCAAAGGTTAAAGTAGCATACTTTTTAGATTTTTTGTTTTGCTGTAACACAATGCCCTAGCCTGGGTAGTTTTTCAACAACAGAATTTATTTCTCACAGTTCAGGAGGCTAATCCAAGATCTGAACACCAGCAGATTCAGTGTCCAATAAGGGTCTGTACCCTCCTTTCAGAGGTGGTGATTGCTCACTGTGTCCTCACATGGTGAAAGGGGCAAGCCTATTCTCTGGGATCTGTTTTATAAAGGACATTCATCTCATTCCTGAGAGCTGAACCTTCGGGATCCCTTCTCCAAAGGCCCAACCTCCTAGATACCTTCACTTTGGGAGTTAGAGTTTCTGGAGGTGGGGAGACAAATAGTATAAAAGAAGAAAAAGAAACTAAACCAAGAAGTTCAAATGTTAAATTGATATACTGTTAAAATATTTTGGAAAATATTTTCAGCATCAGTCTCTCTATAGATAGAGGGACCTAACTTTATATTGAATCATTACATCTTGTCTTGCAACTGAGATTTATCACTTGTGTGGCAAGTACATCCTGGATATTTTTCTGTGTCTGGTAATTACCTTGACTGCTATTTTTAATGGCCATATTATGTTCTATGGGCTATATGAGTTGGTGATGAATATTTAGATCATACTTGTTTATTTACCTTAGCTCTTATTATACTCCTTGTATATGCCCAAAATTTCACTTATGTAAGTAAAAATTTCACTTCCTTCCTCTTTGTATATTCAGAGACAAAAGATTTCTGAGTCCAGTGGTTATACATTTTATATTTTGAATCATATTTTTTGTACTATTCTTTCAAAACTGTTAAGCTAATTTATACTAGACAAGGGTAAGATTTGCTGGGGAAACTTACAGGAAAGGTTTTATTTAGAAGGAATAATGTAAGAACAAGCTGGGGGTTGGGGAAATATGTACTGTTCTGGGAACTCTTCACAATCTTTTGAATGCTGTTTTTCATTCAATAATATGGAAGTTCCTTCAAATCTACTGATGTTCATTTTTTTAAAAATATGGTGTGGGTGAACCTTAATGTATTCTACCTTTTCACTACTCTTGGTCATTTACTTTCTTTTATTCTAGCTTTTTAGAGCCATGGACAATGCTATAACAAACAGTTCTTAAGTTCTAGGAGTTTATTGATTTCTGTGGGATAAATTTCTAGTAGTTGGGTTGCTGCGTTGAATTTTAATCTATATTTTAATCAGTGTTGCTAGATTGCTTTCTAAAAAGGCTGCAACTTTTCACTTTCTTGCCTGAAAGTACAATTTTTTCCACATCTCAACCTGCAGAAGGGGTGGTACTTCTAAATGTATGCCAGTTTGGTGGGTGCAACATACATTTAATTTGCATTTCTTTGATTACCAGTGACTTTGAGAACTGTGCATAGGTTTGTAGCCCATTTGGATTTGCTATTCTGTGAATTAGACAGAAGGCATTTCTTTTGCTTGCTGGTATACTTTTTGAAATTTAATTTTCTATTCAAAGGAACACATCTGAATAGTACAAAGTAAAATGGTTCAGAAGTATTTATAATGAAAACAATGACTCCTTTCTCATCTCTTCACTCATTCCTACTCTTCCCAAGCAGGTGACAGAATCTCTACTAGTTTATGCAAACAGGAAGTGGCTTATTTCCGGGTGCTGAGTGGTTTACAAAATTTCTCTGTCCTTTAGAGAAAATACAAGAGCCAGGAATGAGTAATTTAGCCAGGAGGAAAGCCAAGTCCTGCTATGCAGGAAAGCAGAGCAGAAGCTCTGTGCTGTTGCTTCCTACACTCAGCACCCATGACGTTAGGAGTAGCGCATACGACTCTACCTGGGCAGCCTCTGCTGCTGGTGGCCACCTCGTCCTTATGTGACTCTCTTCCACAGTCCACATTTTACAAGTGTGATTTCTTGAGAGGACTCAAGATACAGGCAACATCTAGCTACAGAAAAGGGAGAGGAAACGGGTTTTGACTTTTCAGATTCTGCAGTTCTGCAGCACATAGCAAAGCACTGGGGAGGGTGTTCCCATGTCTAACCACTTCTTTATCTTCCTTCTTTATCTCATGGTATGCTTCCCTAATACTATTGTAATAGAGATGCAACTTTCTGACTGCTCTTCCTGAGCAAACTTCTTGAAGTCTGCCCGAAAATATGTTGAAAATGCATTGACTTTTTCTTTGTCCACAGTGGACAGTTTATCCTGGAATTGGAATATTAGACTCAATATTGTAATTTTCTACAGAGTTTTGAAAATATTGCTCATTGTCTTCTATATTATGTTATTATTGAAAACGGATTTGTGTTTCCTATAGGTGCCTTTTGTTTTTAAAATTATCTTTGGAGACTTCTGAGTCTTTCATTTTACTGCAGTGTTCTGTAATTTGTGAGATGTGTGTAAGAATGAGTGGCTGTATTTATCCTGCTCAGCACTCAGCTGGCCCTCTCAATATTAGAATCCTATCTCTCTTTAGTGCAGGAAAATTTTCTTCTTTAATTTCATTAATTATTTGTGCTTCTTAATTTGCTTTTCTTCTTGAACTGTTGTTAGACTGGTTTTGGGTCTTCAGGATTTATCTTCCACGTCATTCATATTTTTCAGTCTTGTTTCCTTATCTGATCATCTCGAAGTATTTCTCAACTTCTTCCATATTTTCTATTGTACTGTTCATCCTTTAGTTATTGTTTGGTTCTTGAAGAATGTCTCTTATGTTGCTTCATTTTATAGAGGATTATTTTTGTTTTTTGAATGTAATAATTTCCAGTGTCTGTGAGGATGTTTATTAAACATTGTAAGCCACCTTCTTGCCACCTCATCCTTCCGTCTTCTAGGATTAGATGTCCTGTGTATTCATTTTGACCTTCCCCTGCACATAAGGTGTTAAGATCTGCTCTGGAAGATATACTATTTTGTTGGAGAGTGTTTCTTCAGCGTCATTCTGAGGGGTAGACGCTTCTGTTGCTAAGGTCTGAGTGCAGTGTGTGGATCCAGCTTCTACAGTTGCTTTCAGTTGTCTTGCCTCTAAAGCCTGTCTCTCTTCCTGCTTCCTGTTTCAGTCTCTGTACTTCCTTTCCAAGTGTGCATCACAGAATAGTGTCCCCTAAAGTTGTCCACATTCTAACCCATTGAATTTATGAATATGCTCCTTACACCATTAAAGGAACTTTGCAATAAGATTAAGTCAAGAATCTTGAGGTGGGAGATGATTCTGCATTATGTAGGTGGGTTCAGTGTAATCATAAAAGACATTTGTAAAGTTAGAGTCAGAGAAGGGGGATGTGACAATCAAACATTGAGGGAGGAGTGGTTGGGGTCACAAATCAAGGAATGTGGGAGACTACTAGAAGCTGGCAAAAGTACTGAAGAGATTTTTCCTAGAGCCTTCAAAAGGGATGCAGCCTTTGATTTTAGTTGTGTAAGACCCATTTCAGACTTCTGTGCTTGAGAATTTTAGGATGATGAATTGTGGTGTTTTAAGCCACTGGGTTAGCAGTAATTTGTTACACCAGCAATAGGAAAGTAATACTATAAGTCACAGAGTGAAGCTGCAAATCTAAAAGAAGGATTGGCTTCCACCAGACTTTCTTCCTAACGTATTCTGTGACTTCCTCCATCTGTTTATATCAAGTGAGTCTCATCTCTCTTTTATCTTCTGGAAGACTGTAAACATTTCTGATTGGTCACAGGTCCACGGTCCATTTTTCCTATTTTTAATGCTGCTGTGGGTTTAATCTTTTTTCTGTTTTTTTAAAATTGTCTAATTGAGTTTTGGGAAACATAGGAGGCTTTCTTCATGTTACAAGAACCAGTGACACTGATGAATATATCAGTTTACATGAATACGTGCACATCGGTTTGCTGATGAACATACACATACTTCAAAAAGTGTCATTAAAATCTCAGCTGTCAAACATGCCCCAGCAGGAGCAATTCCTTTGGCTCTCCCTCAGGCTCCTGCACTTCAGTCCTAAATGGGTATTTGTGAGGCAGCTGGTGAAGAGCAGTGTAGCCTCTGTGGATTGTGCAGAGGTTTTTCTTCTCTTTGTCTCAAAAAGATAACCAGAGTGGAACAGCAACTCAGGCCTTATAAACTCCAATCCACAGAGCCAGCCGTGCAGCCATCTGATGAGAATTCTAGCCAAGTGTTATCTTGCTCCCAGCCCCAGGCATGGCCCTGCAGTCATGCAATGAGAAGAAAAATGCTTTCTGCTGGGAATCTTTGGCAAAGCAAAGGAAGACTGGGTAGGCTGAATCGGAGCCGTGTCCCAGAGCCATGGCTGTCGGTCTGCTCTACGTCATAGCTGCAGGTAGTGACCTGGTTTCTTAGGAAAGACTCATTATTTGACTACCAAGCTCAGTAACTACTCTTTTATTTATCCAAATTCTGAAATTTTTTTTTTTTAATTTCTTAGAGAGAAATGGTATACCCAAAGTCTTGACTTCCAGAGAGAAACTTTGATTTGCTCTGAGCATGGGTGAAGTTCACGAAACACTGGCCTTTTCTTTATTAGTCATGTTTGAGATCTGGCAGGTGAAATGCCTGATCACCTATTGCTACGGTTTGAGAATTAGAAGGATCCAGGGTGCAGAAGTCAGTCAGACCTGTGCAAAGTGAAACGCTGTCATTTTCTAGCCATTTGATTACAGATACATTTTTTAAACTTCTTAAAATAATTGTTTTCTTTCCCTCTTAGTTAAAAAGGTGGATAGCATCTATAACTTGGCCTGTTGTGAAGATTAAATGAAATAATACAGGTGAAGTTGTTAGCACATAAATGTTTATCAGTTGTCTTCCTCTACATAAAGAGTTAGTAGTGTATAGTCATGCACTGTTAGGTGAATGTGTTACTGCATGACCATTCTAGCGGGTACTTACACAAACCCAGGTGACCTAGCCTACCCCTCATCTAGGCTGTATTATGGTCCTATGAGGCCACCATGATGGTCCTTTATTGACTGGCATGTTGTGTGGTTCATGGCTGTATCTGGAAATGTTTGCAGGAGCCAATAGCTCTTACACACACTTTTTACAGCATTTAGTTTTCTGACACCCTTTATAGCCCTTTTGCTGATTATGAACTTCATAAATGTATGCTTAGGTGGAGAATTTTAGAAAACAGTGCACTATGAACAAAATTATCAATCCATCAATCTCATCTTCTGGAGATAACTACTATTAGCATTTTGATATCTTCCAACTGTTTTTATAAAAATTATGGAGCTGCTGTTTATCTTGCATATAAAGCCATAACTTACTTTTCTCACAAAAGGTTACATTAATATTTATCTTGAGGGAGGGATTTCTCCTCTTTAAGCTCTGAAAAGGAGCCCTATTCTTTTTGTTAAGACTTGGTAGGGTTGAGTAGGAGAAAGATTAAATTGGTGGTGGGAAGCAGATAAACTAGGGCCATGAGGAAAACTTGGTTCCCTAAAGGGCAATGTTTTAAGGGGGATAAAATCTACTGGGTGGGTTTTACAATTTTTGTAATCCTAGAAAGTAAACATTCTTGCATTTCAACTTGGCATAGTTGAGGTATAAGAGATTTGATATGATGGCTTACTTACTTGGACCTGCTTGGAATTTATCTTAGACTAATAGAATAGACATTACAAAGTGGACAGAGAGCCCACACTCAACAGACACCCTCGTGCCTGGTATCTTCTCAGCGCCTTGCAAAAATTACAGCAGCTTGGCCTAAGGAACTTACATGTTCTTTGAGATGCATACACTACAGTATTCTTTATCTGTGAAAACTCTGTCAAGGCTTTTGCAGGAATAAGAGAGGGGTCAGTGTGTGGTTCATAGGGCACAGGGTCCAATGGCATAAGGGAATTCACTAGAAAAGGTCATTTAGAGATCACTGTCTCTTACAGAACCCATAATGGGCATGAAAGGGCTGTGTATAGATTCTATAAATTCTGTGTGCATGGAGTTTTCTAGGAAAAGGTTCTGACTTTAGTGACTTTCTCATCACTGAGATGCAATACACAACACCCACAACCCTAAGCAATAAAGATTTATTTTATTCCCCAGTTTGCAGATGCTGCAGAACATAATCCACATCCCCTGTGACCCACCTGCCCGACCAGGCTTAATTTGCCAACATCACATTTAGTTACAAGTATATCAATGGACTCATCTGCTGATGGGTACCATACTCCTCCGATCCAGTCTCCTCCCCCAAGCTCCACCTATGAGTGCATAAAGCTTTGGGGGCCATCTAGCTATAAAACAGAACATGGTCCAAAGATTTGATAAGATTTATAAACATGCCTTTGCCTTCTCCTTAATTATTAAGAGCTATTGATCTCAGAGAAGGGGTAGAGTACATATTCTTTAGGCAGTCCTCCAGGAAAAATGATTTCTTATCATGGAGCTTTAGATAAGGCTTGCAGAAGATATTTGAAATTATGTTCTTTGGCAAGAACCTGGAATGAAATATTCAGTACCATCAAACAAGAGAAACCCATATATATATGGATATATAAATGATAAATATATATGATAAATCCATATCATATATCTCTCTCTATATATGATTTGTCCTTCTTACCTTTTCACTTTGCTCTCTTCATCTTTCCTTCCTTCTTCTTTCTCTCCTTTACCATATTATAGTTTAGATGTCAAATATCCTCCAAAAGTCCCATATGTGTAGAAGCTGGGATTTCAGAAGGTGATTGGATGATGGAGGTGCTATATTTATTAGTGGATTAATCTGCTGATGGCTTCATAGCTAAATATTGTTAGGATATGGGGCCAGTTTGGATGAGGTGGGCACTGGGGCTATGACTAACTAGGGTATGTTCCTGTCCTCAGTTCCAGCCCCTACTTCTGTCTGTGTTTGCTTCCCAGATTCCATGGGTTGAGCAACTTTCCTTTGGCATGCTCTTTTGGCATGCCACTTCTGCCTTGGGTCCAGTTGATTATGAACTACTGCTTCTAAAGCCATGAGCCAAAATAAACTCTTTTATTATTATTATTATTAATTATTATTAAATTTATTAGAATCATTTAGATATACATAATGATCTCATTCATCGTAGGGAATTTGTACCTGTACATGATAGATCCTGATTCCTTTTCTTTTCACATTCCCCTCCCCTCCCTTCAACCTCTATTCCCCCTCCTATTTACAAAGCTTTGTTTCCATTTTATCCTTCTTTCCTCAGTTTTCTTTTTCCTTCCTGCTTTCCCCCTTCCCCTCCCTAGTTCCCCTTTCCTTTTGAACAATTTTTTCCTTCACAATGCCTCTTTATATTTTGATTCTTATTTACACTTTCTCACATGAGAGAGACATTGTAATATTAACACATTTGTTTGATTTATTTCACTTAAGAGTATGGTCTCAAGGTGCATCTACTTACCTAGAAATGTCCCAAGTTTATCCTTCTTTATGGCAGAGTGATACCTAATTGAATTAAAAAACACATCTTTTTATCCATTCATCAGGTGATGAGCATTTGGGCTGTTTCTAAGATTTAACTATCACAAACTGTGCTGCTACAAGCATGGATGTGCATATATTGCTGTGGTATAATGCTTTTAATTCTTTTGGGAAAATACCAAGAAGAGGAATAGCTGGGACAAATGGGACTTCTTGTTTAAGTTTTTTTGAGGAATCTCCACACTGATTTCCATAGTTGTTGCACCAGTGTACATTCCACACTTGATCTTAGCCAAAAGGCCGAGAAGCGATGCACCAGTCTACATTCCTACCAACAGTGTGAAAAGGTTCTTTTTCCCATATCCCCACCAGCATTTGTTATTGGTTGATTTCTTGAAAATAGCTATTCTTTCTGGATTAAGGTAGAACCTCAGCATTGCCTTGATGTAGAACATTTTTTTCATATATTTATTTGCCATTTCTACCTCTTTTTTTTATTTTAAAGATAAAAGGAGGGAAACATTAACAGACATACAACATTTTACAACATATCACAAGCACAATACAGACAACACAGAGTTAC
>NW_004955459.1:15067074-15082931 GCF_000276665.1 Chinchilla lanigera | reverse complement strand
AACGTGGCTGGGTATGTTTAAAGTTGTTTCTGTATCCTTTAATTTTTTTCCACTGTTTTTTTTTTTTTTTTTTTTTTTTTTGCCAGTACCATACAATTTTTATGACAGTAGCTCTATAGTATAATTTCAAGTCAGAAATTGTGATGATTCTTGCCTCACCTTTGTTGCCTAGAATTATTTTTGCTATTCTAAGTCTCTTCTTGTTCCAAGTAAATTTTAGGATTGTTTTCTCTAGTTCTATGAGATATGCTGTTGGAATTTTGGTTGAGATTGCATTAAATTTGTATAATATTGTTGAAAATATGGTCATTTTCATTGTGTTGGTACTTACTACCTACCTATATCTTGGTGATAGCAAGGGCTGTGTTTCCATTTTCTGATATCATCTTCAACACCTTTTTCAGAGTACTTTAGTTTTCAGGGTATATATCTTTTAATTACTTAGATTGCTTCCTAAATATTTCATTTTTTTCTATGCTTTTGTGAATGGCATTGTTTGCCTGATTTCTCTTTCAGTGAGTTTGTTATTTGTGTACAGAAATGCTACTGATATTGGAATGTTTACTTTGTATCCAACTAAATTGCTGAATTTTGTCATTAAATCTCTAAGTCTTTTAGTGGAATTTTGGGGATCTTTTATGTAGAGTATCATGCCATGTGCTAATAATTTAACTTCTTTCTTTTCTATCTTTATTCCTTTTATTTCTTTCCCTTGTCTACTTGCTCTGGCTAACGTTCCCAAAACTATATTGAACAGGAGTGGCAATAGTGGACATCTTTGCCTTGTTCCTGATTTTAGAGCGAAATCTTTCAGTTTTGGCTGTTTAGTATGATGTTGACTGTTGCTTTGTCACAGGTAGCTTTTATCAGATTGAGATAAAGAAGACCATACATTCCAGTTTTCTGTAGGTTTTTTTTTTTTTTTTTTTTTTTTAAATCATGAATGAGTGTTGGACTTTGTCAAATACTTTTTCCTGCATCTATTGAGATGATCATGTGATTTTTGTCTTTGGCTACGTTGATATGGTGTATTACATTTATTGATTTGCATGTTGAAATTCATCCCTGGCATGAATGTTATATGCTCATGGTGTATAATCTTGATGATTTGCTGCATCCTGTTTGCCAGTATCTTATTGAGGATTTTTGTGTCTATGTTCATTAGGGAGATTGGTCTATAGATCTCTTTTTTGGTTGAGTCTTTCTGCCTGGTTTTGGTATCAAGGTAGTACATCCTTCTGGAAATGACTTTCAGGAGAATATATCTTCCTTTTCAATTTTATTAAAGAGTTTGGGGAGTAATGGCATTAAATCTTCTCTAAATTTCTTGTAAATTTCAGTTGTACATCCATCAGGACCTGGGCTTTTCCTTGTTGGTAGGTATTCATATTACATTTTTTATTTCATTGACTGATATTAGATTATTTAAACTTTTATATCTTCTTGATTCAACTTGGGTAATTCATATGTATCTAGGAATCTATCCCTTTCTTCTGTATTTTACATCTAATTAGAGTAAAGATTCTGGAAGTAGATATTGATGATCATCTGGATTTCTGCAGGATTCATTGTAATTTCACCCTTTTTAATCCTAATTGCATGAAATTGAGTCTTTTCCTTCCTTTTTTGGATAAGTTTGGTTAAGGGTTTGCCAGTTTTATTTCATCTTTCAAAGTACCAACTGTTTGATTCATTGATTCTTTTTATTGTTTTCTTAGTTTTCATGGCATTAATTTCTGCTCTGACCTTTATAATTTTCTCTCTTCTATGAGCTTTGCACTTGTAATTAATCAGTGGGGAAAGATACAGACCCAACAACAGGAAAATAAAATGATGAAGATAAGTCAATACATATCAGTTATGAACATCAATGTAAATGGTCTCATTTCACCAATCAAAAGAAATAGACTGTCAAAATAGATCAAGAAACAAGATCCAACAATATGCTACATACAAGAAACACATTTAACTAAAAGAAAATTCATGGAATGAAAGTCAAAGGATGAAAAACAATACTTCATGTGACAGGACCCCAGAAAAAAAGCAGGGGCAGGTATTTTATCTCCAGACAAAATGAATTTCAAACCAAGACTGAACAAAAGAGACAGAGAAGATCATATTTTTAAAGAGAGAACTCAAAGAAGAAGATACTAATCATAAATGCATATACACCAAATACAGGTGCTCTCAACTACATAAAACAAATATTAATGATATGAACTATCAAATAAGCACTAAAACAGTTGTAATGGGAAACCTTAATATCCCATTGTCACAAATAGATCGATCAACCAGACCAAAAAAGTCAACAAAGAAATATCAGAATTGATCCAGACCGGTGGACAAATGGGCTTGGTAGAGGTCTACAGAGTGTTACACCCCACAACATAAGCATACACATTCTTCTCTGCTGCCCAAGAGACCATCCTCCAAAATAAGCCACATATCAGCCCATAGAACATGCTTAAGTAAATGCAAAGGAATTGAAATTATCCCATGCATTCTTCTTGACTAGAGTGCAATAAAAGTAGGAATCAATGGCAAAAGAAACCACAACACTCTATAAAAACATGGAAACTAAATAACACCTTATGGAACAATCAATGAATGGGTCACAGATGAAATTAGAGAAGAAAGTAAATAGTGTCTCCAATTAAATGATAATGCTGATGACAATATACCAGAATTTATGGGATGCAATGAAAGCAGTCCTAAGAAGGAAATTTACAGTGGTGAATTCTCATATCAGGAAAACAGAACGATCTCTAATAAACAACCTAATGTTGAACCTCAAACTTATAGAAAAAGAAAAATTCCTCTTAAATTGAGGGTGTCAGTCATTTTGTCCTAGTGATGGGTAAGTGACCAATATAGAAAATTGGTACCAACTGTGGGGGTATTTTTGCAACTGTAGCTCACCATGTAGTTGAAAAAAAATCTTTGGAACTTATTTGTGTGAAGAACTTTAAGGAATTTTGAAAATCAGATTAGAGAAGCAGTAGAATGCTATAGACAGAGCTTGATGGGCAATTCTAGTTGGAACTCAGAAGACCAGTATGCTGTTAAAAATGAAGATGAAAGGAAATGCAGATTGTAAAGGCCAGGGTCATGAGACCTTAGTTGGGAACTAGAGGTAACAAGTTTTACATTCTGACAAAGAACTTGTCTTCATTTGCCCATGTTCTGAGATTTAGTATGATACTGAATTTAAAGTGTGGTAGATTAATTAATCTGAGAAAATTACAAGACAACCCAGTGTTCAGGTTGTGGAATGGGTACTGTTGGTGCTTTTGGCCAGATGTACAGCAAAAATCAAGAACAAAGACCTGACTTAAATGATTTAAAAATTTTGCTGTTTGACCAAAAAGAAGTACATGTAAAGTTGGGGTGAATGAGAGCATGGTTTCTAAAAACATTAATGGCATTAAAAAAGCACCAACTACTTTATACTAGGTCAATAAAAAAGATACCTTGAGTGCATTTCAGAAATTGGCCAAACTCCACCAATGACAGGCTCAAGAATATAAAAGAGTAAATTATTTTAAAAGATTTTACTTTAAAAATAGAGTCTCCAAATGCAGTATAACAACATTGTTGAATTCCTATCATCTTGTTTTGTGAAATTCTATATCATTTCTAGTATTTTTTATTATTTTATTTTCTCTTTAAAATAAAGACATTAAAAAAGAAAATACTCATTTTATTAAACTTAAAAAGAAGGGAAAGAAGGGGAAATTTTGTATGTATGTATATACAGGATAGTTAACATGTTTGTTCTATCTGCTGTTTCTATGCTGAAAGAAACTGTCAATGAGTCTTTGGTTGACCAGTATTGCATGTCTGTTTTCACGAGAAGCCACTTTGAAGATATCAATATGTAATACAACCACCATTGTTAATTCCCTACCACTTTGTTTGTAACTCTGTGTTGTCTGTATTGTGCTTGTGATATGTTGTAAAATGTTGTATGTCTGTTAATGTTTCCCTCCTTTTATCTTTAAAATTAAAAAAAAAAAAAAAAAAAAAGAGAGTTCCAGGGCACCCTGTACATTCAGGGATGCTTAGGACAGTGTTTTCCTGAGTTGAACCACTTAGGCACTTGGGGAGTTTTGCAGTCATGCACATGGTGCTGATTTATCAGACATACAAATATAAGAATTGCAGGGTAATGGAGTTTTCCAACCAGATTTTGAAGAAATATTTGGAAGGCCAGAAAGTGTGCCCTTGAGAGGACAGTGTGTGAAGCTGTAAAAACAAAGACAACCACACTGGGGAGACCTCAAAATGTTGGAGATGCCCAAAACATAAAATGGCTGCTAAAGAAACTATAGACAGTGAACAGATTTAGCCAAAGAGAGAGGCCATGTGGGCTACAAATAGCAAGGCTGTAAGGGTCAGGATACCTAAGTCCTTTGGAGTTCCTATCTCACCAAAACTTGTCCTGGATACTAAGCAGGGAGCTACAGGATTTAATGTTTGTCTGGTTGGTTTTTGGTCTTGTTTTGGGGATCACAACTGAGTGCTTACATTTAGTTTCAAAGGAGACTTTGAACATGGACTTCTCAATAGTATTAAAATGTTTAAGACTTTGACAGTGCTTACAGATAAACTAAATACATTTTATATAATGAGATGAACATGAGCCTTTGGAGGTCAAGGGTGATATGTCATAGCTTAAATATAAAATTTCTCCCAAAAGTCTCATGTGTTCAGAGGTGGGGCTTTAGGAAGGTGATTGAATCAGGTGAGTGCTATACTCATAATTAGATTAATCTACTGATGAATTCCTAGCTCAGTGTTAGGAGGCAGGGCTTGATTGGAGGACATGGAACACTACGGTGTGACCTAGAAGGATGTGCTTTTGTTCCTGGTTCCTCTCTTCTCCCTATTCCTGGCTGCCACAGGTTGAACAGAGTTCCTCTACCATGTCCTTCTACCATCTAGGGCAAACATGTACCAATAAAAACCAAATTGAATAATGTATCATATTTGATGTAAAGCACAGCACTATGCTTAACGTAAGAAGTTTTCATTAAACATTTGCAATTATTTTAATATTAATTGCTCAGTAGAGGCATATTATTGCCCTCAGGCCATTATATCCTCAGAGGAATTTCCATTACTGTCTCACTCGAACAGTCTTTTTTGGTACTGTGCCACATTTTGGAATACTAAATCTTATTTATTTCTCTATTGTCAAACATCAAAGTTATTTGCTTTGCTTTTTGCTTTAAAAATCTTCTTATTCCTAAGGTTGACTTGTTGACTATTCATTTGTATGCTTATAACAATTGAATTCAAATCCAATTTGGTGAAAAAATTGCTTAGTTTTTTGGTGTAACTACAAGGATAGGTTGTGTTATGCTGTGTTGATAAATGATCCTGAAATCTTAGTGACTTAAAATTATAGGGTTTATGTTGTGGTTATGCCCTATGTACATAAGGAAGTGGTACTGGGATCTGGTTTTGTAGCTTGTTGGCAGAGAAGCCACCCTCTTGAGTGTGAGAGAGCACTATAGCTGTGGAGAGAAACAGGTATGGAATGCCTCCCACTGGTATTTAAATCTCTCAACCTGGGGATGTGCACGAAACTTCCAGTGGTCACTCGTCAGCCAGAACTGGTCACGTGGTCACACCTAATCACAAGGAGAAGGAAGAAGTATGATCCTACTATGTGTCTTGATGAGTAGAAAACCAGAAATGTTTGGTAAATTAATCCATGGCTAAAAAAAGAGCCAACTAAAAAGTTGAGATCTTAGGTCATGTGTGGTAATCAATTTTAAGCATTCAGTCTCTTCGGCCTCTCTCAAATCATATTTCATGTGTGACTCCCTAGAATAATTTCTAGGTAAATAAACGCAAATACAAGGGAGGCTTGTAGTGACGCCCTGGGATGTTTCAGGAGAAGGAACTCTGTGTCTTTTGTTTTTCTTAATCACCTTCACTTTGGGTGTGTGAGGACTGGTGTTGATGTGATTATAGAAGGGTAGTCAAATACATATTTAAGGAAGGGAACTTTAGCCTCAACCGGCAATCTCTTTTGAAAAAGATATGGAGTTTTTCTTTTTCTTTCTTTTCTTTCTTTCTTTCTTTCTTTCTTTCTTTCTTTCTTTCTTTCTTTCTTTCTTTCTTTCTTTCTTTCTTTCTTTCTTTCCTTCCTTCCTTCCTTCCTTCCTTCCTTCCTTCCTTCCTTCCTTCCCTCCTTATTTCTTTGTCTCTCCCTCTCTCTTTCTTTCCTTCTTTATTAATTATTATTTCTGCCACTCCCGAGTTTTTCTTTTATATAGATGACCAACAAAGGTTTTGCATGAAGTTTTCCAGATAGCAATGTATCCAGATAAAATAGGTCCTATTTAATCATATCCAAGTCTTCCATGAGCTGAGAATTTTAGATTTAAGGCATTTAAGGATGTAATTTGGTACATCCCAACAGGTCACAACAAGTAGTAATTTTAGTAATTATCTTATAGGTCTTCATAGTTATCATGTAAATTTGGAAGAATTTTTTTTTTTAATTTTAGAGATGATGATATTCAGATGCAAAGAAGAGAGCCAGATGTGGCAGATGTGGCAGCATATACCTGTTATCCCAGCACTCCAGAGGCTGAAGCAGGAGGACTGCTGTGAGTCCGAGGCTAGCCTGGATTACACAGAGAGACTCTGTCTCAAAAAACAGCAAACAAACAAACACAAGATACAAAGAAGATAAAAAAGAATGTGGGGGGCACAAGCTATTTAGTGAGGACTTGTGTGCCAAGTGCCCTCTGAGACATTTTGACATGTTATTTCATTTTAATCTCTCAATAGCTTTGTATGCCATGTATTGCTACCTTATTCGCCAGAAAATGCAGACTCAGAATGTTGAAATGAGTTGCATTTTACTTGCATCAGAACCAAGGTTTTCTGAGTGCCTTTATCTTCCTGGGTGGTGTAATCTTCTTTCTCTACCTTGCTCAGGATAGTTGGGCTGAAGTCATAATTTGAATTAGTGCTGCTTCCATCCATAGCACTTCTCCTTGACACATTCAGTTTGACTAAGATGATTAGAGTAAGTCTTCAATTTTTTTCCAGTGCAGTTAATACTAGAGACTCCAGAAGGCCCTGGCTCAAGGGGGCTGATGGCATGGGGGTCCTAACCAGGCTGGTGAAGCATTAAAAGTTTCTGTGCCAGGGAAGGAAGATAAAAACAGCACCAGTGAGTCCAGGCTGATACTCAAGAACTGTTACTTTCACTGGTCTTTTTCTAATTTCTACTAGATTTTAATCCAGATTATTTCAGTAACCTGACAAAAATCTCTTAAGATATCTGTTTATACATTATCACCAGGTTTCAACCAACCGAATTGACAATTATGTTTTTAAAGATCAAGATGACAGTGTTTCATTTTCCAACTCATACATGCACATGAGCACACATGTAACCTTGCATGCACACACAGATGCAAACATGGGTCTTATGACTTTATTTAGGGTTTTACTTTTCATTATTCAGTAGCCTCTTACGATGTTCTAATTCAATGTCTATGCCTTTGGTAATTTGGTACATCCCAACAGGTCACAACAAGTAGTAATTTTAGTAATTTTGTTGAACCATGAATTTAACTCATTGAGTTGTTGGGAAATAAAATTTGTGAGGTAATATAATTTGTGGAGTAAACTATGTAGCTAGAAGTGAGCTCAGTTTACAGCTTAGCATGTGTATGTCAACCTCTCTATGTTCCGTAGTATTTCAGTGTATAGAAATAGCAAAGCAAATTATATCGTGTAGGACCAATCAGCAGTTGGTGAGCTAAGGAAGTCCTGCGTCATGTTCCTGGACACCCTCGTGGGCAGTGACTTTTAAGTTAGTATGGGAAAAGTATTTAGGAAGTTTAGGTGTATTTATGTTTTAATTCACAGACCATCCATCGACTGAATCCAGTCTACCCTATGGCTTTGTAAACAGGTTTTATGGGGATACAGCCACATCCCTTTGTTTACATGCTCAATGGATGTGAGTTCATGCTATAGTGCAGTTAATTAGTGGTGAGAATTGTCACATGGCCAGTAAAGCCTAAGATATTTACTATCTGGTGCTTCAAGAACATTTGGTGATTCCTGTTTTAATCATCTTTTCACTTTTAAATGTTTAATACTGTACTTTGTATAATACGTGTGGTAGTAGTATGTATATGTAATCTGTAAATAAATACATATGCATATTGAAAGTATACTTTAAAAATTACTTGCTTATATGAGAATACATTAAAAAACTTGGAGACCATCATTTTAGGGCTTACTATTTAAGGAACAGGTACAAATGATTGCCTTTGTTGTCACGTTGGTGTTATAAAGATACACGTCTTCTTTTTTGTGCAGTGTTTTTATTTTTATCACACAAATTCCACGAAGAAAGAATGAGCACTGAGTACAGTAGCACATGAGAGGAGAAACTGTGACCAAATGTGAGGAGGGGGTGGGGAGGGGAAGAGAGAGAGAGAGAGAGAGAGAGAGAGAGAGAGAGAGAGAGAGAGAGAGAAAGAAAGAAGGAGGAAGAGGAGGAGGAGGAGGAAGACAAGAAGAAGAAGAAGGAGAAGAAGGAGAGTGGAAGAAAGAGAAATAAAAGAGAAGAGATGTACTGACTACTGCCTATGCAGTTTTAATCCAGAATTGGGTTGGACATTGAAATCTGCTCTAATCTGATTGCAATAGGTAGTTGTCTGTACTGTGTGATTTGAAGTATTAAAAAAGGTCCTTCTATTAATCGAAAAAGAAAAGAAAGCCTTTATTATTTTTTCTAAGTCCCCAAATCTCCCATTACTCAACCCTTCAGATTATGGAATTTAAGGCCTTCTTTGTAACACATTTCCGGGCCGGGGATATAGCTCGGCGGTACAGCGCCTGCCAAGTGCGAGGTCGTGAGTTCCGTTCTCTGTACAAAACAAACAAACAAACAAACAAAAACACTCCCCCAAAACACTATATTTCTATTCTCATATTGAAAGGGTCAACACATTAAGTCATCTTTCATCATTAACTATTTTTATTAATTAGCTCATTAAATTACCTGGTGCTCATTTGCTTGGGCAGTAGGAGACCTGAGAACAAAATCATTCATTTTTTATTTGCTTGTTTTGTTTTGATGGGACAGATTAATTGCTGCAGATTAATCCCTTCCGGCCTTGGGGATGACAGAGAAGGACCAGAGATGCCCATGGTGGGGAAGGCAGTCTGACAGGAACCTGTCCCTGCAGCTCTGACCTTCAGTCCATCTGCAGGGGTCTAATCTGAACACGAAGGATCAGAAGTTTCCCCTCTTGAGCGCCAAGGTTCATCCATCAGCCAGGTAATAAAGACTGTATATTACTAGCACCGGACACCCACCGAGAATTTCTTGTGTATATATTAATCTCAGCGAGCAAAGCCATTTCAAGCTTAAAACTAATCTGCATTAATGAACAGCCTCCTCGATTTCCATTTTTATGATATGAGCGCTATGGTGATTTGTTTCTTCACTGCTCGTGAAGAGACGGCTGACTGATGAATCACCTTCTCTAAGAAGCTTGTTTGTGAGTGGTAACATTGCACACAGGTGCAAACCAAAAAATCTGTTCTTATTTCATTAAAATGATGACATAGTCTCTTAGGTTCCCAAATTATCCTCTTTCTGCACACGACCGTCTGAGGATTCTGCCGGGTTGTGTAGGTGGGTGTTGAGCCCGTCTCTGAGCTTGTGCTGCATCTCAGAAGATGCAGCTACTTGGGCCTATTTTAGGTTACCCTCACCTTGCAAGCCCAGCAGAAAAGAAGGCTGCAGGAGTTTGCTAAGTGTAAGTGCTGGTGTTTGGAGTGAGATGAAATAAGGGTTTTTCAGAACTGCATCCAGAGAGACTGGGAACAGTGGGGAAGCAGTATGGGGAGTCAGAGATGGGGAAAATTTGGGTTTCAAATTTAAGCTCTAAATCTGTGAATACAATATAGTTTCCCTAAATGACACGACCACCACCACCACCATCACTGTCTCTACCACCATCAAGCCCTGTAATGTTAACTACTGTGTGTCTTTGTTTCTAATCTTCACAATAACTGCTTGAGAGAGATACCACTACTATTCTCATTTCTTCATTTCTATGAAATACTGAGGATGGGATCTAGAGCCGAGCACATGCTAGGTAAGTGCTCTACCACTGAGCCCCACCCGTGGTCTTTTTAGTTCTTTTCTTTTTTTAACTTTTATTTTTATTAGGACATATTTACAATATACATTGATTGCTTTCATTGTGGGGAGTTGTACGTACATGTTCACAGCGCATCTTAATTCTTTTTATGGCTCATTCTCTATTCCTCCATCCTCCTCCATCTCTTGATATTTTTCCCGTTTTCAAAAGACAAAATGATATATAATTCACAAATGATAAAATTCATCCTTTAAACATATATATATATTAATATATTCACAGAATTTTTCAGCTATCACCACTACTCAATTCTCAAACATTTTTATCACCTTTCAAAAAAAACCCCCTAATTCTTTCCCACCTTACAGCCCTTGTCAACCGCTAATGTACTTTTTACCTTTATAGATTTACTTATTCTGGACAATTCATGTAAATGGGACCATGCAAATATGTGCTTATTTTATTTTATAACTGGCTTCTTTCACTTAGTGCAGTATTTTCAACATTCATTCATTTTGTAGCACATATGAGTACCTCATTCTTCTTCATGGGTGAACAATATTCCATTGCATAGATAGAGCACATTTTATTTATCCATTGATGGACTTGGGTTGCTTTTACTCTTTGCTTATTATGAAGAGTGCTGATGTGAACATTTGTATATAACATTTTGTGTGGACATATGCTTTTACTTCTTTTGGGTATATACCTGGAAGAGGAATTGGTAAGTCATCTAGTTAGTCTATATTTAACTTTTTGAGGAATTCGCAAATTTTCCATTGGGGCACATTTTTGCCAGCAATGTAAAAGTATTCCAAATTTCCCACTTCATTGCCAGCACTTTTTATGGTCCTTCTCTGATTATAACCATCCTAGTAGATGTGAATTGGCATATTATTGTGATTTTTTTGGGGGGTGGTACTGTGAATTGACTGTGCCATCAATGTAGCACCATCACACTGTGCTACGTCTCCAGCCATTTTCATTTATTTATTTTGTATTTTGAGACAGGGTTTTCCTAAGTTGCCAAATTGCCCAGGTTGGGCTTGAATTTGTGATTCTTCTGCCTCTACCTCCCAGGGTGTTGTAAACTACCATAGTGGGCATTGTTGTGACTCAATTTGCATTTCTCTAGTTACAAATCACATGGAGCATCTTTTTATGTGCTTGTTAGCCACTGTACTATCTTCTTTGGAGAAATGTCTATTCAAATCCTTTGCCCAATTTTAGATTGTTTGTCTTTTTATTGTTGAATCTTAATAGTACTTTACATATTCTGACTACTAGACTCTTATCAGGAATGTGACTTGCAAATATTTTTTTCCACTTGGTGGGTTGTGTTTCCACTTTCTTTACAGAGTTCTTTGAGAACAAAAGTCTTTAATTTTTATGATATCTATTATTTTTCTTTTTTTTGGCTTTGGTTTTGTTGTCAAATAAAAAAAGGTGTCTAATACAAAGTCATGAAGATTCTCTACTGTTTTCTTCTAAGTGTTTTGTAGTTTTAGTACTTAGATTTAGATCAATGTTCCAGTTTAATTTTTCTATTTTATATGTATATACTTTTTGTGTATGTTGTAATGTAGGGGAGATCCAACTTGCACGTGAATACTGTAGTTGTTGAAAGGACTATTTTAATCCCAATGAATTTTTGCTACCTTTATTGAAAATCAATTAAATATAAATGTGTGCATAGTTTTTGGTTCTGAATTCTATTTCATTAATCTATATGTCTATAATTATGCAATATCAAATAGTCTTGGTTACTTTACTTTCATTTTGAATTTGAAAAGTGTGAGTTCTTCAAATTTGCTTTTCTTCAAGATAGTTTTGGTAATTTTAGATTCCTTGCTTTCTTGTGTGAATGCTATGGATAGCTTGTCAAGCTTTTCAAAAAAGTAGATGGGCTTTTAATAAGGATTGAGCTGAATCTTTAAATCAATTTGCAGAGTTTATTTGGAGAGATCAGTTTGGAGAATTTATTGCAAAAATAAACAGAGAGTTCCCGTATATTCCTTGTCCATATATATGGACAACATTTTCAACTATGGACAACAAAGAGTAGTACTTAGTGACAATTAATAACACCATCATTAATAGTTCATTATCACCCTAATGTAGGTGATAATGTAGGTTACATTAGGATCACTCTTGGTGCTCTGCAGTCTATGAGTTTCAATGAAAATATAATAACAAATATCCATCATTGTAGCATCCTACAGAATAATTGCATTTCCCCACAAATCCTCCTTACTCTGTCTATCCCTCCCTTCCCCAAATCCTTGTTAATCACTAATTCTCCACAGTTTTGCCCTTCAGCAGTGTCATGTAGTTGGATTCATACAGTATATAGCCTTTTCTGATTGGTCTCTTTCACTGAGTAACATGTCTTTAAGCTTCCTCCATGACTTTTCATGGCCTGGTAGCTCATTTCTTTATAGTACTGCCTGATACTCTGTTTTCTGGATGTATCACAGTTTATTTATCTGTCAATCTAATGAAATATATTTTGGTTGCTTTCAAGTTTGGGCAATTATCAGTAAAAGTGCTATAAAAATCACATGCATTTTTTTCAGAGGTAAACTTTCAATACTTTTGGGTAAAAACAAGGAACATAATTGCTGGATGACATAAAAAGAGTATGTTTTATTTTGTAAGAAACTATTAAATTGTCTGCTGAAGTAGATGCATCATTTTGTATTCGCACCAGAAATCAATGAGTTTTTATTCTTCCATGTCAGCCTTTGGTGTTTACATTTTGGACTTTGACCACTGTAATACATATGCAGTGGTAATAACGTAGTATGTAGAACATCTTTTCAGATGCTTATTTCCCATCTGCATATCTTTGTGAGGTAGGTTATTCTCATATTGTTGGGATTTTAGAGGTTTTTTGTATATTTAACATCACAGTCCTTCAGCAGGTATCTCCTTTTGTAACATAGTGATGAAGGGTTGGGAGGATTGTTCTGCAGTCCCATGAGTAGCAGTTAGTCTTTTAGTGAGCTTGTACCCTGGGCCTATGAACCTTACCAGTGCTTCTCAGCTCTGTTTTTCCATTCTACACCTTGAGGGTAGGGTGGTTAGATGCAACTGAAATTGGATATTTTTTTTCCATGTGTAAGGCTAGAGGAAGCTGAAGTTGATTATTTCTCATCCCCCTGGAAGATTAGGCTCTGATATGACCCCAGATAGTTAGGCTGTGGTAACATAGTTTCTCCCATGGGAAGGATTGTTAAAATGCCCTGGTATATTTTGCAAAAAGTTCCTTTTCCACTTCTCCTGCTGGTAGCATAAGGACACATTTCTCTGCTATTCATTGTGAGGACCTGGTAGCACTGTTGGAAGGAAAACAACTCACAGAAGTGTGGGTATTCCCTAAGGACTTAGTCCTGCTGGAGACTTACTGTTTGTTTTTGCTTTTTAAAAAAACTCTCTGAGTTGTCTCCATTTGAGATTCCAACTATTTGTCAGTTATAGTTCAAGTTTTCCTACCCCACCACTGGTTCCAGTGGAGGCTTATTCTTGTAGATTTCTTCTCTGGTAAAGTTAATTCTGTTATGATGTGTCTGTCTCTCCAGTTTTGAGGGCAGTGGTTTGTTCTGTCACCAACCTCATTTCCTTGACATTTTTTAAGAAGCATGCTGAGTTTTCTGTTTGTTTAATTTTTTACTTGTTTAAATAGAGTGTGACTCTTAAGTTCCAACATGCTAAACTGGACTTTAGAAAGGCTCATTTTAAAAAAATAATATTTATGATATCAATTTATTTTAATGTATTACTTTTGCAATTTTGCTTAAATTAATTCCCATATATGAAAATCTATTTTTGATGCTATCAGACATGGAAATTCATTCAAATATAAACATTAATATGAATATGTCATCCCATTGCCTTCTGGCCATAAGAGTTTATGATGAGAAATCAGCTGTTAATCTTAGGCTTCTTTGTGTATATTGCATTTCTTTTTTTTTTTTTTTTATTTTAAAGAGAAAAAAAACCTAAAAAAAAAAACAACAATGAAGACAAAAATAAAACAACACAAAAATAACAAAAACAATACATGACCTCAAAACAAAATGATAGGAATTAACAATGGTTGCTACATTACATACTGTTATCTTCAACCAACTTGCTCAGTCCATCAGATGTAAGAATGTAAGATTGATCAAACAATCAATGATAGCAACAAGTAATAATAATAATAAAAAAACATTGGAAACAATACAGAGCCTTACCATACAAGATGGTAGGAATTCAACAACGGTTCTTATACTGCATATTGTTGTCTTCAGATCAGTCATTCTGATTACCAGATACAACCACACAAAATTGGTCAAGAAAATAGAAAATTTAAGCATTAACTGTTCCTTTCAATAAACCACAGACATCATGTATTTTCTTTAGCTGCTTTCAAGACTATTGTTTTATCACAACTTTGACAGTTTGATTATAATATGTCTTGGTGTGAATCTCTGTTTTTCTTACTTGGAGGTGATGAACTTGGTGGATCTGTGATTAATGTTTTCTATCAGGTTCAGAAGGTCTCAGCTATTATTTCTTCAAATATTCTTTCTGCCTCTTTCATCTGCATCTAGAACTACAAGTTTGTTGGCACATTTAATGGCGTCCTTTAGCTCTCTGATGTGTTATTTTTTTTGTCCTCCTTCTTCATCTTCATCTTTAACATACTAGATAGTGTCTCTGAATCCCTTCACCAACTTTGCCTGTACAGCCTCCCTATTGAGCCCCTCTGGTGAATTGTGACTGTTTCATTTCAGTTGTGGTTTCTAACTCCAGAGTCTCTATTTGGTTCTCTTTTTTAAAAAATAAATAGCTACTAATACTTTCTATTTGGTGAGATATTTTCTTCATATTTTCCATTAATCCCTTAGACATGATTTCCTTTACTTCTTTGAACATATTTAAAATAACATAGAGTATTTGTCAATTAACTCAAACGTTTAGAATTTCTTCAGGACAATTTCTATTGATAGTGTGTGTATGTGTGTGTGTTGTGTAAGGGCCTAGCTTATTTTATAATGTAATTTTTCTTCTTAATTGAAAATGTGAAATTTAAATACATGCATGCATCGAATGAGATAATTAGTCCAATATTAATACCTAATATTTTTAACCTCACATATTGTTATTTTTTTCTGGTGACAACACTTAAATTCCACTCTTTCAGCAATTTAAAAATATACAATACATTGTTATTAACTATAGTTACCTTTTTGATGTACTAATTTCAATTATGTTAGATTTATATTTTGCTATGCAGTAGATTATCAGAATTTGTCATTCTTGTCTAACTGAAGTTTTTTATCTTTTGAGCGACATTTCCTCTTTACCCACCTACTCACACACCTCTAGCTTCTAGTGACCACCATTGTTTCTACTTTTTTTTTGAATTTTAAAAATTTTGTTCTACTGGTACAGTACATAAGTGAAGTACCTTCACCTTTGGGAATAGGTACATATACATAGAACATCTTGATTCAGGTTTAATACCCTTTCCACTTGCCTCCCTCCCTCCTTCCATCTCTAAATTGCCTTTGCCCATTTTCATTACCTTCAACTTTTATGGCTGACATTTTTAATTACACGTGTAAGGTCATGCTGTATTCATCTTTTTGTGCTTAGCTTCTCCCATTTAGCATACTGTCCTCTATTCAACCATATTGCAGTAAATGATAT